>NW_027466473.1:4807500-5395000 GCF_050575085.1 Anarhichas minor | reverse complement strand
GCATATTGCAACTACAGTCAAACTTAAAGCCTCGGGTGAGGATGAGGAGGTGATTGTTTCACAATGCCCTGTAATAAGGAGGATATGCGTTGATTTTTCTTCACACTTCTTCACTGTTTCGCTGTTTCCTTCCCATATCAGTTCCAGTCTGTCTTTCACCCGTTTGCCAAAAAGCCTACATTCAGATACAATTTCCAGCGCATGGACCCAACTCATGAAATATGGATGTATAAAAAAAAAGCTGCCTAGCAGCTGCAGATAATTACCTTATAGACTGTGAGAGAGAGACTAATCTGCTTCCTCTATCCCTCCTTGCCACCTCTTTTCTTCCTTCCACGCATCCAAACAAGGATGATGTGATGAAGGATATGACCAAGGGCTACGTTTCCAGAGCACATTTGGAAACGGTTCCTCCCTCCATATAGAACTAATTCAGCATGCATCCAGTCTGCAGGGAGAGCCTTTCCCCAAAGCACCAAGACCCACACTAGGAGAGCATAGCGAGTTCATCTAGAACATGTTATACTATTATATATAGATGAAAAGCTGGGTGCATGGGACAATAAAAAGGGTGTACCACAGAGTACGGCGTGCAGTGGGCTCTATGATGCTCGTCTGGTGAGCTGCTGATCATATCTTTATACATTTCTAAACAGCACTGTCTCAGAAACACATCATAACATGTCATAATATATACAGCCCAAGTCTTCTGAAAAATGGGCAGTATAGTTCTTTTTTTTTTTTTTTTTTTTTACTCGCTGAAGGATAAGACACAGCGGAAAATGGTGAATCTATTACCCAGAGGCAGACAGAGACAGTACCAGAAACCAATTCTTTGTAAACTGTACAGTCTGCCGAGATCAAAGCAAACGCATTCAACATGCTGCCATTTGACGCTCCACATCCGCTGAGGGCCTGGCCGAGGTTCACAGGGCCCTAATCCCGTTACGGTGCCTGAAACTAGGGCTACGTACACGGGGGCGGGGACAAGGTGTGGCAGAGCTCCTGGCCCGGCAGATTCAACAAAAACCGCAGTAGTCCCCCTGTGTTACATGATGTACACAAAGGGATGCGATATTTAGACAGCTGCAGTCTCGTCAAAGAGAAAAGGATATAATCTAGAATTTATATACCTAAAATAAGCATTTGCAAGGTACATTAAGCCCCACAGGTGCCCTATGGATTTACTATATTTATAACTAAATTGGTTCAACAAAATAATCTTAATTCAAGCATATCATAGCGTAAAGACCTGTAGCAGAACAGGAAGTCGCTGTGCACGTAAAAGATAAGTTGTCGTTGTTACACCTTGGATTTTCGTACATTAAACAAACAAGATATGATGTGCCAGTCAGTGAGCTTTAGAGGCGCTGGTGGTAGGGACGTGGCCAGGCTGGCGGTTCCCCTTTGTTTCCAGTCTTCCTCTCTTTCCAGGCTGTAGCCTATTTATTTGTTCATTTAACAGGGACAGTGCACAGTAATGAACATTGCTCTGGAAGATGTAGTCCCTGGACTGTACAAAGCCATAAAAGTCACATTATTGTTATAACCATTGAACAGTATGTACGGGGTGTTGATATTGTCAGCTTGTTGATCGTGTTGCTCATGCTGCGCTGTGGTGAGTCCCCGTCTTCAAAGGCCAGACAGTCTATAAGTGCTGCCCTGTGAAAGCAAAAAGCAAACGTAACTTCCACCACAGCGCATATCCAATTCTTAGTAATGTTTGCTCTTTAAGTTTCACAGGGATTTCCCTAAACCACATCAAACGGCCAAATCTTATCTGCCGTTGTTAGTTTTGGCTCAACATCTCGGCTCCTTAGCAGTATTTTGATATGAACGGGGGAATGTTGTGAAGCCTGTCCAGATTGAAAAGTTCAGGCTTACTAAATTCCTGAGTCGGCCTGAAAGATGCCAGGTTTGACATCAGCGGTGGAAAGGAAGAGAGCGGACAAAAAGGAGTTCTGGCTATTCCTGGCTCGGCATGTCAAGTTTTCTGCTTGATGATTCAGGCAGAGGCATCTTGGCTGCCTTTACAGTGTGCATTGAAGCTTTTGTCAGGCTGATGCAGCAGTTTGGGGTCCATTGACACACTTACAGGTGGTAGGTGTGTCAATGGTGGTAGCTAACAGTGGAGGGAGCTAACAGTGGAGGGAGCCTATCACTATACAGCTGTGAATCAAACATTTTTGGATGAGCAACAGGCCTTTTTCCCATCAGTATGGTATATCAAGCTGCTGTCATGAATTCACTTTGCTTGTCACGAAGCCTCAGATGAAGTCCAAGCGGCACAGAATCTAAACCTTCTATTGTAAAGCTCCATTATTTTTCATAGTGTACATATGGACGGCAATGTCCTCATATGAATGGAATAGGTTATTTAATCTTTCTTCATTATTATTGATACAGGGATTGTAGTTGCCATTGCAGCAGAAAGTTTAACACATTAAACATACTTATGGGATGAGGAATGCTAAAGACGTGCCCAATAACATCATTACATGCTCAATAACTACTGCTAGTGGGCCTCAGCATCTAACTCGACGAGATCAAGTCATGCACGTGTCATGACTCAGGGATGCCTGGCAACAGATCAGGAGTGAATCAAGTCTCCACAGATCACTGACGCAGTGAATACTTAATCCTAACTAAGTCTACAGCTCACGAGCAGCACTGTAAGGCTGTACTTTGGCACAGTGGTGCTCTGAGCTAAATGCTAAAATGCTCACAATGACCATGCTGACATGCTGAGCAGATATGATTACCATGTTCACAGCCTTAGTTTGGTGTTCAGTATGTGGCCTACAGCTGAGGCTGATGGGATTATCATTATCAAGTCCAAAGTATTGACACATTTTTAGATTTTATCTGATTATGGCACCAGGTGAAAAGTTAAGGGATCGCCAAAATCATAACAATTGATCCTTCACTAAGCCCCGCCCCCTGCTTATTATCTGTCAAGTTGTCAGAACTACCATTGAGCCCACACTGTCACTAACTACACTCCCTGAATAAATGTCTAATTTTTGGAAAAAAGGAGAAAGAAAAGCAGGTCGAAGGGTTTACAATATGTGTTTGAATGATATATCCAGAATGTCAGACTGATTGAGCAGTGAAAATGGTTTAAAGATATTCAGATAGAAGCTAAAGCCTAAGAGTAAACCACCACATCACCTGGCGATCGAGACAGAATACAATGAAATGAAGGGACAGCACTGTTCCTGTAAAGTGGGGCATAGGAAGACATTCAGTACACCTTCAGTAGCTAGCGTAGCATTGAAGTGCTAACGCTAGTGAATGATGTGCTAACGTACTATGCTTATGGTAAGCTCCACAAGTTTTTACGTAGAACCGTTACACTTTACGAACGTGTACCTCCTTTCAACCTCTCTGTGTGACCCGTATCACTATTACAACGTTTAACCACGACCGGCTCCAAATCCACTAAACCAGCCTGAAGACGAAGAAAATCTGAAACTATTGCACAAGAGTCTGTGGAGTAGAAACGGATAGTTGTTGCTGGTCAGAGTTGGCCGATGCTACGCTATGATTGGCCAGTCTGCTCACCAAATTGTGTGGCCTTGCATTCAACAATTGTTGAGACGTTTCACTTAAAATCACAAATGTTTTAACCTCATGGTGGCACTCAAGGAAATGTCAGGGGATCACAAAAGTCTTTAAGATGTATCCTCTTGGAACCATGAACATCTCGACCAAATATTTTGCCGATCCATTTAGTAGATGTTGAGATTTAACTAGATAAGTGAAAACTTGACCTGCTGGTGGCGCTAGGGGAAAAGTCAGGGGATCGCCAAAGTAGTAAGATTCATCCTGTGGGGACCATGAATGAAATTTAATGGCAATCTATCCAATAGTTGTTGAGTTCAGTCTGGACCAAAGTGGTGGACCAACAGACAGACAGACACATATTATCATCCCTTTTTACCTCTTTTAAAAAAGCATTTGAAGGACTACTTGTGAGAATGATTTATGCAAGGAGAGGGACATTTCACAATGGGAGCAGAGTAGAGGTTTATCAAGAATATGAACAATCTCACGCAGTGCACCGAGAACGTCAACAAGAGACGGTTAGCTCATGCAATCTAAGTATTTGGCCTGTCTGAGTCCCAGCTTTTCCAAACATTAGGACGTGTGTTCCAGCAGTTCTGTCTTCTCGGCAACCTTAATCAGCACACTTGCTCACAGTGGCCAGACATGTGTAGCCTAATTGCCCACATTAAAAACATGTCATTGATATAATAGTTAAAATGTTTCAAGAGAAAAAAATGTTATGACTTTCCAGAGGTTTGCTTGGCTGAAGTCCTCACCGACACACCCAGTCTCCTCTGGTACTCACACGCTGCATACGCTGCACTGTGTGACACAAATAAAAGAGCAAATGTCGGCCAAACATAGAAACTGAGTGGAACTAAATAACACGGTCCAAATACGAAATTCCTCATTATACAAACGACTTGGTGTGATAACCATGTGATTTTTTTTTTGCCAGTGTCGATAATACATTTGCTTGTGGCATAAATTGCCAGCTATATTCAGACCAAATGGATTAAATTAAAGAGCCAGCTGGAGAGGGGAATGGAAGAAAATGGCTGATAATCACAATCAAAGACACCCAATCCTTGCCGAAAGGACATCAGTCGGTCAAGCTAAAATACGTAGGAGTCACTTATTAGCTTTTTATACATGATAGAAAACCTTGAACTTTTCGCTCGGTATCAGTCGTCTCCGTTTTCAAACCTGCATTGTGTTTCAAAGAGCCTGAATCACATTTTCCACTTACTTAAATGATAATTGACTTTTCATGACATCCCTCTTTCTTCCTTTCTATCCAAATTCTTTTTTTGGACGGGCTTCCAAAGAAGCCATGATGGTTTCATTTGGAAATTCACAGATAAGTGTTTGAGATGGCAAATTGTTCATTCTTTCTTTTTTACATTTGTCATTCCAGCAAAATTAGGTGTTAAAGAGCACATTGTTTCCATTTAGCCCCCAAATTCCTTGCTGCAGAGTGAACCACATGCTCATTAGGAGGGGGGGGGGGGCAAGCTAAAGTCAGTTGTATTAAATTATGTGTTTTGATGGACATGCGCTGCCAAGTTAAGCACAGTCCATCTCCTGTTCTGCACCCCTAATAGGAATTAAACCTCACAGCATCAGGTCATTACCCTAAACCTTTATTGTCTTAACGCTGACCTTGGCTGACGGTCCAATATGTTCCTCCAATTAGCTGAAATGTCATCCAGTATTCAGACCATCAGTGGTTCTCATTTACTGTATCACAGGCGCTTTGAAGTTTGACAAGTTTCTCTTGAAACTACACAGGCTTCTCAGCAGTGTCCCGCCTGTGAACCCTGTCAGGACCACCTCGGCACGGTGCTGGTGAGGGCCAAGGTCAGGCCCTTTTTACAAGCCGCCATGTGTTTGGTGGTGGAACTGTCCATCAGGCAGCGAGCGAGTGCACAATAAATAAATGCATTCTTCAAATGCCACTATTATAAAGAAGCTGCAGGAGAAAATGTACAAGGATATCTCTCATGACTGCATGTCCAACTGAATAAAGCAGAGATCTGTCCTCACACGTGAATCTCTGGAGCGCACAGGGATGCCCTGCTTCACCTTTGACCCCAACAGTACAGTGCATCGGCTCCTGACACCGTGGAATGGTCACGTTAACCGGAGCGCTATGTAGTCCCGTGATTTTGGCCCCGGCCAATCGGCAGAGGCGGTAAGGCCCCCATTAAAGTGAATTTATGGCTCCTGTACTGGGGCCAAGCAAGGTGTCCCCATATCACGAGTCTGTTATCTCTTAAAGAGGAAAATGTCTGACACACTTGGGTGGACGCCTGCTGCGCACTTCCAGTCAGCAGAAAGCGAGTCCCACAGGATGCACAAATGTTTTGTGAATGTTGTAAGTTGGAGTGATTTTCAAAGAACTGCAGCTGTCTTTCTCCTGGACCAGGGGACGGAGTTGGGTGCTTTAGGTGGAGGGGTGAGATAAATGGAGAACCAGGTCCAAATGGAGCCTGGGTGTCTCATTCGACTCCTCAGGCTGTCCCGGGCTCTTATGTTGGTCGTAGAGATTGTTGCTGACCGTAATAAATCAAATACAGACTTAAGTCTCGTCTGGAGTTTGATACCGCACTTAGAAGTCGTTAGATTGTCGTTGCTTTATAGTCGTGTCCTTGATTATTTATTGTCTTTCTCTTTGTCCTTGTTCCTCGCAGTGACAGACACCATGTATCAAGCTCCATCCCAGTGCCGACCAAGTCTCAGCTCGGTGTGTCTGCTGCCTCAGAGATAGGCTACCCCTCCCACACCAGCTCCCCAGACCGAGGCCTGAGAAAAAGGGCGAGCTCGGAGGCCGACAAGTACAAGCCAACTCCTCCACCCAGCTACAACACAGCCATGGGTGAGAAGCAGCCCCCGGTTGGCCTTGCACCGCCCTCTCCCTCGCCTTCACCCAAACAACTATCCTCCTCCCTCGATGCCGGCATGGCCTCACTTAACCTGGCCAAGACTACAGAGTCCAATGAGGAGGGAGGGCAGAAGGAAGAGAAGGCGGAGAGCGGGGAGACGGCGGTGGAGGAGGAGAGACGCAGAGGCCTCGAGATCGAAGATAAAGAAGAAGAGACCGAGGAGGGGCCACCCAGCAGCACTGTCGCGCCAGGCTCTTCTGCAGTGCAGGAAACCGGTGAGGAAATTGTCCCAACTGGTGAGCACACAGGTGCCATGAACGGCTCTTTGGTACCAGGACAGGCGCCTGTCAGCCTGGTCCCGGAGCTGCGCTGCTCTGTGGAGCAAGCCGAGGAGATCATGGGCACGGAGGCCACCGGTTTAGGCCTGGGGATGGGGATGGGGGTTGGGTTGGGTTTAGGGCTCGCAGACGAGGCCCGGATGGAAGACTACCGCTGCATCCCTGTGGACCACGCAGTAGCCGTGGAGTGTGACGAACAGGTGCTGGGAGAGCTGGACGTCGCCGGCTTTGAGGAGTTCTCCAGGCGCATCTATGCACTAAACGAGAACATGTCCAGCTTCCGTAGGCCGCGCAAGAACTCTGATAAGTGAGGTGGAGGACCTGAGTAGAGAGGGAGGGGTGAACAACACTTACACAGGGGCAGGGACACGAGGACATCGAAAATAAAATGAGCTATTCTGGAATAACGACCAATTTGCACTTATTGTAAACATTTCAATAGTAATCTTTTAAATGAAACACAGTTAAAAGTGCAAGTATTGGGACGGCAAGCTTTACTGTAATTTTTGATTGCAGCACTAATACATTTTTTCATAATGGATGGGATCATTATTCTGACATTTTCAACAACCGCCCCAAGAATTAGTGGCAGTTATTGCAGTCTGTTGTTCCATAACTGGGGACCAGATGTGTATCACTCGCACTTTGTTTTCCATCCCTTACTGCAGTAACAGCCCTTTACTTCAAAACACCAACTGCATTTAAGATTCACATCCAAACTCAGCGCAGCTTCAGTACATCAGTCTACAAAGATGTTTCAATGCAGCAGATTTTTTTTTTGTGACAATTTGACAATTAGAAAATCACAAGACGGCCATTTAAAAAATGGTTGAAACTAGCAGTTTTACTAAAGTGAATGGAGTCCGCTGTCCCAGCACTTACACTTTTGACCGTACAGTACAAGCTTGTGTGGACGCTTCCCGAGCCTTCATTCAGGGTGCGAGGCAGTGGGTCCGCGCAGGAGGGAGGGCGTGTTGCGTATGCACGTGTGTCAGGGCTTCACCTTAGCATGCAACCACAGTCAAACAATCACAGTTAGGTGGCAAGTAATCCCACCAATGACCTTTGAACGCGGCAGGAGTCTGCCGCCACAGGGTGAGGTGGGGGCTGGAAGCCCCAATGAGATATTCCCTAACCGTGACACACGGCTCCCCCCCCCCCCCTACAACGGCTCAACCCACCTCGCCATTCTCCACACGGGAGTCGAATTTCTCCTTCAGGTCTTTAGAGGAGGATCAGGTGGCAGGTTGGAGGTCACGGCACATGGCAGGGATACGGTGCAATTGTTTTTCTGTCCATCTCCATGTCCTCTATTTTTCTCTTTCTCTTTTTAATTGTTGTTTAATTTTAACGTACCCGATCAATATTAACGTCAACGTTAATGTTACGTCCACTGACTCTCATAATCAGTAGACCACAAATGTATTTCTGTGTCGGTGTTGTGTCGGAATGTCTCACTCAGGCTCTACTGTAAGCGTTAACAGCAAGTTTCTCAATCCCAATGTCTGTGATTCTTTTTGTCCCCGTGTCTCCATGCTCTGAATGCTTTCTTGCACTGGTATTCAATTATTGCTTTATTTATGTCTCGCAACAATTGCGTGCGCTTTATTTTCAAAATAAATCAACATTAAGTTTCATGTGGTTCGTTAATGTTGTCAAATGTTAGACTAATGTAACCGGTGTCTGGGTCCCGACGTGGACAGCCGCTTTGCATCGCCCGCCATGACAAAGATGGACTCTCAACCGGCAGCCCTCTTTGTGTTGCAGATCCAGTACTGTGGTTTGCTGACTGTTGAGATGTATTGTATTTAAAGCTAAAAGATGAACGATGTTCTACCATTTCCATAAAATGCTATACAGTTCAGTAAGCGACCATGTACAGATACTTTTGTATGGAGGGGTGTTTTTCTTTTTTTTGTTATTAAAGACTTGCAGTCCAATGGCATGGATGTATGTAGCCCCCTTTTGTTTGACAATTAGATTTAGACAATTAGATAGGTTGTTACAATTAGAATGAATGTATGGAAGTGATGAGTTTTAAAATGGTATAAAAAAATGGACAAAATTCCAGTAGCTCCTGTAAACCGAGTATAGAGTAGTGTGATGTTGGGACATTTCTTTTTACAATCAACACTTGAAATGATGAAGGCACTTGCAAATGACAAGGTAGTAGAAAATATGAACCATACTTTGGTGTTTCAGGTTTACCTCTTACCTGAAGATTTCATTAAACCTTTTTCTTTTCTTTTAACAAAATTTACCAAAACACTGGCAATGTGGAAGATCTTGGGTAGATAATGAGAATAAATGTGAAGCAAAATTTAAATCGTACCGTCTTAACTAAAAAGAAATTTGGTTTGAATTTAATTCAAACACTATTCTTGAGCTTGTTTACAAGACATCTAGTCACGGCTGATCTGTAGAGGGAAACCATAGCGTGCATCTTAGCTAGCAGCTCTGTTAGGTGCTGCTTTGAGCTAAATGCTAAGATGCTAATGCTGAGAACTCATGTTTGCGATGTTCATCACCTAACGTTCCAATAACCATACCACCATACTATTTAGTATGCCAGAAGGCAATTAAGTATGTCCCAGTACATAGTATGTCAAAAATACCAGGATGTCCTGCATTGCAGTATGCAAGCCGGTTTGCTTTTCTGGCTCCTCTGACCCACAATCCTTTGCACAGCATACCTTTTAGTATGGCTGACATGTTGACTCGTCATAGCAGGAACAGGTGTAGCTAGTAACATTAACGATTGAAGCAGCCATTATGAATCCATTATTAATTGAGCCTGTGCTTCGAATCAAAATGTCTCCCGTGTTAAAAGGCCCACGATTGTGTAAGCGACCCTGAACACACCAGCACAGTCCTGACAAGAGATCCAATCAGGTGAAACTAGTGTGAACACCTGCATGCTTGGAGCGCTAACTGTATTTCATGTTCGTGTGATGGTGCATAAACCACAGATATGTTCGTCTTCGCCAGAGCTGATGTGTTTATAGGTTAGCACACTGTACTTCAGAGTCATGGACAGGGATGAAGACTCCAGGTGCATCCTCCTCGGAACTGCCCGAGACACATTCATCTGGCAGGTACAGAGGTCTTAATCTCAAACACATTTCTATGTGCTCGTCCGTCCCTTTTGAATTATTTTACATATAGCTCAGTTGAGTCAGCGTGAACTTTCTGTGCTTGACTGCTTCTTTATTTAGCTTTTAGAGACGTGCCGCGTCCCTGCTTATGAACGTGCGGAATAAAATGGAAAAGTTCAAAAGACTTCAGACGAAGCTTTAATCGCGACATGGTAAGTAACGTCTTAAACCCCGTCTATAATAAATGTGTACTGTGAAGAGTAACTAGCAGGTTTTTCTTTCTTTGTATGGAGGTCAGTTCTATCACATTTGTTTTATTCATTTTACTAGATGAAACATGAATGATGCCCATAGGGCCACTGGTTTATTCCAGATTCATGACATTAGTTGAGCTTTGAACCACTACTAGAGCTGTTTCAGTCGGTCGGCCAGAACGGGTTAAAGCCCTTTCCCATAGTCTGACACATGGACACGTGGATGAACGTATGACTCACCTTACAGTGCATTCAGTGCTTGATGTAAGCCCTTCTGCATTCCTTTACCTCCTTGTGCATTTGTCTGAGTATAACCAAACCTTTCTGGTGGTAGTACTGAGTCACTGCCTTGTCAGGGCTCCATGTAATGTATCAATTTGTTCACATTAAGCAGCAGGAAACTGGAACTTAAAGCATTTGAAGTGTAGAGCTTCCTTGTAATCCACATCTCCGCTTGGTTGTTTCAGGCAGATCATGTTTGGCTACTCGTTATGTTTGAGCCCATTTCTCATGGCAATAAAGCTTTCTCCTTTAGAATCACCTGTTGGACTTTTCATAGTCGTCCCCGTCAGGAATTTCAATAATGCGGACGATTGCTGAATCCGTCCTTTGGTGCGTTCTCTTTCCAGATTCGCATAAAGCAGCTTCCTGCTCCTATAAGCTCCCAGTGTCACTCTGCAGACTGTCTTCTCTCACAGCTAAGCCCCTACAGGTGTCTGAGGGCCTCAACGCTCGGCCCTCTGGGAATCGCATTTCATATCCAGCACAGAGAGACGGGACATTTGTGCCATCGTGGTAGGCAGACCTGCTCCCGAGCGTACTGTAGCATGCGCCCACGCACAGGTGCACAGCCTGCAAACGTTGACAGTTTGCAGGTTGTTATTGTAGTTTAAAGTTTACGAGAACGAGAGCCGAGGCATCGAGAGTGAGAGTAAGCAGGCCTTACTTCCTTACTCGCAAAGCCATCTTCATATTTTCTGAGTGCTCAGTGTAAAAGAGTTGAGCACGGCTGCACTGCACAGTCTGCTGTGCTGTTCATCATCACAGGCACCTCGCAAAATACACACCGGCCAAACCAGCGCCGCTGGCTGTCTAAGCCCGGGCCTCTGGGCTTTACACCACGACGTGTGTATGTGTGTGACAGCAATGAATGAACCATTCTCTCCGTATTTCCCCCCCCCCCCCGTAGCAGTACCCTCATTAATTGTTGATTTAAATAGACACCAGCCAAGTTTGTCCGATCCATCTAATCCTGATGACCGTCCTGAGACAAGAGTGGAGTCCATCTCAGCATACGTAGGATTAACAGAGTGCACGGGCAGGAGAATCGCTGCAGTCCATCAGCACCTCATTTATACATCAGCCGTATCGTCTGACACCATCAGTCCCAGGTCAAAGTCATTCGGTGTACCCTTGTCATTCTCAGGTCTCAGTGACACCCTATACCCTTGTCGTTACCTGTTCTCCGTCATGCTGTAGATCCCCTGTCATTATTACTGTGGGTGTATCACTCATGCACTGTAATCCTGTCATTGCTACACGTCAGGCACAACGGCATGTGCTGCACATTTATTTTTGGAGATCTGTGAACAAATGGGAGACAAAAGAGTCGAGAGTATTTGACGACTGCATTACGACTGCAACAGAGTAAGATTAGATCAATACCACGATCAAGTCTGTGCGTTTAAGTGAAACTTTTGGAAGAAAGAAAGTGACATTTCTTATTTTAGGAATGAAACCGTGAATTCCTGAGCAATAAAACAACCCTAACCCTTAATAAGCTGGTCTGGTATGTAACTTATGCTGGCTAATGTTATAGCTAACGTTAGCAAACATGAGATACGGTATATATAGCTGTATGGCTAACACTGAGTTATAACTCGTCATTTGTGGCCACAGCATTGTTACATAGGCTCACTTTAAATATGAAGCTGGAGCCAGGAGACGGTAATCTTAGTTTCGCACAAAGACTGGATGCAGCTAACCTGACCCAGTCCAAAGGTTAAAAAGTGTGAAAACTAAAGTTGTGGTTTTACTGGAGGTTAAGGACAGGGTGACTTCCTGGAGTCTTGTTTTTCACTTCTGGTTTTGCCAAGCAAAACGAACTAGATTTGTTTTACCTGATGGACAGAGCCAGGCTAGCTGTTTACCTTTGTTTCCAGTCTTTATGCTAAGCTAAGCTATCCATTTCCTGGCTGTAGGATCATATTTAAATCACTGATATCAGAGTGGTATCGATCTTCTCAACTACCTTTCGGTAAGAAAGCAAATAAGCAAAGCTATTCTTTCAACTTTACATACGATATTCAGGATATTAGCTGATTTAGTGTTGCATGCATCACTAACATGAATTCCCCACATTTAACAGGAGGGCAGGAGTCAGATATCAGCCTTGACGAGTGTTCAGCTCTGCGGTTTAAAGTCCACACAAAGACGTGAAGTGCTTTCTCATTCATTAGTGAGCTGAGACCTCATACTACGACTGTAACTCTTTATAGCTGGATTATAGTCATAATACAGGGATCACGGGACCGAGTTACGAGCGTGGTGGGAGACACAGCAGCTCTGGTGTCCTGCCTGAGAGCTCAGACCAGGCCTTGGTGGATCCGTTCACCTTGACCCGTCCTGGTCCAAGTACGTGGCTGGTTAACATTGTGCTGTGACATATGGCTCAGCTGTTTAAACCATCTCCGAAAGGAGACTATCTGCTGGGATGATTTCCCAGTCACCTCTCCCAATTCTTTCGACAGTAAAACCTCGCTCCTCTCCATCACTCCCAGTGTTTTTCTTTTTGGCCTCGACCTTTCCCAGCCATTTAGCAAACTCAGACTTTTATAGGGCTGACTTATTCTCCCTATGCTCCAGTTGCACAGCCTAATGAAATGCGTCCAGCTGAGTTCAGTGCAGCAATATCAATATTGGGATTGGAGTGCTGTTGAGTGCAGAATTCTGGGTAAAAAATAATATCACAATAAGCATGACGATTTTATTATGGACATTGTGAAATTAAAACCAATTGCTCAAGACTGATGTCATCGTGCTCATACGAGGATTTCGTATTGTGTCTTTCTATGATTACCTTTAGTAAGTGTGAATGACGTAATTGATACCTGACATACAGACGACACGGGGAATACTCCCCAAACACAATGGGCACCCCCCTCCCTGCAGCTACGGCAATGGGAAACAATATGAAATGGCATATCACCGAACAGAGGGAACGGTTCGAGTTTTGCTCTTGTACAGTAGCCATTGTGCCCTATGTGGTGTACATGTTTTGAAGTAGATGTACTTTCATGGATAACATCATGTTTTCTCCTCTCTTATTTCTGGGAATGATTCTTTTTCTCTGCGTGCCTTTGAGGTGTAGCCGTGCATTGGTTCACGGTCCCGATCTCGTTACTAGAACACTGGCTGAGCATCCTTCTTCACACACAACAACGGCGTCCTGCTAAGCTGCTACCAAACCACTGCATGGCAACAATGCAGACACCACTATCAGTAAATTGTTCCAGCATGATTTTTCTCTCTTCCACTGACCATTTATATTGTCCTATATGCAACAGCCAGTATGTCAGGTCTGATGTGAATGGAACTACTTCTCCCAATTGATGAATAACATTCCATTTAAAAATGAGCGCTTTCATTTTTTGCCTCGCTTATAAAAAAACAAAAACACAACTTAAAAAGGAACAATATACGACATTCAGAGCAGCAAACAACTGTTGTCTATGTAAAGATATCGTGGAGTAATGTCTACCTGAAATAAAGTCTCTCTCCCTCTGTGTGTTTTTGTATTCAAGGTTCTCCTTGCATTGTTGGTATAAGCATGCCAGCCGTGCATGCTTTTAGTGCATGTGTCCTCAAAGCAGCATGCATCCCAACTTCAAGTAGTAAGTAGACAATGCCTGTTTACTGATCATCCTTTTTCTCTGGGTGTCAGAATCCAAGTTTTGGTGCTGGTGTCAACTCATTCAATGATTTTATTGAAATACAATTAGGGGTAGTGATGAATAGGTTTAGAGGGATACTTAAAGGCAATGATTCCCAAATAAATCTGTGGGGCCACGAGACGATTAACAAGACAGGAATGAATGGGGGAAAAAATATATATATTTCTGTGAAACTTTTCTCTCATCCTTGCATTTTAGCCATGCTAGTAGCATGACTTTATCCTAGTCTGTCAGTTGGTAGCTCCACCACTTTGGTCCACTCATGAGTCACGGAGCCATAGCATCCGTTCTCTCAAAAAGTTTAATAGCTGACCATGTTTAAAAACTCCTAAATGTTTTTTAACAATTTCTATAGACTCTTCTAAAATTCTGTCCGCTGCACAGTTAAAAGGTTGTAGTGTCCAGAGTGAAATGGGGATGAAGTCTATTGAACCCGGTGACGATCTGACTTTTGCTCTTGCACCATTGACATTGAAAGTAAAATATCTCAATGTTGGGCATTGCACCGGATCATTGTGGCGAATAGGAAGCTGAGCCGCAAGGCAAAACCCGTTCTTACTCCCTGCTCCTCAAATACCGACGTTTGGTCAGTGCCCCTCGGAGTCTGGTTCCGACGCACAAAGGCACCCTTTAGCGTCTCTCTAAAACTGACACTAGAGGGTTTACCTAGAGCGTCACAGTATGAAGCTTAGGGCCCCTGACCAATCGACTGTATTTCACACGATCGGAGTGAGAATGTGTTGGAAATCAAAGCTCTTGATTTACCAGTCTGTTACACCCCCCTGAAAAAGGGGGATAAATAATCACAAGAGTGATGTGATGGTTTTTCCTCAGCAAGAACTTTACTGCAATGAGGAAAAGATCGCGGTTTCCCCAAGGTATGTGGGTGGAGACCAAAGCAATCGATCTCAAGATCAAGACCACTATGTAGATCACAGTTTAACACTACGTATCTCAAACTACACGATACAGAACAAAGCAAACGATGCAAGAAAAATACAATCTTATTATTTCAACCACTTATTCATGTGATGAATTTTAACTCGTGGTTTCAGTAAATCGTCATGTTATACATGAATGATCCTCTCAATCACATCACATTCAACACAACAGAACATGAAATTACCATTTTCCTTATAAAAGTGCATGTTTTCCAACTTGTCACAAGTCCATCTACGTTCCGATTCTCACCTATGGTCATGAGCTTTGGGTAGTGACCAAAAAGAATAAGATTCCGGATTCAAGCGGCCGAAATGAGCTTCCTTCATGGGGTGGCTGGGCTCAGCTGGGAGATAGGGTGAGGAGCTCAGACATCCAGAGGGAGCTCGAAGTAGAGCCGCTGCTCCTCTGGGTCGAAAGGGGCTAGCTGAGGTTTTTCGTGCATCTGATCAGGATGCCTCCTGGACGCCTCCCTTCAGAGGGTAGACCCAGAACACTCTAGGATTATATATCTCTTCTGGTCTGGGAAAGCTTCAGGGCTCAGGAAGAGCTGGAAAACATCGTTGGGGAGAAGGACGTCTGGAACACCTTGCTTTGCCTGCTGCCCCGCGATCCCGCCCCGGATAAGCGGATGAAAATGGACAGACTGATGGCTTATTAATGTTTGGTTCATTATCAAATCCAAAATGGGCCACCAAAGGTCAGCTTCTACAGGACAGACAGTTTATTAAACTCTACAGACTTTATCCCCATTGCAACCATTACAAACACAAGTCACACGGGTCACAGTGTCATTCTTACCACATCCGCGTGTTTGCGATGGGATAGTGCCCGTTTGAGTAACTCACACCGCATTAATAACATATGTGTGCAAATGTATCATATGTGTTGTCGAAACGTTACACAAATGTGTTGTCTGCCAGAAAAGAAGATACATCAGTCTACATTTAAAGGGTATACTGTTATGTACAATAAGCCTCGTCATGATTCATGTTAGAACAATCTGAGGTATGCGTATTAAGTAAATAAACTCCTTATTGAGCTTGTCCCATTCCAAGTGTACAGTTCAATTCAAAATGTCCAGCATGGGAGAGATAATTCTGTTTGGCCTCAAACCAACACCAAAGCCACATCTTAGCTGTGCAAACTCGGTCATCTGATAATGGGACACACATGTCCACTGTCACTGATAATCACCGAAATACCGGCACCGGCGGTCTAATGAGGAGATCTTCAAGGTCGTGGAATTGACTTGATGTCCCTTTTGCTAATTACCTCGTCATGAGTGTAATTGTCTCGTCCTGTACATCACAGGTGCATTCAGGCCTTTAGATCCCAGCAGCAATTACGCACATCTGATGCTCATTGTCTCCCGGAGAGACCAGTTACACAAAAAGAAGTGAGAGGAAGTGAACAGGGTGGGGGGGCAGAGGAATGAACAGTGTGTGTTGTGCATGTGTGTGTGAAAGAGAGTCACTTGAGTGCTAAGTAGTGGAGGTGAGATTTCCAGGGAGGGGCTTGGGGCCTAACACCCCTTTTCTATAAATCCACCCAGCAGGTGGGACACTCGCCTGAGGATTTACTAAAGCCTCCTGGCCGCATCGGAGAATAAAGGTTTCTTGTGTGAAAAAGGGGAAGAATGTCCTCTTGGCTGCACCGACAGCTTTGATACGCCTGGAAACGGTGAGCGATTTCTCCCACAACAGATCCTTGGAAGTATTTTCTTCCTGCCTGCTCTACGCTAACTCTCTCTCTCACACACACACACACACACACACACACACACACACACACGTTCTCACCTCTCGAAATATAAATCCGTGTTCACAGCGTTATCCGACCGCCACCACTTCCCTAAACTGACAGATATGTATCTGGCGGTCAAATTTTCAGCAAAAACCGTCCATCAACGTGTCGAGTTAATTCCTGACAACTCGTCTCTGGACTTCCTCTCGAACTTGCCAAAGCTCTGTGTGGAAACACAGTTCGGAGTCTTGGGAAGCTCCCAGTATTTCACCTTGGCCTGAAAAACTCCTGCAAGAGTTCAGGGAGCCAACGGGGAACATTGAAACCTGGTGATGATGAAACCTTATCAACAGGGATGAATGCTCAACACACTCATAGACATTTTTCAGAGTGCTAAAAGGAGTAAATACATTTACACTTTAAGTTTGTTTAGAGATAATGCTTAAGTATCTGTGCTGTGGAAGTTAGATATTATGCCAAATACTATTTTGATGTTTCACTGTTATTTGTCATTAAGCTTTTTAAAAGCAAGCACATAACTTTGTCTCTGCAGAAAAAATAAAATGTTAGCCTCAGTTTATGTGTCTGAGGCCTGAGCAGAACTCTAACTGTGAAGACCTATTGTGGCCTTACAACAAGTAATAGAAAGTTAACGTTTAAATGAAATGACTGAGTTAGTGAACTTTTCCAGTGTTGCTGATTATATTAGCCACCGAGCTTTGTAAGACAAGATGGCTAGCAGTGATGGAGTTCTGTCACAAATACTTAAATAAACGCCCACTGCTTCCAAATACGTTTGGCTAACCTGACTGCTCATGTTTCTTGCCGTCTGACATCTCAATAGAACCAGTGCCGATTACTTAGACTGCTCTGCAAGCCGACAAACGACTTCACACTCGACTCTGCTCCCGAGCAATACACCCGACAAGTGTGAAGCGGATCGGATGAACAGTTGTCGAGAAATGTTCTTTATCTCTCTTGAAATGTGCTGTAGTGAGTGACGGAGAGTGAGCTGTACCCAGCATGCTGTTTGGCGGTCGTGAAGGGGGCGCGCTCAACACTGCGCTTCAATGGGTCCTCAGCAATACACACGCCGAGTGTTACGTCGATTGGATGTCAAGAAAAATGGACAGGGAGACTTACCAATTAGCTTTGTAGGTACAATGCTTTTATAACCAATAGGAATAATGGCCAAAACTAAAAAAACATGTTACCCTTCAGGAAACCTCCAGCACTTACAGAGAGGCAAGGTCCCTCCCCTTCCAGTGGACCACCAGGGACCTTATTCAAGAAAACACAAGTACGGTAGTAAACGGCAAGAGATAAATACATTTTTGATCCAGTTTGAATTGCACCATTAATTACACATATGATGTTTGTCCATTTAAAGTAGCAGTTTTTCCTCAAAACCATTGTAGTATAAGACTGTTTGCGTACTCCAATGGAGGACATCAGAAGGGGAGGGACTTGGCCTCTCAAATACACTCTTCTGATCTTTTCAGATTATTTTTGTGCCATATTACAGTATTTTTAAAAAAAGGTTTCTATGAGAGAGATTGGTTCATTCGGTGGCATGAGAATACTACTTCCCAGCATGCAACAGTCTCCAGCAGCCACACTGTGTCCGGACTCAGAGGAACATGCTGCTAATCGATGCCACTGGTTGACTCCTGTTGTGCTCAGCCTCTCATTGGCCCCACTCCACTTCCAGCTGAGTATTTCCCTCCCTCCTTCTTTACTCTATCAAATCTGAGATGGACTCAGTCTGCTTGTTTCCTCCCTCTCAATATTTAGCTTTTAAGGAATACATAAAAAAGTCTTGGAACGAATTTGGATTCTATAAAAATGTCACTCAACGCTCCACGGACTGTTCATTTTACATTCGCAGAGAGGAGGAAACACATTATACATAACATTCCAGACGATTGCATTGTGGAATTATTCTCATTTCCCTCTCACATACTTTTATGACTCCTTCACTTCCAGTTAATCCAAATGTGCAGTATCTGCTGCCAAGTATTGCTCAGTTACTCTGATAAGGTTTCTGAGATCAACCCAACGTCTGTGCGCTTCAGGAGCACATCTGTACTAGGATGCTCCCAGAAATTGAGAGTAGAAAACTTGGAAGTACCACAATGTAAAGTATCAGAGAAATGCACGTCTGTATGCAGATGTTGTTTTCAAAGATGTTAAAGTGATGGGATTTTAATCACAACTGGACTTTGACGACAAGCTCTGTCCAAATATTCCGCTTCCTGTCCAGCTCTGTAAGTGGTCACTTACTAACATGTGCTATACGTTACTACAGGGGAAGTTCAAATGAAACAGGACCCTTCTCCTCACCAGACAATGCACGCTGTAGTCAAGAGTGAGTCAATTCAAATAGACAGATGGATTTGGACTTTGGTTGATATGATGCATCCAGCATCCAATCATCAGCAGCAGCAAATGTCTAGTGACTAATAGCTCTTATCTTTGTTTGCTCAATCAAGCTGAAACGTGCCAGTCAGGAGCTGATATGTTGCTTTAAGTAATCCGGTGAAAAATAAAAAATATAAATCTGCACCCAACTGGTTTCTAACCAGTTTTACTCCCAGACACAGCCAGTCTTACAGTTTCAGAACCTAAAACTCTCTGTAAATCTATATTTGAGACATGGTATTGCTTTGATTATTTACTTTTAGATATCCATCTCTCATTTAGCATCAGTCTGTCGGAAGTCACAGGGGCTGCTGGGACCGGCCCTTGTTTTTCATCACTCAAACATGGTCAACTTTCTCTTTGGGCTCATGAAAAAAAATAATAATCCAGTGTATTGCTCTTTTTATTTGTGTGCCTGTGCCAGGGTACTTTATACAGTATGGGCCTATTTTTTAAGTCACAAGTGGATTATGTATATGCTCCTATTTCTCTGAAATAGAGACAAGCCTCCAGAAATGAAACGTCAATACTCGTTCACGAGCCAATGCTACGTGGTGTGTAGAACTCAGCGGTCTCTCTGTTGCTATAATATGCGAGCTAGTGGGGTAGAGGGTAGTTTACATTGTTTACATGTTCACGTTGTCAGCTTTGGTTTCCTTTTATTCAACTGTGGATTCATAAAGGACATTTGAGTTGCCTGAGAGCCTGAACGGAGAAAAGACAGTCAGAGGGGGCAGCACAGGGTGGCACAAAAGACAAGTGGTAAAAAAAATAATCAATTCAAATAAATACCACTCACCCAATCGAAATATATCATTTCATGGCATACATCAGCAGAAAATACAACTGTATTTATATTTTCCTTAATCTGGACAGATTACCGTTTTAAAAACTTCCAAAAGTGTAGTAAATACATTGACATGTTGGCAGACTGACATTAAGCCATGACTTACCTATAAAGTACTTTAAATAACTGTGTATTTAAGAGGGGAGGGGCTTTGTTAAATCCGCTCTCCTAAGAGAAGTATAAGATACATTTCCTATCTGGCTTCACATATGACACCTGAAAATCGCTGCATGTCTCTTGCCCTCGAGCTCAGTGTCTGCCTCAAACAGGAGGCCTCCCTTCCAGCGTTGGCTTTTTCTTACCTAAGCACCTCCCACTGTCACACCTGTTCCCACTTCCTCATCTGTCATCCTCTAATCCTAAAATCCCGCCCACTACACACGGACAGCAGTGTTCCTGTCTGTTGGTCTTGTTGCTGATGATGTTCGACTTGTGTTTAAATTGACATTTAATGCCATCTATTTCATAGGCTGAAGATGTTCTTTAATTGAACAATAGTATCATCAACCCACACGCTTTTAAAATGCAGTGAAGTTTACTCAGAGCACATTTTAACGGACCTATACTTTTTTGTTTTGCTTTATACATTTTTTACTTTCACTTGAGTACATTTTTTTTAAAGTAACAGTATCGTTACAGTATTTATTAACAATATCATATCTTGATTACCTCCAGCACATAAACCCGTGTTAAGCAACATCTTGCCATTTTTACACTGTGATTTTTATATGGAACTTGTTAATGAAGTTTTAGCCAGCACATCTCTGAACGTTAGACAGCGCCAGGCTAGTATGTTCCCCTGTTCCCATTCTTTATTCTAAGCTATGCTAAGCTAACTATCTCCTGGCTGTAGCTTCATATTTAACAGACAGATTTGAGAGTGATCTTCTCAGCCAACTATTGACAAGAAAGTGAATCATTTCTCAAAACTCAAACTACTCCTGTAATCATGATAATCTTATGAATGCTACGTTACTGTGAGGCAGCAAGAAGATTATAAAAAACGCAGTTTAACCAAATTGGTCAATAAAGGAAAATAGTTACATATCCATGAACAATGACTATTTTCTCTGCTCTAATGTGTATATATTATATATTCATATAATTGTGCAAAGATATTCAAGCTCAAAATAACCCTTTACATTCACATCCAAAATATCAAAAGATGTCCTCTTTTGTTAAAAAGAGTAAAATAAAGTATTTCTTTAAAATATCCTTTAGAATCAGTCGTGTGCAAACTGAACACGTATAGTTTGTATGTTGCGAACCCTTCAGTATCATGTTACTGGTACACATTGTTACAAAAAGACTGTACATGCCGTTATTAGCTGCCAGGACAACATGTCTCTCGTGCATGTGTACAATCACCATTAGACGGTTTCAGTTACAATGAATGCAACAAGAGACAGGAGTGCCAGGGAGTCAGACGGATAGCTTGGTACCTATATCCTTGTATTTTATGATAAAGACGGCAGTGTTCTTATCAATCGGCACATTTCGCAGAGCTGTGGAGACAAAGTCCACATACTCCCTTATTGTGTGATATGGGGAGGATTATTTTTGCTCCAGGAATTCCGTGTTATTCTAGAGAGCCTCATGGTCTAGTTTTTCAACGGGGGGGGAAGAAACACGGCCGGCCCCGGTTTTGAAGACCCTTCCAGAAAATCTCTTGCAGGACCCTGAAGCACAGCACTGACAAAGAGCCGTAACCACCCTGACCAACTTCCTCTGGCGAGGAACCCAAACAAATAATAATAATAATATTCTGGGGCAAATGGGGAGAAGCAGGTTTGCGTCGTATGGCGAGTAGGCCTTGAGTCTAGTTGATTGCCTCGGCTTGCGTCCATGAATAATGTTGCTGTCGTATTGAGTCTGTGTAAGACTTCAACATAACACTGAAGCACCAGGTAGAGGGGGAACCCATCGCTTGCCACCAGGTATTTCGCACGCAGAACACAGAACTTTGTCTCCATGTTCCCTAAACATTACCAGACACATACCAGGTTGTTCTGTCCAGGAAACTTCCCTGGAAATCATCAGGACTTTACAGAGCTGTGAAATAAAGCATCACTGTACTTTTGTATTCCAAGATACAGGCCTAAATGCTGTTTCAAAGCTCTCTTCACTCAGGGGTAAAATTCGAGTGGACAATACTTTACGTATTGATTTATTGGCCTTTAAATAATCATTTCAAAAAACAAAAAAATGCTTGAATCAGCCTACAAAATACCTACCATGCGTATGTTTTCTTCTGAGAAAAACAACAACAACACAGCGGACAAGACCTCAGGTTCCTCAAAGGTAGCTACGACTCTGTGTCCAAAAACAAAAAGAATCCAAAATGCCTCACAAATTTCTGGCAGCCTGTGAAATATTTAGAGGTTAAGTTGCCGAAGACCTCTCATAAATTGCAACTGTTGCACTCGGTGAGCCGAATGTAATATGACAGTTGAAAACATTTCTGAGGCTTTCTACATGCAAGTCTGGCCACACAGGCAGTACGAATATGGAGATCGCTTGTTTACTGTGTTATACAAAAATAGCTACTACTGTATGTGTGGTTAAAAAAAGGACGGACGGACAGATTGGCAATTCTGACTGGATCATTTTGGATGTGAAGTCCCTAATATCGTACAATGCAGGTCTTTGTATTCAAGCATAAAGACCACAGCCGTCAGTATATCTATTGTTCAGCGGCAGCGTATTTCTGTCTCTTGTTTGTAGAAGGAGTCCTGAAACATTGCTCAGCTTCCTCTGTCACACCAGTAGTCCATTAGTAGCCCTTGAAATGGATACTCGGCCCCTCTGTCATGAAATGGTGGAATTACGCCATTAACATTATTCTTATTACCGGTTTAACGCTGAAATCAGACACAGTATCAAAGTCTCTTGTAATGCGAAGAATGACATATTAGACAACATCATCTTGACCAAGCTTAAGGAAGCACATAAAAAGTGCTTTTGAGGTGTTATTATGTCGTTGTAGTTTCCTTTAAAGATGTCTGATAGTGTGACTTTCATCTTTGCAGTCGTCCAACCCGCGAGGAGGAAAGGACTGTATCTTTTGGTGATTGCTGTGCTCTGGAAATATTTTGCATTTGCCCTTCGGTGTTTATCGTTGACTCCGTCCATGCGAAAAATACATCAACTTTTGACGCAGCACTTATCTGTAAAGGAATACTCCCAGTTTTCAAGAGCCTGTTTGGATGTTTGATCACATTTTCCCACCACCTGAATGAAGGACTAGTTCAAATCTCTTTGTGTTTTTTGGTCAAGCTAAGAAATCTAGGGATCTTAATGTTGGTCAGTCTGTCGTCGGTTCACCACTTGGATCCAGAGTGAAATATCTCCACAACACCGAATGGATTGCCATGAACTATTGTACAGACATTCATGATCCCCAGAGGATGAATCCTAATGACTTTGGTGATCCCCTGACTTCTCATCTAGCACCTCCAAAAGGTTTACATTCATGGTTTCTAAGCAACTGTTGGATGATTGACAGTGAAATGGAAGTTAGAGCGTCTTTAGCTTCTTCTGCACTGTGACGTATTCCCCGGTGCAACGGAATATTTGAGCGGTGTACAGTTACAAGAGGGATGTGAACCAAATCCTTTGCATTTGATTGGACAGCTAAAAAGTGAGCGGGTTTAGAATGTTGCAGGATACTGAGCTGGTTGGAATCGGTTGGCACTAGCTTACGTGAGCACACACGAGTTTTACATGAAGAAAAGATGATTGGATTTTGATATGAAAATACAAAGAAATAGATTTTTATTTTGTTGCATTCATTTGTTAAATAGCTGCACAATATGCCCAGGGATGTGATCTAAAAGGAATACAAATATGTTTTAGCAACGCCGCATCAAACTGCCGCGACATCATCTCCAACTGGACACTTGCAGAACCTTTTCATCGGCAACCAATCAGAGGAATGTCTGCACTTTGTCGTAGTGTATGCCGTGGTTTTGTGGTTTGCCATTTGTTTTAACCTTCTAGTATCGTCTCAACTCCCTTGGTGGACTTGCTGCTTTAAACTGGTGCATCAAACAGGTTTACTGGGAGCTAGGTTTTCTCAAGGGATTTGTGTTGTGCTGCGTAACAATCAAAGTATACTGAGTGAAAGAAAAGATGACATGTCTGTGTACGTCACCAATATAAAATAGGAAATTTTAAATTCAAATGTTAGATATATGTTGTAAAATAAAGATCTGTACAGTCTTAATAGTGAAGAAGATGGAATATTCAAAATATTGACCAGAGAATGTTCACAGAATAAAGAAAAAATAAACATGTGAAGTGCAAAGAAATGCGCTTTGGATGTGAAGACTTGTGTGTCCAAAGGACTAGATCAGTCTGCCTGGTATGCATGCTTCCCTTTTAACATACAATTATCCTCTGGCAGGATAGTAAGTCACTTTTAATAGCACATATCTAACAGATACAGAATGATACAGAACCAACCGCAGATCCTGTGAATTTTCTTATGATGCAGTTTTAGAGAACAGCACTGCTCTCCACTTCGCTGCTGTCCAATTGGACTGCTCCCAACATAGACTGGTAAGTTGCCTATCACCAGCAGCAGGGAGGGGAAGGATGAGATAATTGCTTTGCAAGGCAACGCCGACAGGCAACATTATACTTTTTGTATTACCAATGTTTGGGCTCAATACTTTATCAGGAACTTCCTACACAATATCAGGCTTAGCCAAAGAAAAGCAGACTGACCACGCTTCAACCGGAAGACTGAGGATGAAAAGCACATGGCAGCACATGGCAGCGAGTGCTACATATCACAGGCAGCATGCAGCGGCAGAAAGTGCACAGAGAAAACATGGGTTGCCTGTGGCTAACCCGAAGGTATACTTTTCAGTTATAAATGGCCGAATCAGAAATAGTGCACAGTGTGCCATGCAGCTGTCACAAAGCTCTTATTCAGAGGTGATAAAACCAAAGTTCATGCAACACGTACTGAACTGCCTGGCAGAGGAATGACATTTTTCAAAGCGTGAAATTCCCTCATATTCCCCACAAATATTCTCTTTCCAGTGACAAGACGGTCTGTTCCAGTGATGAGTATAAACGTCACTTTAATTTGCACCAGTGTATACACCGCGTTTCATCATCTGTACGTATTAAGCACAGACTCCACGTATGGCCTCCTAATAGAGATTGATACATTTAATCAAACGTTCCCTCTGCCTTTGCCATTCCAAAGATGTTGTCCTGGTTATCATAACAATAATGTCTAATGACGTTGCGATGGCAAGCGGCAGAGCAAGGGGCGAAATCGTTCAAATCTATCAAGAGTACATTAAAGTAAGTGTACACTGAGTAACTGACCAGTCACACATAAGTCACACGTGCGCTGTAAAACAACACTGAGCCATAAAGTCTGATTAGAGTCTAATGAGGAGGCCGATTCCAGTGGTCGGAGTGCAGAATGCTTGTCCATTCGTCCACATACACTGCACAGTACACTAAGCGCTCGTGCTTTATTCGTTGCATGACAAATGCACTGTAGGCCCAGGCTGCAGAAACATCAGCTAACGTGCTTATGTTCATGCTGCAGAAGGTCACTCATTTTAGATTAAAGGAACACTTTGCTCATTTTCCACTCATTTACCATGTGTCAAAGTTACTGTGCAGACGTATCGTGTTCGAGTAGAGCTCTCTGTATCGCTGTTGCCAGCTGATCTGGTTCACTTCCACCGTCCGCTGACATGTTGTCATTATTTTCGCAATGCTGTGGACAAAAGCGGTAGTGTTTCCCGAGGACCAGGGGATACTTCAGCGGTGTCTGACAGTTTTCCCTGCTAAGTCCTGGTTCTGGTTCTCCCGTGCCTCCCTTCCCTCCAGCGGGCCCAGCAATAAGGCCCGGGCCTCCAGCAGCGTGGCGTCGGTGTTGGCTCCCACCGGCGGAGCAGCGAGGGCGAAGCTCTGCATCAGATAGACTCGGGTTGCTGCTTTGACTGTGCTGCACGATAAAGGCTGAGCCAGCAGCAGCTGACCACTTCCTCAACCAGGAGTATAAAATACAGATTCTTTACTCTTTCTATCATGCAGGATATCATGGTGTAAACATCAATGATTGGAACAGGTGGGAGGATTATCCAGTTAACTGATGAGCTGATGAGCTCCCCCATAGCTGATGGGCTATGGGGGAGTATATATATGAGAAGGGCTGCTGTAGTCTCTCTGATCCAGGTTCATTGTAGACTATTTTGAATGTTTGTCAGATTTAGTTTCCCACATCAGAACAAAAGGATTACGACTTCATGCTCATGACAAAGGAGGCTTGACACTGTTGTTAAGATGAGAAGCATCTCAACGGTGAGAATATCTCATGACAGATGTGTCCTCACTGTAAAGAAAGAGTCATATGTCATCGTGAGTCATTTGCTGACGTTATGATAGATGCTAGCTAATTTGCAGCTTTGTTACATGACGTCCTACCTCTCTGTCCCCTTATTTCCTCTCACCTCTTCACTTATGCTTTCAAATATTGGTAAGAATGCCTTTATAAATCAAACTAAGAACATCGTAGCTATCATTCAGTATTATGATCATTATTTTGAGTGTCTCCAAAGGCTTCCCTCTTTTAGTTCAGAAGGTTAATCAAACAGTATTATTTAAAATAATGAACTTAAATGCTCAGTTTTTCTGGACTTTTCCTTTCATACGTATACTGTGAAAAAGTATTTCAGCAATTCATGACATACGACTAATGTGTCCTGTGGATCATGTCTCTGGAGAAGACCTTCAGCTGAACGGCTGGGGAAGCACTTTAAACCAGAGATTGATCTGAGGTCTGAATGCTGGCACACTCTGTTTGGTTAGTAAATCTCTGCTGCGCGGGGTCGACTCAACGGTACTCTCTGCTGAGAAAATGTGAAATGTGACCCAGTGTTGTTCCTGTTCCTGTAAACCTAGCTGTCAGTGAGAATTTAAAGTTTTGGATGCAGCTTAAAAAGAAAAAGAAAAAAACGTTGCTCATTTGGAGCTCAGAGCTCTGGCTAATAAATAAAAGCACTATTTACAGACTTTAAAGAAGTAAGAAGACGAAGTTGTGAAATCAGCCATCCAACTTTATGTGATTGCAAATCCAAAATGCTGTGTCATGTAGAATTAATGGAGAGCGCGTGTGTTGTCAGTCAGTATCTGCAAGCACATAGTAAATATATTTTTGTTTTTCCTGTCACGATCAAAACTCTGCCAATAACATTCAGCCATCAGTAGCTCTGCAGACAGGATGACATTTTCATGAGTCATCCATCAGATGAGGTTAATTATTTGTTGTTTGTGGACTGAATGGGGACTTGGCAAGGGGCGTGGGGAAGCGCAGAGGAAAGGTGGTATGTGGATTCCTGAGCCGGCAGCTGGGCGAGCAGGAGTAGCCCAACAGCACTGGTGCAGATGAGATAGAGGCTGGAGTGCAGGTAGAGTGAAAGAGAGGAGTGAGGGTGGGGCCGGGCGGAGGGGTCCGCTCTATAAGCCCTGAGGGCCGGTGCATTGATCTAGAGATGTCTCTTTCAAAGTACTCATATCTCCTATCTGACTAATATTGACTTGGCCAGATTCGTATCTCCATCTTCTGATGTTTTGTCGGCCTTAGCAGTGTCACCTCTGACCCCCATTTCCCGCCACTTCTTATTGGAGGCATATGTGGCTCCATTATCAGAATTGGTACTCCTTCCTCATAGGAAACAATGCAGCATCTTTGCTGTTTTGAGGCTAACTGAATTAGCGCAAAGACACATGACTTTGTTCAAGATGACCATCAAACGGGCTGAACTTTTACCTGCATGTCTGTAGTGTAGCAACCACATGAGTCCCATCTGAGAAAACAAGATGGGTTATACAGGGGTTCCCTAGTGGACTGGACGGATAAAACATTACATAAATTACATTGTCAGCACGCATCTGAGAAAAAAAAAAGCTTACATTAAGTATATACAACTGTACGCTAAAGAGAATGGAAAACTTTACATATGATTCTAGCAGTAGTTTAAAATCATGCTTTTGCAAGTGGAAGACGATGGCAAGGAGGAAAAGAAACGTCAGTCGCTCCTTAATGCTAATAAAGGTTTCCCCCAGCGTATCACTTTTAGTCCCCCTTACTCTGATGTGTTTTAACAGATTGAAACTTCCTTGTGTAACGTTAGCAATCAGAGTTCCTGTGCTCTGTTTGTTGTTTGGCGCTAGAGGCGCAGGCCTGGCTCTTTGCACAATCGAGGGTCTTTAACCAAAACAGGAAGAGGAATTCCTCACTTGTTTGTTACAGGGCAGGATTATATTACAGGTGAACAAATACACAGAAAGTCCAGATGGTGTGCAGTAGATGACATGGGTTCAACTGAAGTATGAGCATATTCCACCTGATCACTCCAGTGAGGATTGCTGCAGTGAGGCAACGCTGCTTGACCGACCGACTGACTGACGTGACCTGACTTTAGCTCCTGATGTGTTTTGCGCACTGGGTAACTGGGACCTTCCTTCTTAAAGACTTAAGATAAAGAGGTTTATCGCACATTCAGTGTTTAGTTTTCTTATCTGTTCTGTATACATCTTCCTGCCGGGTGCGGTGCGACTAAATGTGAGCCAAAAGTGTGCTTAAAAGTACTGTCTTGTTATATTTTGTATGTACATAACGCATACTTATACATAGTATATTTTTATACATATATATATTTATCAAATATGAGAGTGCTATCGATCTTATCGACTAACTCTCTGCAAGAAAGCAAATAAGCGTAGTTTTACAAATTGTGGAACAGTTCCTTTAAGCATCATTAAATGTTTTAATCATGATTAAAATGATTAGTGAACTGATAAACTGCTAAGTATCCTTTATTTGAAAGTATCTTCCTAGCTTCCCTTCAAACACTATCCACCATTGTGAGCCATGTAACATGTAACATTACCCTGGTGCAGAGTGCGTGTAAAGACACCTGTAACTTCCACTGACTGACTGGCTGTCCTGCGGCGGCGGATGCTGTAGCTGCTGTAAGAGCCACAATAGACAACATGTCACCATAATCCCAGCGACAATGGAGCTAAGAATAGAAGCCAAGTGGATACTGGAGACGGGCATGAACATTGGCAAAGGAGGGTGAAAATAAACCCTTCAACACGGACAATGGTGTATTTTAAGCCTCGACAAGGCTTTGACATAGTGATTGCTAACCTCTGGTGCTCACCTTGACGGCTCTTACAGGTTTGTAGCCTGCAGTCCAGGCTATCTGCTGATAAAATAACACATCCGATGACTGTTCTCAGTCTGTCGGTTGTTGGCGCTCGCATTCTGCCTGTGTGTATGCTTGGATGGTTGTCAGCATCACAGCTCGCCAGCTATTGGTACTTTAGTTGAAGCCTCCCGCTTGTTAAGCGACACAAAGAACCTTTAAGGTTCAACGTGCACAACGACTGATACGAACAACTCAACTGACTCTGCTGATTGTGGGGTCAGAAATCATTTTTGACCCCACTGGACCCTTAACAAACGACTCCCAAGGCATCAGGGGCAGCAGTCATATCCGATGTGCTGCTCTGTCCATGCGAGACACATGTGCTACAACTTAAGTCTGAGGAATAAATCATGCTGTATGAGGGGAATGAGGAGGATTTCACATTAACCCCTGAATGCCTTGTACTCACATGGGATCTTCCTCTGGCTACAGGGATAAATAACATCCAGGGAGCCTATAAACTCTTACACAAAGCCAAGGATTTATTCTTCCGCCTGCTGAATGGTAATAAGATCAGCCGGTTTTGCGGGGCATGAGGCAGGTATGAATGTCAAATGACGTCGGTGCAGCAGGACAACAATGCAAACCGCAAGCGCCTGTGGTGTAACACCACTCTACCTGCCCCCCCCCCCCATCAACTCAGTGCCGCACATCCTTCAAGGTGGGACTCCCTTTTGCACCTCGTGGTAATAAATCAGCTGTCAGGGTGGCGGCGCAGAGGTGTCAGATACTGGGTTGTGAAAGGAAAAAAAACAAAAGCAAAAGACAAATGAAGAAGGAAGGGGAGTGAGCGAGCGTGGTCGGGTCAAAATTCACCCAGGTGCAAAGCTACGAGCCTCCCTTGCCTGGTTGCCCAGGATGTGTTTGAGCAGAAGATATATGCGCCCCTCTGCTTTTAATACCTCGTTATATATATGTTTCTGCTGCACAAATGCAGAGGGCATGTGAAGTAGCTCTGAATGCCTCTCTGTAACGCTTTTCCATCTGCCGCTGTAACTTTAACTGCGTCCCATCAACCGCAGCGCTCAGCAGCCTGTCACTACAGAGGCAGCAGCATTTAGGAGCTGTCACAGTGTACACATAAAGCTCTGTGTGCAACTGTAACCCCCCCCCCCCCCCCCCCTCTCAGTGTCTGCCTGTCATTTTATGAGACAGGTACAAAGATACAACGTGAGTTCAGATGTCTGCGGTGCTCTGCGATAGAGGCAAAGAGGGAATTGAAGATAAGGGAGAAAGGAGGGCAGAAGATGGGAAGGGATAAACCACAGTAGGAGGGAAGAAGAAGCAGAAGAAAGTAAGGTATGAGAGGGAAAGGAAAGAGTTTAGAGACAGGGAAGAAATGAGTATCAAAGAAAGTGAACAAGAAGGGAAGCCAAGAGAAAAGTATGTAGGGAGGAAACAATAGAGGGAACAGAAGGGGAAGAGGAGGAGAAACAAGGGAAAGATGGCCGAAAGAAGGAATGGGAGGCGAGAAAATGGGTGAGGGAAAGAAGGTGAAAAGGGTTAAAATGGGGGGAAATGTGGAAAGGTAGAAGACGAAAATTGTACAAAAGATGGAAAAAAAAAAGGTAGGTTAGAAGCAGAATATAGATGGAAGAGAAGCTGAACAAATATTGTATAAAGAAGAGAGAATTGGAGGGTGAAAAGAAGCTATGGTAAATGGACTATACTTGTATAGCGCTTGGTCTTTCCGACCACTTGTCATCATTCACCCATTCACACACTGGTGGCAGGGGCTAAGTGACACCTGCCTATCAGATTCTATCACATTCATACACCGTAGGCACAGCTACGGGAGCAATTTTGGGGTTAAGTGTCTTGCTGAAGGACACATCGACATGCGACTATCGTAGCCGGGGGTTGAACCGCTAATCCTCTGATTGAAGGACGACCCTGCTCTCCACTTAGCCACAGTCGCCCACAAAAAAGATAAGAAAAAGGAGTGGAATACCCTTTTCAGTGTGCTGGTCTGGTTGCATTGCTAACCCAAGCTGTTTACCTTCCCCGATTCAATCAAAAGCCTGCAAACATGTCCATGTCCATGTCCTTCTAGCATCTCCAGACAGGAATTCCTTCTTGCCCCTGTGATCGCAGCAGGCTGGGATTTGGACAATGAGGGAGCTACAAAGAAGCATGTTATTATTATTTTTGTGGACGCAGAGTTCGGGGCCTCCCCGCCCCCAAATTCCCTCCGTGCAGCAGATTTGTTTTTTAGCCTCCCGCACCTCAACGTCAGAGAGCAGAAAAGAACAGTATCAGATCATGCATCGGTATCAGCGTGAGGAGGATCAGCCATCTGAGCTCTCCCACGAGGCCGATATATTTCAACCAGGCGGTTTCTTTGCCTCTGACTGTAATCCATACAGCTGAGGATGAAACGGCGGGATGTAAACATCGAAGAGGTGTGTGTGTGTGTGTGTGTGTCTGTGTGTGTGTGTGGCCTCGCTCACTTTCACACCCCAGCCAGCCGTTACTGGTTTACCGAGCCGGGAAGGTGACCATGAACTAATAACAGCGCTCATTCTAGGTGGGTCGCAGCTGTTGAATGAACTGCTCCGCATTCGCTCTAAAAATACCAGCGTTGACACAGGGAGTAAAAAAAAAAAAGAAGCTAATTAATGAAGCCCTCCTCTGTCTTGATTTAGTGCTGCCAGCTTTGGCTGGAGTTTTCACATCCTGTGAGATTTCATTCAGAGAATATCTCTTTTTCCCAAAACATTTCTCAACCTTATGAGCTGAGCTGCTCCCGCTGTGAGCAATAAGACGAGGGCCCACCAGGTCTGCGGCGCCCCTCATCCGTTGGTCATATAGTGGAGGAATGCCATCCGGGCAGCTGGTATCTCATCAACTCTCACTGGTTTTACGAACACAAGATGTCGGAGGTGGAGTTAATGGTTTTTCAGCCATACCTTGAGAACAGTGGGGTTTTCCACTGTGGGAACACAGGGTGGGCTTAGCTGTAATAAATACAGTGTAATGAGATCTGAGCGGGACCCTTGAGTGTGAAGGGGCTGTCCACACTGCAGGCTGCCTTTACGGGCTGCTAGAAAGACGAGATCAGGCTGGCACCGCAGGTCAACAAGTGGAAGGCATGTGTGGGAGTGTGGATGTGTGTGTGTGTGTGTGTGTCCACCTACAGCCAGTGTGTGGGAGGGCACAACATCCCATCCTTAATTAAAACAGCATCGCCTCTGTTTTTGGTTACAGGTGGGAAAATCCACAAAAATCTTTCCGCGCTGTTGTAAATAGCATTGAAGCTGCCTTTAGCTCTTTATGTGCCACAGATACACACACAAACAGACACAAAGGCGTACAAATAATGTATACACAAGTGCCCACACACACTAGTGCTCCTTGATCAGAGTCGCCACCACGTGCTGGAGGGTATTCGGTTGGTTATGGAGAGAGTTGGAACACACGCATAAACACACACCCACTCAAAAGGGCATTAAAGCCCGGAGCTCAGTGATAATTAGAGGTCATTCCAGTGACAGCTGGCGCAGGGCATACCTCAGCTAGAGAAGGGCCATCCAGCATAAAGCAGGCATTGCTCTCTGGCTGCAGAGTAAGCAAGTATCTCGAGCCATAACGAACGGCTTTACAAACAGAATCGTCAGTGTAACAAATGTGGTATGCTGTAAAATCTCTTGTCAGTATGTAAGTTAGTTTGCTCTCTGGCTTTAGAGGAAATGGTGGGGGAGATGAAAATGCCTTGATGGTTATCATTTCATTGTTATGTGAGGCATCAGTTGTCAAAAATGTACAATGACTCACCCCCATTTCTTCAGGTCCGCTCCTTTTACCTTTTTTTACTCTTCCCCTGTCTCATACTTCATTCATTCATTCATCCATCTTCACTCTCCTCCTCTCTCCCTCCACCTCCACACTCTCGACACCCACCCACCCTCCTTCACACCCCTCCACACACAACTCATTCACAGAGTTCATCTCAACCGGGTATGGACAAGTAGAGAGGTCTTTGAGAGGGATTATATTCATTTTTAAAAGTAATAATAACAATAATGATAATTAAATAAATGAATAAATAAATAAACAGATAAATAAATAAGAATTACACAACAAGGAGAGAAAATAATGACATCATTGTAGTAGCCTTGATGTCTCTAGTCTACTAGTTATATTTGACTTATACAGTGTAAACTGCTTAGAGTGACCACGATTACAGTGATCAAGCGCTTATATGGATCAAAAGCTTGGGGCAGAATTGTTACAATACATTGTTTAAATATTTAGCTTATAGTAATCAAGTTGTCTGATTACAGTGTTTTGGGGTAATTTCATACATGACAACATATGTATGTAAAAAAAATGTAAAACTACGCATTACTATTGTAATTTGTTTTAACTTTACTCCCATGATACTGTATTTTATGAATACTTTGTTTTCAAAATCTGCTCCCAGTCCAGCATTGATAGTTTGTTTTTAGGCCTGTTAAACATGTAGAAATGCACTGAAACCAGAGCCAAGCTGTAGCTTAGTAGCGTATATGCACTGCTGATGTTTCTGTATTTGCAAACAGCACAATGTGGTTTTAGGTTACTGTAATTTGAACTACAGTAAGCTATATTGTTACACAGTACTGCACTGTATTATAGTTTATTTGAAGAACAGTAATTTCATTTTTACAGTAATTTCAAAGGATGAAACAGCTGCACTATATTCACATCTAATGAATGTACAAATGACAATAAGATGGTAATAAAAAAATAAAAAAACATTCGGTTATAATAATACAACTTATAGGATCAATTTGACCCATCGCCATTAGGTTTCCACCATAGAACTCAACTGAAACCGACACTTCCACTTGGTTATTTAAAGCTGCCTCCCAATCCATGACGTGTATAAACATTAATGACATCTGGTCTGTAAGACGGAGCAACAATTTTTGCAACCCATTAAAGTCTAAATTTCTCTCACAGACAAACAATGGCCTTCTGAGCTCTCTGAGTGTCCTGCCTGTAAAGTGTGAATGCCTTTTCAGCAGGTCATCCGTTGGCACTACATTTTATAGTCCTCTTCCTGTTCCACATTTTCACAGCCAATTCCTGTCAGCTTCATCGCACCTCCATTGTGCTCCCTTGAATTCAGTCCATACAGTGTAAGCAACGATTGACAAATCAGAGGCCTGGTCAGTATTCCTGTGCTTTGCTGTGATCAGCAATAGATTTAGATACTAAGTGTGAGTGAGAAAAACGGTACGTTTACGTGCACGGAATGTTCCAAAGAGAATATCCAGTCATCTGTGTGAAACTGGACAAGCAATGACTGGTCCCCGGTTGCAAATTAAGCTATCAACATTAAGACTTGACATATTGTAAACCTTTAATAACCTCTAGGAAACAAGCTGTGAACACAGCACTGACATATTATTGCCTCATAAAGTTGGCCAACTTGGCAAACGGACGCTCATTTACACGGAGCACCATTAGCAGTTATTTGGAGCGGCGTCTCTGTGAATGTAGGTATCTACTCTCTAGTATTTACTCTCTCTATTTCGCTCCATATTTGGTTTCCACCGACCCCTAAAAAAATATCGGGCTCTTTCGCAAAGTGATCCTTCCACGATGTTCCCTCGCTAGCTAACTTTGACTGTCTGCTGTCTGGTGCTGGGTATGTAGCGTACACTCACACACTGAGAGCTTTATTGGTGGAAAAAGATGCTGATGAGAATTGTCAGACTGAATCGAAAAACTGAAGTGGCAAGCTGTAAAACTAAAACAATGAGCTGAAACATGCTTATAAGCTCTGTAGAGCCACTGCAACCTCTTTCACATACACGTAGTGGTAATTATTGTTATTGATTATGGCTGCTTTAAAGGAAAGCAGTGTGTGCAGGACTTTTACCGTGTCGTTCACTATTGATGGTGTATGAGTGGCCCCTTTCTACCACTGCCAATACCAACAGTCCCAGTTAGAGAAAGGGTGAAGAGTAAAGCAAGACGGAGTTTGCCTGGGGCCCTCAAATCACTAAATCTGCCCCCGAAAAATACACTAAGTCAGGGTTACTCGCAGTGAAATACACATAGCAGAGGTAATATCCAAATATTAGTATTAGTGCTTTGACATGACCACTGCGGTTTAAAGTAGAGCATGGATTTAGTTAGCAGAGGTATTTTGCTGGCGGTAACGGTATTAGTGGTATAAGTTAGTATCAACTTTTACACCGAGGAAATACAGTCTTACCCACCCGAGTCGCCGCTCACGCACATTCGCAGAGGTTAATTAGACTTTGGTTCGATTCTACATCTAGTTGGCTATCCACTCGTGTTGACTTCAGGGAAGAGTTCAGTTGTAAAGTCAACTGCAGACAATGAGCCACATTAGTCTGCCAGCCATGCGGACGACATGCTGGACTGCAGAGCCCTGGAGCGCCGCCCCCGCTGCTACACACAGCGTTGTTCGCTTGTCTATTCAAAGTTTATTTATATAACGTGTCGTGTGTCCAAATTGCCCCCACTTCGACAAAGCACTCCCTTGGGTCCCGAGCAATACACCCAGAATGGATGGTATGCTGGGATTGAGGTTGGGTTAGTTGGTTCTTAGAGGGTCTTGCTGTGAATTCCCTAGTGTGTCAGAACTCTTACTTCTTAACTTCTAACGTGGATTAAGTGCATCCTAGAAGTCAGTGAAGGGGTTGGTTGGTCAGTTTGGCATGTTTAAGCAGCTGAAGTCATGGAGAAAAGTATTCAATTATTATTAAGTATATGGTTTCGGTCAGTGTTGGCCTTGGTTCCAGACCTCTGACCATCCACGTCTTGGATTTTATGAAATAATTCTAGAAATGTCCGTTCAGTCTGTATATCAGACTGGGTCAGCGTCGGATTTGCACCATAGTTCCAAGGGATCATGAACACTGATTGTCCTGGAAACCTTTTGGACATTTTAGGAACATTTCTGGCCTCTTGTCCTCTACTAGAAACACAGCCAAGTCAGATCGGAGTTAGAACTGGAAAAACAATAGCTATTGGTACCATATGCGTTTTTGGAGCTGCAGTCAGTTTGAGAGTGTTATAAGGTATTCATTTCAAAATATTTGATTTTATGGTGGGAGCTCAGATTTTTGTGATAAATCATGGCCTTTTTTATGGAGAAAATCAATTCCTATGGAGGTATTAGTTTAGGGTTTGACAAGTGCGGTTTTTAAACAGGGCTCTGCTTCTTACTAAGTCAGTGTGGGGAACTCTCTCCTTCCACAGCAAGTACTCATCATACAGTGTCCTTAGTAAGGCATTTAACTCCAACTGCTCCAGTCAGCAGGAACAGGTTTAAATCTTGTGGGAAAGCGGTTAGGAGTTCGATGAATATACAAAACCGTCCCCTGACACCATTGTTGAGAATAATATTCAGGCTGCAGCATTATTGGTCCCAATACCTGAGATACATGAGAGCGCCCCTCTGAAATAAAGGTAGCAAATACTTTTACAATCTGTAAAAACGCTTCACCTCTAGTCTACCTCAGAGCCAGACATGTTTCCACTCTTTACCATCCCTGCTTTTTAATACGGTCCCTCCGAAGCTGTTCTCCGAGATTCTTTTCCTCCATTTGTATTTTCCTCTTCAACAGAAAGAGGTATCACCTAACGCCCGACATGGCGTTTAAGGGACCAGCTGCAGGAAAGAGAAGAGGTCACGTCTGGATATGACCTGCAGCAGTGGCGGAGATATAGACCAGATCCGCCATCGTGCTGCCAAAGACAGGCGTGGTGTCCGTCTCTCAGCTCCCCAGTGACTTCTGGGTAGAAAGAAGCATTTTTGGTCTTTTTCAACATGGTAATGGAATCTGTTCTCATGTCCACTCGTTTATTTAAGTTCCTCTCCAGACATTTAGGAGTGACATTGAGTCAACTAAAACGGTTTATTTGTAGATTTATATTTGTAGTGTTGGAATGGTATTGGTCCAAACATTACTTCTGCACACACCCTCAACCTTTTTACCCTTATCACAAAATAACAACATGTCCCGTATGTCCCGTGACCGCTCTGTCTCCCTTTGACAAAAATGTGATAGGGTAATTATTCCAGGAGGAGCACTGTGGGCTCCTGTGCTCCTGCAGGCTGCACTCGGAGTCAGGGAGCACTAAATCTCTGGGGATTTTCTGTGCTGAGCTGTGCTGTGTCCTCCCTCAGAGCAGACCATGTACTTTTGGACGGGGATGAATCAGACTATTATTAATTATCCAGCACGCAGGTCAGCGGCACCATAAATAACCATTGACTGACAGACGGATTTTAACCAGAAAAACAGGCAGGGTTTAGGGGGACTGCAGGGTACGTGGTGAACTCTGAGAAATTTGGATTATACGGATATTGCTACAGTGAAACACTGTCTTTTTTGATGATTCTTGCTTTGACTGTAATCAGTAAAGAATGAGAGAGGTCAGCGAGAGGAGACACAAGATAAAGTAAACCTCTTACCCTGGGTTGAAACCTGTGATTATTAGGGATGCACCGATCTGACTTTTTCAGTCCATACCGATAGCTGGGCTTTGGATGTCTGGAAGGATCATTCTGTCATGTGGCAACACCAGACATCTTCACTTAAACATTTCTTTCCTAACTTTTTAAAAACAAAATTGAACAAATTTAGATTTATTTTTAAAGAAATCGAGCGCCAGCAACAAAAATCTTCAAAATCAACAGAAATTACAATACAAAGTGTAAACCTTTTTAATGCGGCACCAGATTGGTCAAAACTAAATCAGGAATTGAAATAGTAATCTAACATAATTGAATTGAAAAGAACGGCCCCCTTGTCACTGATACCCGATCCTGCTCTGTGAGTCCACATGGGCCCGACATCTGATATGGGTACCGGTGCATCCCTACACTCTAGTCTGTTACCTAAATAGCTTGTTTTTTTCTGCCTGGATTCAAAACTCTCACCAGAAAATGGAAACATTTCATCTTCAAAAACATTTTTTCTCTAGTCATATTAAAATCTTTTCATATAGAACTTTTTTATTGAATTGAAAACCTTAGTTTTAACTTCAACCTTGAAAGCGATGACTTTAAAAGTTCACCAGAGTCCACCAGAATACAGCTCTCTTAGAATATAGTGTGGTCAAATATTTCGAACCGCACCATTTAAAGGTTATTATACATTAATGAAGGACTCGCTTGTTTTGGATTTCTAGCTGGAATTCATGGCGGCCAGTACGATCTGAAATTTAAAAACCAACAGCGTCTTAGTGTTGTTGCTCCAAACCACCCCTGGGGTGGTTTTGTATTTTCCCCACCCACCAAGGCAAACAGAAGGCGTGGGGGACATCAAAGAGCCAAGATGCCCTCGGGGCACCCAGGGGCCACAGCATATCTGAGTTCAGGAACATTTCACCATCACACAGATCTCCTCCTCTTATCTTAGCTCTTTCCATAGCTGTCTATCATTTTCTGTAAAAAAAAAAAAAAAATGGCGACGACTGTGAGGTCAATACATCTATAAAGCAATAAGGGTATCAGCTCTGAGTGCGCAGCACAGAGAGACACAAATATACCCAGATATCCAGTTTGTTGACTTAGTCCAGGCTGTGATTTGTATGCCTGCTTATGGTCAGCACAAATCAAATATGAGGTCAGTATATTTTGAATCTCCAACCTCCATCTCAATAGCCCCTGAGCTGTGACAGGGCTTTCCGCTTTGGAGCTGGGAGTAAAATAAACAAATAACTCCATCCCTTTTTTGCCCCGAGGTGTTGCTCATCGTTATAAACGTTTAGTGACGGACGATTACGATTTTAATAAAATAAGTGTGAGAGGAGAGAGCCTGTTGGCCTCCTCTTGTCAAAACATTTATACGGCATGTAAAAGGGCCTGTGGTTTCAGCGGCGGTCATGGGAGAAAGAGTTGACTTTTATTTTAGTCCTCAGCCACACTGCCTCAGTCCTCCCAGGGTGGGACAGTGGGAGCATTTAGCGGAAGAGTTGCACGCGTGTGCGGTGGGATGATTCATACTGGGGAGGAGAGAATAAGAGATGGAACACCTGCACAATGTCATCATTGTGCCATCTTGCTAGCTGATAGTTGAGTTCCTCATGCAGGTCAAGGTTTGCTAAAGTAAAGTAAAACAGCACTGTCTTAAGTTACTAAAAACAAGACTTGTCATGCAGGATAGGTCATCAGAAGTGGACACTTCTTTTCCGGACTTTCAAAAAATGTCATGAAGAAACCATTTTAGTTTAAATATAAGTATACATTTATTACAAATTGGGGCTGAAAAATACTTACCGTACTCAGCTCAACTCAACTTTTTTATGTTTTCTTTGGCCACTTGTGGGCAGCAGAAACAAGTTGTGAACACAATGTTGAGACGACAAACTTGTTAGAAAACGTAAATGAATTGAATGAAAGATTGTTCAGCTTTGAGTGATAAGACAAAGTCAGTAACAAATTGAATGTATTATTGGATATTAATTTGAAGTTAAAGCTACCATGAGGAACTCTAAATTGTGTTGATTTTGGCGGCCCCTGTGGACAAAAGTGTCAGTGTTACCGAGCGCCAGAGTCCTGATGGTCATAGAGAAGCACCAGTATTTAATTAAAATTGCTTCATAACAGTGATCATTCATTTAGAGTCGTGTTTTCTGGCCAACTGGTGAGTGTCAGTCCAATAGTCGCTCACGTTTTTGGTCTCTCCATTGCTAAATGCTCCTCCATGGCAGGTAGAGGTGTGGCAATTTCTCGATTCTAAGATGCATCGCGGTGCAGACGTAAAGGATTCCGCATCAATGCAGTGACTCTGTGGGAGACTTAACTGTACTTTGCTCTCATTTACTACCACGCTTGTTTCTCTCCTCTTTTAGCGAGGGCGGAGATTAAATACACTCCATGTGCAGAGAGACGGCACTCGGCAGACCGCTAACTTGTTGCTCTCGCTAACAATGTTAGCCGCTCTGTTTCAACAATGCTCAGCAGAAGAAAAAAAAACGTGCACGCAAGCTGACATTCAACCGTGGTGTTGTTCTGTGTTGAGACTCAGTGGCTTAAACCAAGTAAGAGTAGAAGAGCCATGAGTAAGGAAAAGTCTGCTAGCCGCTAAGCTAATTTATGCAGCGCAAAATGCCATAGGCAGTGTGCTGTCAGTGCTGTCAGCCACAGCTGTATATGTGAAAACCTTATTTTTGTAGAATACAGCACACTTATGATGCACTGCAGAAGGATTTATGTTTTTTTATGTTTATGTATTGAGGTGGCTCACACAGATACTGGTAAGATGCATCTTTTTATATCATAGACTGTTTGAGTTCAGATTTATTTAAAATGCTTGATTGATGAAAAAGTAGCCATGTGTAGTGATTTATAAAATTGAGGATGTAATACATTGAGATGCATAGAGAATTTTCTGACATAATCCAAAATCTATTGGGAGAATGCCATTGACTTCTTTACAAGGGACCCAGGGCGATGTTAACCTCCGTGGTTGGCAGGCGGAAATACGTTGTCCCAGTGGCATTCTATGGCAGGTAATGTACAGTGGGTTTCTAGAGAACACTGCTTCTTTCATTGAGTCCTAAAAAATTATTTTCATGACTCAAGCCCAAAGATGGAGTGATATTCTTTGCCTATTTCCAACAACATCAAGGTTAATTCAATATTTTTCATTTCCTGTACTTGTTTTGTTGATCCTGGTACTTTGATGCGTCTTGTTCTGTCTTGTTTCGAAATTGCAGGATGTGAATAGAAGGATGTGTGTTGTGCAGTTTTGTACCCCGTGGCATTTCTTTGTTGTTCGCTAGCTTGCTTTGTTTAGTTTCTTCGGCAGTGTTCTCAATGATCCGCCGATCCCTACCTCTGTCTTTCTGTCTTTCATCTGTTCCCACAAATAGAGGCGAGAATAATCAGTCTGTGATCATAAATGATAGATTGTTTGGAGCAGCTTGAACCACAAATTCGCTAAAACGATGTCCACATTCCTGTGAAGTCAAACAACCCGTACTTGGATGAGCTGAAAATGAGCTGCAAGTGTTTAGAACACACCACCTCAAATGCCTTTTTATTTTGCGCAATTGATTGACAGCTGTTTACGGCATGCAAACTGATTATTGGTCTTCAGTGTGTTTCGTGGCAATTCTTCTGTGGGATCGCAGTAATTATGGAAGATCTCGTTCAAACAGCTATCCGTCAGTGTGCTGACAGCTCGTGCGTGGTGGGACCGATGCGAGTGGAGCCGGCTGCTTGATTGCTAGTAAGTTGATACAAGATTCTGGAATTGTGGTAACCAATCAATTTAATTCGTAAATCATCATTCTTTAAAATCTAATAAAATCTTTTTTTAATCAGCGACTCAGAATGCACTGTAAAAACAAAGCTGGACATTTTTTTCTTAATGATCCAATAACTATATCTATCTTTTTTTAATTTACAGCCTATTGTGTTTCTGCAATGTTCTCTATTATTCAGTCTTTGGTTTGCATAAAGTTTGGATCTCTTCTCTTCAGCTGTGAGGAAAGTATGATGAGCAGACAAGAAACACTAACAGCTCAACACTTGTCACTCTAACAGGCTGTGTACTTACCCAGTTATTCCGTTAGTCTAAGGAAACTCAGCACTATCTGAAAAGTAGACCTCTCACGCTCGTGGAAAGAGAAGGAAAATGGAAAACAGACAAAGCCTCTCTAAACAAACAGGAACAACTTGTGGGTCGATTGTACAACACAACGTCACACCAGAGCTGGCTGGCACTGTGTTATCATGAGCCTGCGAGATGTTTGGCCAAAGAAAATGAACCAGAATGGATTAAAGCCCAAGACGTGCCTGTTGAATTTTGTCTCTGTTCCATGGGAATGGACTGAACATATGGAGCTGTTGAAAAAACGGCGAAAAGCGTTTGAAATTTGACGCTCGCTCCTCCTTCAAAGAGCGGGGCACCACTGTTTCACGCTTCTGTCATTTTGAGTTCTTAGGATAGTGTTTTATTGTCATTTTATTTTTGTTAAATTTTGGAAATTATTAACAGATTCTGTTTTAGTTTTTTTAGGCCCCGAAGAAGACGTCAGAAACCAAGCATTCGTGTGAGAACATCATAATTGTCAGAATCAAGGCCACAGAGAAGCTGCATGTTCACCATGTGCTGGCAGCCATTTTGGGTGAAACTCCAGAGCTGTGATCCATTTGCACACTGTACTAATCCTGTAAAGTGAAAAGCATGTGCAAATGTTCATAGTCACATAGTCATATTTTGGCCGTTAGTACATAAGAAATCAACATTTATTTTACCGTTTTGTACGAGAGGAGTGTTGAATTTGGGAACATAGCAAAGAGAAAGCACTGCAAAATCAAACTTGTTTTTTTCCTCTGAGATGTTCCTGGAGCCGTCTCACCATTGTCCACTTTGTTTAAATGTTTTCCAGCTGTGAGTAGCCGCTCCATTTCTGTTGTGCATTACATTGTGGGACAATAGAGTCCAACAGCACTCCAGAAATAGTTCTTAAGATATGTGTCTTTATTGTTATATTCTGTTTTGTACTCTCTTATTTATTTATTTGACCACATTTGTAATTGTTTCGATCTGTTTTAGCACTTTGTATCTTATTTGCAACTTTTAGAAACTGATGTGTGGCTCTTCAAAAGCAGCTTTGCGGACCGTTATAGAATTAGAATATGGACGGGATGGAGGGAGCTTGTTAGCAGACTGTCACCCTCTTTTGTAACTAGTCAGTGCGTGAGTCGCAGTCATCGGTTTTCCAACAATATGCGTTACAAATTTCAATGTGTCTCCGTATCTTCAAAGAGCACGGTGAAAAGCGCTCAGAGCGAGCTGCTCTGCCCACTTTCACAAAACGTCAAATCAAAGCCTCAAATTCCTGCAGTTAATCTGTTTCCTGTAAAGTCGCTGCAAAGAACGGGGATGAGTAACACTTAAGAGGTGATGTCTTGTTTCGTGCTAACAAACAACTCCTGAATGGGACTAGATAATCCCATGCAGGTCTCTCACTTTGCCTCACCAGGATCCATTGTGAAAATGCTTCTTTGCGCTCCGGCTCCCCACAGCGGGGGACATTTTGCTGCAGCAGGGGGAACAGAACAGAGGAAGACCGGAGTAGCTGCAAATGTAATCCTCCGTAGCTCAGAGCCGAGATTGAGTCTAAGCTGATAAGACTGTCTTGGGGCTAACGACAGGCCACAGCAGGTACCCGGCCCATCCATTCTGCTGCAATAAAGCCTGACTTGCAGCCTGGTCCCCTGAGGCTTGAAAGAGTCAGCCCCTAGATCAGGCCGACCCTGCTGAGGGTCACAGCCACTGAAAAGAAATAAAGTTGCCAACAGCGGGAGATAGGTGACTGCTTGTATGTCTGGTCATCTATCCATCTCTCTGTTAATGACACCTGTAACATGTGCAGCTCCGCCAAGTGCCGTGGCCCTGATGGCCAAGGTAAAGAGGAGACATGAGGTGCTCCAGGGGTCAAGAGGTCAAGAGGGGAGGTTAGGAGGCTGTATTGATGTAGCTGCCCCCTGACCTTATGTCTTTAGAGGAGGTCGGGGTGCCATTCAGCTCCTGGCAGTGTGTGTCCACAGCCTGACCTGAAACCAAAGTCGTGCAATGGCCAAAGGTCTTCATCAGGCACCTCCTCATAGTGCTTCCAGGTTCCTCTGAACCCGACTCCACTCAGGACAGAACATACAGCTCCCGTTCAGTCCCTTTCTGAAGCGAAGTAAACACTGGGATTCTTACAGAGAAAGAGAGGGTGGCTGAAAGATGACAAAAAAAGGCAGGTTTTGACAAACCAGAGAGGAAATACGACTGTCTGATGAAGCTCTTTCAGGATATTGGGTGGTTGCCATGGTAGTCGGGAAAAGTCAGCCTGGTCTTTTCTTTAAAAAAAAAAAAAAACTTTATTAGGTGAATCATTTTGGTGTTTGTAAAGTCAACACTCAGGACTGACATGACAAATAGCAGACACGTTTTCTGCTACTTAACATTAACTTCCCCCTTTGGCAAAATATATCAGAGGTAGGAGACTTACTAATTATAATTTCCTTAAAAACAGACAGATAAGTCGAAAAATTCAAACAATAAAATATGAATTCAATGAACTCAAAAAAAGAAAAAAATTGTTTCTATTTTATTCCTGCTTTCTGTTTGTCGCTCATTTAGCAGAGTATCTCAAACATGTCCATAGATTTCAGTGAGATCGATGGAAATTTGGGTCATGGGCAAAGGTATGTGTGATTAGACTTTGTTTTGCATCCAGGATTTGCTTGCAGCACGGCTCTAAGGATGGCAATGTGGTCCGTCTGTCTGTGTACTACTTTGGTGCAGACTGAAATGTCTAAACAACTGTTTGATCAATCATCATGTAATTTGCAACAGATATTGAAGTTCCCTTGTGGATTAATCGTATAACTTTGGTGATCTCCTGACTTTTCACCTAACTACAAAGTCAAAATACTTTGTTTTCTTACCAAATACCAAAGACTGTAAATAAGAAGTGGACGTAGTCATTGTGACGTTACCCATTTGTTTTTTTGGACTACGATTTTGATGCCTCAATTTTGGCATTTTTGGTCGTGGCAATCTTGGTGTTTAGCCGTCACCATTTTGTTTGTTTTTTGCAACCAGAAGTGACACGAGAGAATGGAGCGAAGTACAACCAAGCGCTGAATGAGATATTTTTAGGAGACCAGAATGTTACAATTCACTTTTATCAACTAAAAACACTGCGAAAGGGTTAAAGTTGTTAGACTTTAACACGGACAACTCCCAGACCGGACAACGTCATGGTAGTTACATGTCAATCACAAGGTAGCCCCGCCCTAAAGCATACTCTGCTTTATGGTCTATTTGACTCTAAGTGGGACCATAATTTACTAAATGAAAATCATGCTGTATTGAAGAAGACTTGAGACCATAAACATATTTACTTTGTTTACTGAGGTAATAAATCAAGTGAGAAGTAGAGTCATTTTCTTAAAGACTTGCATACAACCAGACTTCTGATGTCTGAGAATGCTAAAGTTTAAGGCCCTACCACATCGGCTTCACTTTTCAGACCCGGAGGTTGCCGCCTGCCAAATAACTACTACTTGTGTTTAGTGCTAATTAGCTAATGTTAGCATGCTAACACACTAAACTAAAATTCTGAATATGGGGAACATTAAACTCGCTAAACATCAGCATGTTAGCATGCTGGCGTTAGCATTAAGCTCAAAGCACCACTCTGCCTGCGGCAAAAATAATTGCAGATCTATCCCATAATTGAGACGGCGTATAATTTGATGCCGATTCGGATGTAATAAAATAAAAAAAGAACAAATTCTATAATTATAATACCTTTTTGAGGAAGTGCAGCCTTGACAGAGGTATGCCATACTCGAGGTATGATTGCTCTCTAGTTTCAGCTCGGTATGCAGCCAGCTTTTTAATTCACAGAAAAAAAAAACAATTTCTCCATCAACACTGTGGCTACATGGCAATAACACGATGAAATTATAATGTAGTATTGCTCTGAAGAATAAACAAAGAACAAAAATAACACAGTCTGTCATACTGGGGTCCTTTTGACAGACTGCTGTGTCATGCACAGACAAACATTCTCTCTGCCATGTTATTTACGATGCATCATTTGGAGCATACAATTAGGACCTGTAAATTAGCTCCGAATTAGCGGAAGAGTCATATTTCGGGACGGAGGCAATGTCCACCAAGCGTGCAAGCGGAATTTGCACGTTTTTGGATTTTGCAATCGTGGGAAACCATTGATTCATACGTAACCGCATTGGATTTTATGATTTGACTCATATAGTGGTTGATGTTCCGTCACAAGGGACCAGTAAAGCTCTTTGTAAAAACTCCCACAGTTTATATAAGCTAAATTCTAGTGGTCTCTCCTGACCAGCAAGGCCTCCTACTCTGTTTTTCTCAGACCCTCGGTTCACCTTATAGAGAGAGTAATAAACGGAGAGGAGGAAGACAAAGAAAAAGGGGATATAACTAATCTTGTACAGATAGCAGAGCTGAGCCGTAGCTTAGAAACGCAGACACACAGGCTGGGTCCAAATTGGATCGGGTGGATTTTGACTTGCGAGTTTGGCAAACTCAAAGATTTGGACTGTATTCAGAAGAAAGAGAGAAGAAAATACAAACGTCAGGAACAATAGAAGATTAGAGACCACTGAAATGTTTGAGCTTTCTGTCTGCTGGAGTTAAACACCTGCTGGATTCAGTCCTGTGGCAGATGCTTACAGTTTCAGTGCATCTTTGTTTGATGAGTGAAGGATCACCGGTTGGTGACCCCTTTCTTCTGATCACTTCAAGCTAAACAAATCATCCCTAAATGTCAGTTCTGGGTGTTCTGGCTCACAAGGGCCAACAATTCTCTGCTAATAAGTCATATAACAGATGGAAAGACACGAAGGCTTGTGAAAGCAGGGAAAGCAAATTGGCAAGGCCTTAAAGCGGCACGGGCAAAAAGCTTCACTGTAAAAACACATCCGTCTGTAAGAGCAAAACTGCAGCATCCGGTGAGACGCTGCAGCCTGGCTAAATGATATTGTGCTGTCAGGTATGGACGCTCCACCCACCGAAGGTGACAAAATAAAAAAAAATTTTTTCTGCAGGTGTTTTTTCTTTTATCTTTGTCCTTTTCCACCGCAGTTATTGCTGCTCATGCTAACTATACATTTCCCTCTCCGATGCATTACAAATGTAAAAACACACCACTACCTGTGAACCACAGGACTTTGTGTTCAACAGAGCAAATGTAAAAGGTTCTCTGCACAGGATATTGGTTGTTTTCCAGCTTTAAAAACATGTTAGATTATTACCTTAAATAAAACGTTATTAGTGATAAAAAAATACAATAAAGTAGAGCTTCAGGAAGTCAGGGATACCAGTTTGCCTGGGACACCTGTGATATGTGTTTGCATCTTTCAGTGACAGTATTGCTTGAAGACACATTGTGCTGCAGAGGAATGTAAGGGGGGGAGGGGGGGAGGGGGGGAGCTTGACCTCCACAGCTCGCTCCAGCAGTGCAGATGGGTCTTCACCCCGTAATCCCACCACACCGGGGAGCGACAGGGACAGCTCAGGCGGCTCAGCCTCTGTAAAAGGCCAGAAACTCCCTGCAGGGACAGACTCCAATAAAATGTCTTTGTTCCCCCAGTGAGCGCTACATCTCAGGTCCTCATCAACGCTGCGGTTTGGGGTTTCAAGAGAAACAAAGTACCCTGTGGCTGCTTTCTCCTCGCGCTCTTTGTCAGCAGAGCGAAGGAAAGACTGGAGTGAGATTATGCTGCTCACAGAGCTCTGAGTTTTTAAAGCAGTCTTTTCACATTGACCTTTTCCTTCATTTATTTCCATTTATTTATTTATTTTTTTTATCTTGACTGTTGTGCTTGTGTCAATATACGTATATTACTTAGCACTCTAGGGCATTTAGGGATGCAGCCAACGATAATTTTATTATGATCAGTCAATCTACATATTTTCTCAATTAATGAGTTAGTTGATTGTTCTATAAAAATGGGCATCACAAGCTCCCAGGGCCCACGGTGACATAACCAAATTGCTTCTTCTCTCTGACCAACATTCTCAAACACTATTCAGTTTATTATAATAGAAGGGAAAAAACAGTGGCTAAAATAAAAGCGAAATAAAAAGATGAGTTTACGGATTTTATGAATAATCAAGTATCGCAATAAAGTTTGGTATCAATTGGCTCAGTGTATCCCCATACAATGGTTCATATGACATCTTATGATAAGTTAGTTTACATTCTCCTACGAATGTCCATTAACACGAGTGATCAGTGTCCCTGCACAAACCCCGGCAGTGCAGAACCTGTTTAGGCAACAAAACTACTTGGACAGCATTGTGTTTTGGGTTCAAATAAGTATGTTTGTTAGGTAAAATAAGAATGTTTGATACGTAAAATAAGCTTGTTTGCTAGTGGAAATAATTTTATTTTTGCGTAAAATAAGCTCGTTACGTAAAATAAGCTCTTTTGTTATGTAGAATAAGTTAGTTTGTTACTTAAAAAAAGGTTGTTTGTTATGTAGAATAAGTCAGTCACATAAAATAAGCTAGTTTGTTACGTAAAATAAGTTTGTTTCATAAAATAAGTACATTTTATAAGCAACTTATGTGTTTACGTAAGCCGTTAAGTACGCAACAAAACTAAGGTAGAATAAGTCTACATTAATCCAGTTTCACGAGGGACATGAACAGCAGTCTCTTGGGTGAATGTCTTGTTTGTTTGACCTGTCCATCCATCCCAATCTCTTCCCTAGATGCATTTTATCGCTCTTTATACTACATGACCTGACCTACTTGGAGGCAGCCTCGTGTGTCCCGGCTCTCAATAACGTGAGCTACTTACAAATTACAGTGCATTGCTTTTCTAGGTATAAGTATGAACAGTGGATGAGAACACCCTAATTGACTAATCTTTTCATCTGTAGTTATGTTAAAGCTTAAGTTTGTTGAACAAAATGTCAAGGAATACTAAGTGTATTCATACTAAAAAGATAATAAATAAGGAATCAGGGAACATTGCCACATAACGTATTGTGTTGTTGTTCACCTCGACTCTGAGGTCATACAGAGAGAATAATATTTGCCGGATGCAATATGTCTCTTGCAATCAATTTGACAAAAGCTGTAAAACAAGTCCCTGCTGTGTATTCTGACAATGACGTTATTTCACCGTCCTCAGGTTTTTCACAGCTATTAAAAAATAATCCCTTGCAGGTAGAGAAGTTTGTAATCACACGCTGTCATCACACTATATGTGTGTGATTACAGAGAAACGTGACTTCTCTGTCTGGTAATTTTTAAATGACGGTTTATTTGTTTCCGTTGCTATGGAGGTGAAAGAAAAGAGCGTTTGTAGATGAATAAAGTCACGGCCTTATCGGCTGCATAGTTTGAGTCGACTACTACCTTCTAATTAGCACTTCCGCCTCTTGGAAGCACTTTTGGGAACACAAGAGGAATTTGATTCGACAGCATGAATTATGGTAATATTTGTTCTGCTACTAAGTACTGCGTGCTATCCTGTAATGATCTTGTGGATGTCAAACGTCTAAATCAGCTGTGAATATATCCTTGTCCGTATCGTTCCCATGGAAACGTATTTTAGAGAGACGGCTCTCCGTGGCCCATTGTGTCAGAGAGGACCAAACGAAGGGGAAAATAGCCTTTCACACTGCCAAATCCCAATTGTTAATGATTCTTCAGATGAATCTGTTTACATCTATCAGATGCCTCAGCATGTGAGAGAGGAGAGAACAATGGGGAGAGTAAATATTTGATCCATCTTTCTTCTCCGCTCTGTCTAGCTGTCATTACAAATAGAGAGCGAGATGCAAAAGATTGCATGGCTCGGGAGCATAATGACTCATAAACAGCTTGTGCGAGAAGTGAAATATGATTTTAATTGAAGTATAAATGTTTGCGACAGTAGAAGAAACATCAAAGCCGTGGCTGAGATGGTGTATACAGCTGTGGCTGCTATCAGAGACCGCTGATAATGTTTACCTCAGTTGATGACCAGAATTTCATTGTTGCATCTCTTAAAGCAAACAAGCACCACTTTTTGAACGGTTGTCCGTCAGTGCGGAGTGTCTCAACATCCACTTCTCATTATTCAGGCCAGATTCCATCCAACTGAGGAGCAATCAGAGAATCCAAGATGGCAGCAGACCCCAACCCACAAGTATAGAGGAACGCATTAACGTAAAGCAACAATCAGCAGCAGCATGTTTCAGGCCCTGATTCACTGAAACAGCGAGACAAAAAGAAGAAGTGAACCAGAGAAAGGCATGGCTGCAAATCACAGGTCAAAAACAAAAAGCCTCTTTGTTCTAGTTAGAGCAATATTCACCTCAAGAGACACTTGCGGCTCATGTGCCTCTGATTTGGAATCATTTTCTAGATTATGAAACCTTTTCAAAATCGTTGAAAGTCCCCCTCCGCTCAAAAATGTGTTTTGCTTATTGTTAATTCGCTGTGCAGAATGATGCATGTGCAGAGTTTCACACATTTGTGTGCTTAAAGTTTCTCTGTGCTCTCTCACAAGGTCATAAACTGGATTTTGTGATGTCACAACCAGCGTGGCAGACAATCGTGGTTCAATATCCAACTTACAGAATTGTGATGCAAGTGTAGCGGGGCCTGGGGGGGGGGGGGGGAGAATGAAAGGGAACCAACAACGCCACCTGGGGAATTACACCCCGGGAAATATAAACTTAACGACCCTAATATATGGTGTAGAATTTGTTACTGGCACACAGATTCGTTACTGATATTTGGACGGAGACGCGTTTCGTAAAAATGAACATAATATTTATTAAAGGAATCAATGAAAATCATCAAAACATGCAGAACAGAAGCAAAATGGAGGCAAAACAAGCAGACAAAATGGAGGCAACAAAACAGCAGCAGGCGAACCTACAAACGATAAACAGAGATTTAAAGGGTGCACCATGCTGCAAAATAATACAAGTTAAGATTGTGACTACTTACCACCTCACACATGGGGTAAGTAGTCAGACGGCAACAAGAGGAGGAACATGTCTGAAAACCACCATGAGCCACCACAGCACCAGGACGAGCCAAAAACGAGTGAGGACAGGACCACAGGTGCGTTTTATCTGCTGGCACTGATTGGGGGGAGGAGCCTAGCATGAGGGCTGAGTTCACAACCCTACACTTCCTTCTCTGGGGAGCATTCCCCACTACATAAGCAAACATTTGTTGTGTGTCATCTAGTAACTACATTATAACCGCAAAGCGAGTTGTGTCGGGATTTGATTCAGCAGATATTGCACGTTCACAAATTCTTTTTCCTCTGACCTATAGCCGGCCCTCGTCAACCGATCAGTAACCGTTAACCGTCAGGATTAGTGTTTGAGTTGAAGAGCCCAACAAGCCGCCCGGCTGCAACGATAACCTGTAATAATCATTTATCTCCAGCTGAGTTAGCAGCCACAATGTTGAGTTAAGCAATCTGGAGGATCGCTTTGGACTCAAGTCAATTCAATGGAAATTAAATGAATTAACAAAATAATTAAGAAAATAACAGAAAATAAAAAGACAAATCAATCCTGAAAATACTTGCTAGCTGAATTCCTTACACAATACATTTCCCCAAAAAGTTAATTACATTATATATTTTTGTCATCAGCGTAAGGATAACGATGATGATAAAATAATCCAAAACAGGATCATGTTTAAATATTATTTAGCAACATAATGTCACTGAAAATAACTATCAGATATAGCTGGCACCAATCCCTCATTTTATCATTATTTTTAATTAGATTAATTAATATGATGTTGCTGTTATTGGTGATCATGAAACCATGGCAGGCTCCCAGCTTCACTGACGATGATACGATGGTGTATAAATTGTATAGATTTAACAAAACACAGCTGTAAACACCACATTGTGCTGAAGCAGTATCAGTATGTTGGAACACAAAGTGTGTTTTGCAGAGGAGACTCTGTCAGGGCCATTTAACATGGAAGCTCCTCTAAGGTGCAGCAAATGCTCTGCAAAAATATTTGATTCAGAACGGCTGCTATTAAGGTTTCACGCGACGAACGACGATGAAAAGAGACATTTTTTCCAATAATCTCAAACCAGATCAGAGGACGCTCCAGTTAACAAGCGGCTTTAGAGTTCTGAGGAGTAGTTTCATGTCTGTAATTGGTGATGAAAGGGGGCTGTTTTTCATCCACAGCACTTTGTTTTGAGCGCTTTTGTGCTGCAAGACTTAATGGACAATTTTGTTAAAAAAAACAAGATAGCTTTGTGCGTGTGAGGAACAGCAGGGCGGTCTGGCATCACAACAACACTCTAAGTGACATCCAAAGACCCAGTCAGACTTGATCCCTGAAGACGCAGGGGGCCATTTGAGTGATATCTCCTTATGTTTGAAGTCAAGATGATTTCACAATACGTGTAAGATCTGAGTACAGCTGATAGACGTGGACACACGTACAGTTCTCTGTCCTACGCTGACATCCTCTCCCGGACACAGACCCGACACACACTGAGCGTCCTCTTCGCATATGCATTTGTTGCTGTGCAGCTTCTGGCGTCTACCAAGGTTTTATTTTCCCAGAAGTGTGGAGTTATTTCCATGAGCATGTGGGCAACCACGTGACCACGAGAGTGCTCAGATTACTGTCAATTTGTTACGCTGTCCAGGTAGCCTACAAGTACGTCAGCATTAACGTGCAGCTCAGCATTAACGTGCGGTGTGATTGGTCGGTGGGCTAGCGTGACTGTTGTGAAGCTGAAAGCTAGCTAGCAGAACTTTGTAGTAGTAAGAGTTAAAGTTTAAAGATATGTAAGAAGTTTTTACGTGACATTACATTTTTAGCGTTTTGGCATGTTGGGCGGTGACAACCCCAATATCTGCTGCCTCTGTCGAGCGGACATTTTCAGCCCTCAAACGCATTAAAACGTATTCAAGAAATACAACTGGGGGGGCTCGACTGTCATCACTGGCGTCCATGAATCGAGAAGGACTTCTTGCTGGAACTGAAAGATGTTCTGTATAACCGTGTCATTAAACTCTTTGTAAACAAAGAAAGGAGGATGGACTTTGTCTTTAAATAGTGAACAGCAGCTTTGGTAAGTGAACTGCTTTTGTTTTTACATCTGCAGTAGCATTACTACTGTGTTCATTTTTCTATCGTGTCGTTTTTATGATATGGTTAATATTGTTCCCTCTGATGTGAATAATATCTGAATGGTGCCCTTGAGTGTGAGACGGAATGCGTGTTTTAGCGCTGCAGTTTTGCTGGAATGTGCAGAGGCCTGTTGAATTGTGTTATTTGGGTTTTATTGTATTCTACCTGCTTTGTTGTCATATAAATATATGTGACTGGTTCTTGTGAGTTTGTTCTTGTCATTGTGTTAATTACATTGATTTTGACTAGTGCTGGGCAAGTTAATGCGTTATTATCGCGTTAACGCATTCATTCATTAACGCCGACAATTATTTTATCGCGCGTTAACGGAGTCTTTTTTTATTATTAAGCGGACATTTTTAACACAAGAACCGGGCAGCGAGCGGTGAACAGCTGTGTTTGTGTGGCGTCACTTCCTGCTGCTGCTGCTGCATGATATGTATTTAGTTATCGCTACTGAGAATTTATCAAACATTAAAAAAAAGGGAAAAAACATGACACAGATGGGTTTGCAGTTTTCAAGGTGTATATTTCAAATTGCATCTCTTACACACGTGAAAATAAAGTTGTGAACAGCGGCTGAATATCTATTATCAGAATCATTATAACTGTATTTTAACTGCTACTGTGTAAAGAGAATACTGCTGTTAAAAATAACCTTATGTGTTAAAAGTGTTTGCAAACCAAATGTTATTGCACTTTTGTTCAAATAGCAGTACTTTTGAATTCTTTATTGAACTTTGCGCATAACAATGTGATTAATCGCAAAAAAGTCATGCGATTAATCGGGATTAAAAATTGTAATCGTTGCCCAGCACTAATTTTGACTATATGCATTGTCCGTTAATAACGAAGCATCCCATCATGCGTGTTTTCATGTATCTGTACTCTGCAGTTGGTGTCCTTGTAGCCCTCATAGGTGTTGAGCTTCATGTAACATTTTATTTCACTTGAATATGCGTTTTTTACACGAAACAAATAATAACCTGTAGCTGTGGCATCATAATGAGGTTATTAGGAGCTGGTTCAACTGTAGTAGGACAGCACTGAAGGCCCAGGTATACAATGCACGGCCCGCCACTGTTCTAAAGCTGTTTCTCTCGTCCCTCAGATAAACTCTGGTGCCAGCTAGCATCTCTGGTAAGTGAGCAAGCTAGTTAGGCAACTTTCCCTTTGGGATTAAATGAATAACTGAAATTAACTTTGAGTTGAACTATCCGACTTTGTGAGTATTTCTATTGCCTCTCAACCGCTCATAAAATTGCTAGCTCGCAGCTAACAGTGCAAATTACTAGGAAAGTGCTGACAGAGCTAACGGTAAAATTATATACTGAACAGATCACCAAATTAATGTTTGTAATGATGTATGGTAGACAAACCTTGATTATTATTTATATGTTTCAGAGACTGCATTAAAATTTAGAAGCAAAGGGTTGTTCGGGGAATTTTAGGTGGCGGCATCTTAAAGCACGTGTGACCTGACGCCACTTACATACCTGTTTAATACAACTAATCCTCTTCCTGTGTGGAACTATTTAAGTTGTTATAAACTAAACTGATACAAAATATAAAGAATACAATATCACAGTACATGCTATGTCATATTACTGTAGCTATATTATAATAGAAGTATCACAGGGACACTTGAATAGAATGGAGCCTTTGTTGATGATGTGCTTTTCCTACTTTGACAAGTCAAAATATCTGCATGGAAATGGTCTGTTGAAAGTATCACTACCATAATATGAAATACTCCATATCATGCATTTTGAATAATAAAAGTGCAGATGTTTTATCAGCAAATTAAGTGCTCATTACATAGTTGAATAGTTGTCACTGTTGTATTTTTATATTTAGTATATTGTTTTAGTTTTTGCTGATTCATTAACATGTGACTATTGGCCAGTTAAATGCAAGTTATATAATGTTGACAATGCGTCCTATGTTTTGTATGTAAAATCCTAATGTGTAAAGGGACTATCTGTACTATATCAAATGAGTTTAGCAAGGTAAAACAAGTACAATAATATAGTATAAGTAAATGTGGGAGTAACATTATTAGCCACAGACTACATCAGTATTCCATTATATTTCATGTCTTTACGCCCCTTGTCATAATATTTCCAAGTCACTCTCTATTGGGCTGTTCCATGTCAGCTTCTGCATGTGTTGTGATATTATTTAGACTGCTGTCATTTCAACAACATCCAAATGGTGCTTGCTAATTTCATGTACTTCATAGTTTTAATGTATTGCATTTCATTTTACAGAGCTTGGACCAAAAGCACATGTCACTTTTCACAGTTTTTATATAACTCAGAGTGAAACAAACGTGGAGAAACAAAACCCCCAATGTCCATCGGGTAATCATTTTCACTGTAAAAGTGATTTTTCTCCCACTGTTGGCAGGCAGCAAGCAGGCAGAGTGCAGCCAGGGGGATTAGAGCCACTGTCAGCAAGAGAAAGGGCAGAGGGGCGCACAGGAAATGATCACGGCCCCATGGAGGCTAGTCAGAGGCCAGAGCCACCAGTCTAAGCTGCTGCAACCTCGGTGCTGAGTGAAACGAGGAAAGTGCAAGGTCAGTAGAGCATTCAGAGAAAGAGCCACAAGAGAAATACTCGGAGAGGCCGACATGTGGAGAGAGGAGAGAAGTTAAAAAAGAAAAGAAAAACACACAGCACGCAGGAGCTTCATGACCTAGATCAGTGGTTCTCAAATGGGGGTATACGTGAACCCCTGGGGGTACGTGCGATTTAAAAAAAAATATATTTAAAATTAGCATCCATTCAAAAATCCTTGAAAAATAGTTATTTATTAAATATTCAATACAATATAAGTGTAAGTTCATAAACTGAATTTTATATTCAGTAGGCTATTCAATTTCATTATCCTAAACAGTGTTGACAGTTTAATAAATCAGACACTGATGATATTTTCAACCAAAAATGCTTTGTGCTGGTTAGGGGGTACTTGGCTGAAAAAATATTTCACAGGGGGTACATCACTGAAAAAGATTGAGAACCACTGACCTAGATACTGATGTTGAGTTTGAGGATTTAGATTTGTTAAGTAACCTTGTCCTCTTGGCTCTACGTGGTCAGGCAGGGGAGGTCGGCGCATAGGTGCTCATAAATCATACGTGCCGGCGATGGCTGCTCAGACATATTGCTCAGGCATGTGGAGAAGGAGGAAGTACGCCAGTCTGATTCCCCGGCACGTCCCTCCATGTAGAACCAAGGCTTTCTACTGACCCGTTGAGCCTTTATTAGCAGCAGCCGCGGCTCCGGAGGTGCTAATTGATTCTGGCAGAAGAGCTATGGCTCACAGTTAGACCGACATCTAAATGTAAACAAGTGGATTATTTTTATTATTTGATACGGCCATTGAAAGGATCACGGCAATAACAGAAAGTCAAAGAGATGGTCTCCAGGTCCGTCATCTTCCACTCAGCCGGCACAGTTTCAGCTCTCCTACATGAACGCGTCAGATATGAAAGAACGGGCAGAACTAAAATAAATTCCATATCTGTCATCTATCAAGACAAAAACAGAAAACAAATAAACAAAGATGCCATTTGAGACACGGAAAGCGCAAACATGAAATAGTTCCTCCCAGCCGAGGCCCAGAAATGATTAAAGTAAAAAGTTTTTCATGTGGGGAAACAAGGGGACCATCTCATGCGCTCATCTCAGCTTTCATGCTTTCCTCTGACTAACGGCGACGCGGACAGACAATTCCTTCCGCTATACCCTCCCCCCCCCCGACCAACAGTTCAGCTCGGGACTAAAAGTGACATTACAAATAATTAGTTTCTCGCTGCTGCTGCCACAACTAACGAAACCCTGGTCTCGTTTGGCAGAGAAGAGGACGAATCTGTGAGCAATTGAGGTCTTGGTACTTTACGGAATTACGGCCCAGAGAAGATTTCCGACCTCCTCCTTCTCGGAATCTGTTCACCTTCGGCAGAAATCAACTGACTCGCAGCTAAGGGAGGAATTTCCTTCGCCAAGGTTCTCAGGCGCAGATGTTGGATTCAAATTTTTTACAAATTGCAACAAATGCATGCTGATGGAGCAACAAGCTGAAAGAGTTGAGGAGGATAATTGAATGATCGCTCTTTTGAAGAAGGACTTCCAACAGAGTGTGATGAACGGAAAGCAGGATTTCTAGTCCTCCTCGGGCAGTCCAAACGATCTCCAGTCCTCCATTCGTCCCCCCGTTAATCAGCTTCTATTAGAGTCATTTATGTGGCATCTGCGCTCTGACCTTCACCTCCATATAAAACCAGCCAATCGAAAGTGTCTGCACATGTGTGTGTGTGTGTGTGTGTGTGTGTGTGTGTGTGTGTGTGTGTGTGACAAAGAGAGCTTGAAGAGTGCACACGCAAAAATAGAAGCTTTTAACCATTCCCATTCTTTTTAGACACCTCTCGTGTCTGCATGCACACCCTGGCTAAGTCATTGTGATGGACCAAAGACGTATCCGTGAAACACTGCAAGGATGAATGATTCAGAGATCCATTCCACGGTCCTCATCAAAGCCTCCTCAAGCACCCCAGTCAAAATAGAGCCGGACACACAGCTGCTCCTCGTTGAGGAGCCGGGCTGATTTAATCTGCGCTAAACATTATCTAATTTAAAGCTAATATGGCCCTTGTGTGGTCGAAAGTGCTGCACAACTTCAGACAATCAAACTGATAAGAAGAAGTGACCTCCGTTGAAAGGCCGCCAAGGGCAACATTCCTCCGTTCCTCATGAATGCCTGGCACCCGCTTCTCCAGACCCTTTTGTTTGTTCGGGTTTGTCAGGTTTGTTTAGTCCGTACTCTCTAACGAGGATAAAATGTGTCCATCCCGGGGCATTTTTTTATTGTGTGCACATATAGATGGGTCTCCTACTGAGCACAAAGTGGCACCTCCAAGCATCAGAAGAGGATGATCCACCTGTCACAGCCAGTAACTGTTGAGCAGAAGTAATCGTTCCACGCTGGCATGAAAGCCCACAGGAAATCCCTCCAACAAAACGCCCGCCAGGCTGGAATGTTGGCACCCCGCGGTACTCGGATCTCTCGGCCTCTGGGCAAGCTTCGGCCGAGCATCGAGGGCCATGTGATGCAGCGAGGAATGCCGGAGGCCGACGTTGGGTCGTAAGTGAGGTTCGCTGGCTGAAGGGTAGCGCTGGAGGACCGCCAAGGTTAGCTGAGGAATCGGGAAGGGGGGGTGGGATTTGGGGCCAGCAGCCGAGGCAGTGGCGCTAATCCCCAGTTGGCAGGCCGAGGAGAAGTGTGAGCGCTTCTGGGATTGAAGAGGCAGTCCATCACTGTGAAGTGCTCTGAGTCCTTTCTGTCAAACGCTCTTGGAGTGAGGTGTGTCTCACTCCAGGTAGAGGTACACGACAAGAAGCCGAATGATGGAGAGGTTGGGATAAAATCTTTCATTTTAGATTAGAAAGAACTGAAAAGAAAGAAGGCACTTCCTAAAAGAAAAGTTTTTTTGCAAAGCACCTCTATTCTGAACGTCACTTGATACACATTTTTCTTCATGAAAAGTTAATACATTATACATACTCATATGACATGTATAGGTATGTTAAGCTGATTCTGGTAAACCCTCATCCTATTAGCATATTTAATATTCAAGGATTTCAGAATAAACACCTGTAGGAAACAACCTTCTTAGCAAAATGTCAATGTGTAACGTCATCTGAAAAGAAGCTGATTTATTTTTGGAAAATTACAGCTAATTTGCATATTACGTGAAATGAAATTAGACGGAGCACATTTGGCCTCCCTTGTTTGTTTTTCATGACATAAAACGCTGTCATCAAAGAGGTTATGGTGACCAAGTGCTGAACCACTACAGCTGTGCATTGCGCTGAAACGGGGAACGAAGATTGTGATGCGAATTCTCGAGGGAACCGATTTGTGTTGGAATGCACTGTGATCAAGACAATAATCTGATTCCACCGCAGAGGAGAGAGAGGGGAAGAAGGAGAAGTGTAAAACGAGAAAAAATCAGTCTCTTGTCTTCATCTCAATTTGTCAGATGTAATAATAAACACACTACGTGGCAAAACTGTACGCTGGACAATCACATACACACACACTTAACTGAGAGACTTGACATGGCGTTCATCTGCGGACCATTCTAAACAGCAGATGGTTAATATTTGATCTTTGTTTGTTAGTGAGACTTTGGTGTCGACAGAAAAAAAAGCTTCCTTAATCATTTACTCTGCGTAGCATTAACCTAAAACGTGACTGCATTGCACACCGCTAAATGGCTGGTTGTGGAATCTCAACTCTATTTGATGTTCTTGTCATTCTGCTGTGAAGTTCCTCGGTCACGCTGCTTTCTGAACAACAGCAGCAAGGATGGACAATAGAAGACTAAATGCTACAATGGTGGCACACAGATTAGTGACTCCATAATACATCAAACTAATAACTAGGATTTTCTGGCTGTGTTCTTCTGGTGCTATGGTCAGCAGCAACATCCTCCAGGTCCTCGGTCTGTTCTTGCACTTCTTCATCTGATCCCCATGGCACTACCTCTGCCATGATGTAGCCGAAACGGTGGCATCCTTATCACGTGATCACGGCCTCAATACTTGCAGTCGGCCTTTACAAGTATTTTGGTGTGAGGCAGTACAGTACATTTTCCACCAAAACAACACAAGCTCTGCTGTTCTCAGAATTAGCTGCATGAGTTATTTTGTGGGTTAACTGGCAAGCTGGGGTCACACACACACACACACACACACACACACACACACAGCTTCGTAATACAAACACCAACCCGACAAACAAGACCGCTCCCGTCAGTCCACAGCCGCGCCCCTCCACAAAGTCACACAAGGCCCTGAAAGGGACAAATGTTTGTTTCCCTCTGCAGAAATAATGAGGGCATCAGTTCCTGCCACCTCCACTCTCCCCTGCACCGACAGACTGCGCCCAGCCACCGCTCTGCCTGGGCTTGAAAAGCGAGAAGTAAATATTAGGACTTGACTATTTAGAAAAGAGCTGGAAATGTGAAGCCCCGCAGCAGGGCCATGAGAAGGGCAGCGGGAGAAACCACTGGCAGGGCATCGGAAAAGCTGCTCCCGGCAGCATGTGACAGAGACGTGCGCTAATTGCTTTAACCCTTCACACCTACTCGCTCCTTCCAGCCATTCCTCTTCAAATTCAGATTAATCTCCCCTCGCCTACACACACACAGGCTACTGCATTTGTTTCATTTTAATAAGAGTGTGATTGGCTAACTCTGAGAACAGTAACAAGGGTCAGCTCCATAGACTGTATATAAGAAGTGAGCGTAGTCATCGTGATGTCACCCATTGGTTTGTGGACTGACGTTTTGAAGCCTTGAGTTCGACGATTTCGGCGTCATTTTGGATTACAGCCGTGGCCATGTTGTTTTATCGCAGTCAATGAATGGAAGTTACCATATTTGGAATGTGGAGGAGAGACGTAGAGACGCCGTATGAGGCTCTGGTAGTAGCAGCGACCTGTCAATCACAGTAAGCCCGCCCTAAAGCATACCCTGCTTTATGATCTATTTGACTCTAAATGGATCATAATGTACTAAATGAACATCATGCTGTATTGAAGAAGACTTGAAACTAGAGATTGAGACCATAAACTCATGTTTACAATGTTTACTGAGGTAATAAATCAAGAGAGAAGTAGAGTCATTTTCTCATAGACTTCTATACAATCAGACTTCTTTTTGCAACCAGAGGAGTCACTCCCTGCTGGTCAGTAGAGAGAATACTAGTTTTAAGACACCTCCGCATTGGCTTCACTCGGCAGAACCGCCTTGATGGCTCATACGTTTAGTGAGCAAAGCAATTGGACTCCTACAGTTGCAGAGCATCTTACTGCATGTGAATTTATTGTCTGATCAGAGCGAGCTTAGCAGCCCGTGAATGGCACAGAACAATAATATTGCTAAAAAGAACATGTGATGAAACAGAGGCCATGTTTAGACCTGGCTAGCTACTTTGTATTGTGTCTGAGCTGGATTGCACGCGGTTAACTCAAGATCCTGTGTCTGCTTCTGAGCGATTTCTCCCCCCAATTAACACACCAAGAAAACATCGACTCTACAATGTGTCTTCATCGCCGATTTGAAACCGTTCACTGAAATCCATGTTGTCTTGTTGTAATTAAATTGCATTGTAGACTTTTCCTTTCCTTTTCCTTGTGAGGGTCCACCGTTGCTCCATCTCTTGCATTCTCTGTAGTTCCGCCTTTGATTGTGTCTTTTGTCAGTATGCCTCTACTCACACAGATAACATGTGTGTCTCTAACGTGGCCAGGAAGTACACTATTCATTCACATCACACTAACAATGCAGTCGTACGTGTCCATGACCACCTCCGAATGTGCTCGGATTCTCAGTGCGCCCGCCCTGTATGTGTTCCAACCTGTATTTTTAACTGCACTCTTTTCATTTGGAGGACCCGAGACAGACGTTCATGCCAGACCTGAAAAAGGCCCACCCAAACAGCGGTGAAGCTATTTGTATCTAGAGAGCGCATTTCCAGGAGTGTTTGTGTTGTGCGAGCGTGTCGGCAGAGTGGATTGGAATGGAGCAGGTTAGTAAGGAGAAGCACTGTGTGTGTGTGTGTGTGTGTGTGTGTGTGTGTGTGTGTGTGTGTGTCTGGGAGTGGTGGAGGTGAGGCCGAGTGCAGCAACAGTGACTGCTTCCCTCTTGGCTACATCAGCGTGTAGATTTAACAGCCCAGCCGAGGGTTGAGTCCATTCCAGCTCTAATGGAGGCCAGTGAATTAGGCTGGCGTCAGACTGCAGGTATAATATAGTGGACCTGTGGCCTGTGGCTGAGGTCTCTGGGTCAGAGGCAGCACGGCGGACGGGTGTCTGCGACATCATCGCTCTTCAGGCCTCCGCCCACAATCGCTTGTAGAAGAAGTCGCTCCCCTCCAGTGAAAAGGAAAAATTTCCCCTCTGGATTAGTAAAGTACTGGTCCTTACTAAAGTTACAAAAGTCATTTAGAAATACATGTGTATACAAGTAAATATAATTTATTTTGAATGTTTTTAATGCTAAGTTCTTAAAGGAATACTAAAATAATTACCATTTGTCGATCCACTACTCTCCCTGTGTTACCTTGACATTTTCGTATACCCCCACGTTGAGCGGAGAGTCAAAAAACAGAGAAGTCTTCACGAATTAAAGTAAATAATGGCCGCATTTAAAAACCGGTGCAGTATAATCAAAGTCTTATTTATCCAGTCGTGTGCTTATACTTCCCAAACACATGCATCTTCTCTAAAACCATACCATTCAAAACACTCACACAGACGAGCAACGCGCCTGAGCAAGCGTGACTGTTTACGCAAAAGCCTTTTAAATTGTAAGGTTTTGGCGAAGATGCATGAGTTGTGGTAGTGGTGAGCATACGAGTGATGAATGACACTTGGATTAGACTGCACGAGTTGTGTGAGTGTTGTTAGTTTTTTAAGAACTCAAGTCAATACAGGTGAGTAACTTATATACAAATGGTCATTTTGGGGGTGAAGTATTATATTTCTGGTTGATTACATCTTGGGTCTCATTTTCATATTTTTTGGCAAAACTTGACAACATTTTGTAAATGCACATACATTTTAAGTAAAGTATGTAAGAGTACCTTAAAAGCAAAAGTAGATATAAAGTAAGCATACCCTATAACTGCTAAATTGTATTTATTTCCACTGTTATTGGGACAAAAAAATATATAAAAATATATAAATTATTGTTTTACAATAAAGAGGAACCACAAAAGCAAAACCAAAGTTGTACTAAACTGAAATGACTATTTAATTTAAATACAGCATCCTTTTTCTTTTTTAAGCATAACATTGTTCAAATAGAATATCACTTATTTTTCTATTATAAAGGAAAAAAATTCTAAGGCGGGAAATGACGGATATTTTAATGCTCAATATCAGCACAAAATATCAGCCAAGATGTATGTTTGCTGATTTGGCCTTTCAAAGCCAGTGGAGCTTAAATATTTCAGCACCTGTTTCACTTTCAGTAGCAGGTTATTGATGATTGATGGTGGCACATAGTTTCCAGCTGGGTATTCTTAAATTGAAAAAAAAAAAAAAAACTCTTTTCCCACAGGCCGTGTCACCAATCAAACAATTCACAAATCAAATCAGTGTTGCAAACAGTGCTAATCACACATAATGGCTTTGCTGGCTGCCCTTCCCACCCACTATTTTGCCAAATAAATGGTATTACCTCATTCAGGCTGAGAAATGTGGGAACAATTAAAGGGGGGGGGGGGGGGGGGGGGGGGGGTAATCTGGCGACCATTCAACATCACCCTTATGTTACATATCAAGGAGAGGTTGAAACAAATATGCGTGTGTATAAAGTCCGTTCCCTCCTTCACATCCATTGCCTTTTCCTCCAATAAAAAATAGTTATTTTAAACCAGAGCTCAAGGTGGAAGATTTGCAAGCTCAAAAGATTGATTCACTACGATGCGCTTGAGCTGCAGCAAGAGAAGAGACGTCTGATCGTTGTGCCTCGGCCATTCATTCGGGCGACTTGAGAGAGCGACGGCGTTTAAGAAGATCAGGGGGAGGGATTGGAGCTCATGTGGTCCATCTGCCTCGAGCCAAGGAGCCGTGTGTACCTTTCAGCCACTCAACAACTGTGACTGTCGAAGGAAGCGGAGGAGCTCTTCTAGCACTTAGGCCTGAACTTGTCCTGGCGCTCCAGCGTTCATCCTGAGCTGTCTGGGTTAACAGAATACTGCAACGAAGCCGAACAGTGATCAGCAGCAGCCTCACGGAGTTAACTGACGCAGTATGAAAACCCCGAAGAAGAATTATTCTCACACATAACCTTTGGGCCGCCGTCACTACGAGAGTGGAATATTTATTAAAAATAAGCAGGGCCCACATCTGTTCTCAATCTATCAATATATGTGACAAACAAAGCCCGTTTCCAACAATATCCACTTGCACATTCATTTTCCACAACTGGACACTGAAACAAAAGGAGCACACAAGCTGTGCTTCAGATGAAGCGGGACACTTAGCTCATTCCAAACGTTTCTACATTTGTGTCTCGTTGAACAATGAACTCATAAAATATTAAAACTAGAATAAATGATTTAACAATACACATCTGTGACACATCAAACGATGTTATTGTAAATCTGGCATACGCCGCTTCCTCTGCACCGACAGATGGAGAAGACAAGTATTAATACGACTAAAAATAACAAGTCTTGCGTAAAATCTTCGTTGTCATGTTTTCCTCAATATTTCTTATTCATATCTGCCATTAACCGGATCCCTTTGATGTGTTTTGCATGACATCAGTCAACTTGGCAGCGCGTGACAGCTGACTGTTAGATGAGCTTATTAGCAGGGGGGGAAAAATGCTTCATGCAGGGTGATGAAATGCAAAGCCAATTGGCCTGATGCCTTGACTGATCTGCGGTCAGCGCGCGGGAGGCGAGCCCGCTGCATTTATCAGATCATCGCGGCTCATCCTAATGCTGCCGAATGGGTGAATGTTTTTCCTCACTGGTCCTCTCGCTCGGGCCTTAAGCAGTGTCTGAAACAGTCTCCGCCATATTCTCCACACACACACACACACACACACACTCTAGTTGAAAACCCTCTAAAACTGTGAATGTGAAGTCGTCTTTACATGTGCGACCCCGATTTCTCTGCTTGAATTTTAGCCTGTTTGCATTGTGTAAGTCCGCCAGACTACTGAGTAAACATGGCGGCGTTTCACTGATCTTCACGTGAATAAAGCAGCCCCACTGCCCTCTTTAACCCCTCTCAGTAATGGTGGTTAGCTCGCTGTTTTTTTCTTCTTTCTTCGGGTTTGTTGACTCCTGGACTGAGGGCGCAGCCTGCTCCATCGGCCCCCCTGGACAGATTTACTGTGATTACGCGGACCAGTGTTTACTTTTCCCAGCGTGCTTAGCCCGCTGCTTCTTTTATTCTTATTAATTCAGTCTCGCTCTTTCTCTCCGCGGCTCTTTTCATCTGTCCCTTCCCTTGATAGCTTATACTGATGATGGTCTGCCATCCAGATACGCACTTTATTCACTGTGCTGTATGTTGAGATTATGGAAGCATACATTTATCTGTTGCAGCGGTTTAAAGTCGAGTTTAGTCTGAAGACAAACAAATTTGTTTTATCCCAAACAATGTGGCATGTATATTAGCTAACATAAACTGAAGCGCTTTTGCTTTTATCAATGTTTAAGTCAAACAAATAAGTTGCTTTGATTTAGTTTCACAGAGTTTTCAAACACGACAGAAAGAATGTGATAGAGATGTTTAACTAGATATGTAAATTGAAGGAATTATCAAAGATAATTCTGGCTTTGCTGTTGGGGTTCAGCTTTAAAAGTTCAGTGTGATACATGTGCGTATATACTGTATGGCCAAGATGTTCAGCTGTCCGCTGGGCCGACCTTAGTCACATACATCCGTTCCTGATTTGTGCGCTGTATTAAATTGTAGCCTTATTGCGATTCGAACAGCTTCTTCCCGTCCGCAGTCGGGCTCATTAACAGAGCCCGGGTCCCCCACTGACTCTGTCATCCCCAGGACAATTTCCTTCCCTCGCTACTACTCCCCTCACATCCCTTCATATTTAAATACACTTGTCACTTTTACATTACACTTGTTTACAGTCCTGTTATCTGTTTGTCGTGCACTTTATTTTATATTCTTTTAAATTATATTGTAAATTGTAATATGTCTCTATTTCTTGCACTGTTGATTGTTGTTATTGTTCAATGTTATTGTCTAATGTTATGCACCACCTGCCATGACTAATTCCTTGTACGTTACATACATTGGCAATAAACGGTTCTGATTCTGATTCTGATTACCTTGAGAGACTCACTGTGACTCATTACAAAAAACTGAAGGACTGCGCTGGAGCTCAGCTCCCGTTTGAAATGTGGAGTATAGTGGTCGTAAAAATAAAAGTGATTCTATTTTAAGGGGAAAAAAGAGTTTACCAAATGAAATCCCATTTAAACTATAATGTATCAATCACATGTTGGCATAGGTTTCATGTTTATTACAGTATATTAGTGCTGGGCAACGATTAAAATATTTAATCGCGATTAATTGCATGGATTTTTTGCATTAATTGCATTGTTATGGCAAAGTTCAATAATGGATTCAAAAGTAGTGTATTGCGCACTTTTATTTTAAAAGTACTGCTATATGAACAAAAGGGCAATAACATTTGGTTCACGAGATGCAGGTAGCATGTTTTATACTTAATGTGAATATAATTCATACTTTGTTGGCATCTTATTCTGAAAACCGGATGTTCGTCTGAAGAAACCGGATGTTGTCTCACGTTAATGTTTCCGCTAACTTTCAAAGTCCTTCGCTCGCTCCCGATCTGTGCCGTTTAAATGCGTTTACCGTGAATTTCAGCATATAGGTGCACTAACATGTAAGTGTCTGCTGAGTTGACCACAGAGATCTGAGTGTCTGCTGACTTTACCGCAGCGATGTCCAGTAGTCTCCAGGGAGAGCAACAGCTGGTGCGTCTCTCTTTATTTCTGCCCCCCCCCCCCCCCCCCCCCTCGACCAGAAGCGGAAGTCGCCTTTTCTCTACGGCAACCCTGAAGGGACATCATATCTCCAATACAAAACGATAAACATTAGACAGTCTGTTACAATAATAATAAATTAAAAATACTTACCTGTTTTTTTTTGTTGTTGTTTTTTAATTATTATTATTATTTTTATTTTTTTTCCCATCTCAAAAGGCTCAAGGACACACACACACACACACACACACACACACACACACAACTGACTATAGGATGTTTGCTGGCTTTTATCCCACTGTTCTTGTCATCCTCTTGTTGTTATGTATATGTATTGTCTCTTGTCTTTCAATTTAAAAAATTATAATAAATTTAAAAAATGCGTTAACGCACAATAAAATAATTGTCGGCGTTAATTAATGAATGCGTTAACGTGAAATTAACTCGTTAACTTGCCCAGCACTACAGTATATATATATATTTTTTATCTCTCCTTTTGCAATATATTCAAGATAGATGACTTGTCATTTTTTTGTCATTATTACAACATACTTTCCAGGATTTGTTTTCAGTGTTAAGCAATCTAAAAGAGTACAAATGAAGGCAAAGCTTTGGTTTACACATAACTCATGTGTCCACATATTCACAGAACAACAGACAGAAGGACACATGGGCCTGGACATGCAGGGAGGAAAATAAATAATCAAATATAATATAACAAGCTATAAATAGAATAAAACACAAACAATATGTTGTGCATAAAATCAAAGGAAGAAATTAAAAGTTAACATAAATGATTTCCACAGTGAAATGTTAAATCTTTATTTGAATTCACTTTGGCCAAATTAGTTTCCGACTAAGCTCCCAGTGGTGTTGCTGTCTGCTCCTCAGCCGTCCGCTTGGTTTGTCTTTATCTGGAGAAAGGTGCATGCTTTGCATGATCTGCTATCTCCCAGCAACATGCCTGAGGACACACACACACTCACCAAAACAAAAAAATGGCCTTTAACAGCACATACTGCTTGGTTCCTATTTAGAGGCTGGAGGGTGAGGGTGGAGGTGGAGGTGGGGTCCACAAAAGTCAATTTACAGTACGGGTCAGTTCATCTGAAAGCCTTTACCACTTCAGCCAAATTCTTTGTCTCCTTCATTCACAGCTAGTTATCCGGACCGCAGGCTTCACAAAGGCAATTGGCATTATATTGTCCGGGCTGACACTAACCCCTGATATTTTCACTGCTCTCCATTAAAGTCCTCTTTTCCTTCTCAATTACCAGGCAATTCCCACAGAGCGGGGGGGTCACGCCAACCACAGAGAGATAATTAGATACTTTCTGACAAAGACAGAAAGAAAGAAAAGAAACATAAACTGCAGCGGCGATTAGTTCCGTTTTTTTTGGTTTTGTTTTGTCGTCGTTTTGGACACAAAGGCCCTTAACAGCCCAGATAAGGGCCGCTCTTAAGCCGTTTTTTAACCTCATACCCGACAAAATGAGCCCATTCATGACCTATTTTCTACGCGGTCACTCTTCTGCCCTGCCGCGGCTTTGTGTCGAAAGAAATACGGAAGAATGTGGACCGAATCAATGTTTACAGCAGGTTCGTATTGTTCGCACACGCAGGCCTCACCTGACATGTTTTATAGTGCGGACTTCATCCAAGTGAGATATTTCACAAGGGTTAGACTGGGGTCGGCTGAATAGTCGCACGGCTTAATGATAGCAATGGTTGCTCAGAGGGTCAGTTGGCATTTCCAGACGGAAGCAGGTCGGACGATCTAATCTGCGGCGGGAAGAAACCGCTCTGTCATGTTTAGTTTACGTCATGAAAATTTCACATGGTATTGTGCGACAAAGAATTTTTCAACCTGATCTCAACATTTACATAAGCACAATTTCGTAATTTAGCACATTTCTAGAACTGACTAGAAGATGAAAAATGTAATTTTGTGAGACATATCCCGGTTCTTAGTGCTTTAGATGGTCACAAGAGTTCTCAATGTCTCAAAATTGGCTCAATGTCTGCACTTATTTAAAAGTGCTTTAAACAGTCCAGGGACTATTTCACATGCTTAAGATTTGCCAAATGTGTTAGAGTACCATCTTGCACACTCGGCCACACCAACATGGCTTTGGTGTCATCAGTAGCCCTTTTTCATCCACTGCTAGTCCTTCGTCTCTGACTGAGCCACCTGTATCTGAGGACAGCGTGAGAGTCCTCAATCAGTCGGTGAGGCGTCACATTTCTGCAGCAGTGAACCCAGTGACAGACTCACACACACATACCAGACCCCTATGCTCTCTAACTGCCAGGCTGAGGAATGCCAGTGAGTGAGGAGTCCTTGAGGCTGTCGACGGACGGGCCTTGGTTCAGGCAGAGCAGACCCCCACTCACCTGCAGACCCTCCCTGCCCCCGAAACCGATAGACCACAGTCCACTGTGTCCGACCTTTTCTGCTTTTAGACTGCTGCTACACAACAACATCCTCTGATCAAATCCTTGTAAGACTTCATGGTTTGGTTACTCCCCTCAGCCGCACTGTCACCATGCGTCGTCATGCATAACCTTAAATAGACGTGCCCGATTAAGCTTTCTTTGCATCCAAAAATGAAATTAAAGTCCAGCATCATGAAAATGGCCTCTAAAATTGAAATGACTGGTGATAATATTCCCCTAAGGCCTTGTTGTTCCAGAGCACGGATTGTTTTGGCTGTTTCCGTGTGCACAGGCTAGGTAGAGGTCAGGGAGTGTTACAGCTCCAGTGAGCGTGCAGCTCGCGCAGGCCGGTGCTGCGATGCATCATGTGAGCTCACAGCATGGGGCCCTACACCCTCCACAGCTATTTCTGTCAGCGTAGAATCATGAGAACCACTTTAACCAACACACGGCTGGCCAGAGGGTAATATCTCAGCTGTACGCAGCGCCAAGTCTGCTTTCGTCCGACAGGCCAACCGTCTGACTATATGCTCCAAATAAATTCGATTTCTGCCTTTGTTTTTTTTGTTTTTTATTTAATGTTTGTTCATTGGAGGTCTGGCGCCAGACAGATGGGTGTTTGAGTGTGATAGGAGTGACAAAAATCCCTTTGCAATGGCCTTTGTGAGGAGGAGGAATGTCCAAACAAACACTTTCCCAGGGTTTGGGTGATTCAGAGAGCAATTCCCGACAGGCTGTCAGGTTGAACCCTGCAGCTCCTACTGACTGGGCTGAGTTACAATCACGGTGTGCTATAAGTTGTGGCAAACTCCTATTTCATAACACATTACAATAAATGTTGCTCAGCTTTGGCAATAATTAGCCTTGGAGGTTATGGATTTGTCTTTGCCAAAATTCTGTAAGAAGAGCCACACGGTACGTCCTTAAAGGCGCAGTTCACAGTAAAAGAGAAAAAAAACATGCAAGTTCCATGTGAAATAATTATTTTATAAATACTTCTTTCTTTATTTCAGTATACAAAATAACAGTATGTACACCCACCCAACAGTGGTTTACAAAATCCATGAGTTCAGCTCATACGCTCTGAAAAATAGAATATATTTTGAACTGCATGTCAGACATGAAGGAGATAATGCACCATTTCACAAAGTCCTTAATAGTCGTCTCTCAGTCCACAGGGATGCAGGCACGTCTAGATCCGCACGGGACACATGGCGAGAGTCCAAACCGTCAACCACAAAAATGTTCCATGATTGAAAAGTACTTTGAAGTTCCCTTTTGTGTTCCTTTTTTACCCCTATTGTCCATTGTTGCAGAGTAAAAGAGGTTTTAATAGTACCTTTAAAAAAAAGTACCACGCAGATCCATCAGAACCCTTTGATTTCCGTGAAATGAAGTCAAACACAAGTCTCTGTCTAGTGAGGGGGAAAGACAGAAATCCCTCTCCTCCAGCATAAAATCCTATATTATTTATTTTTATTAGAGATATAATAAAATAGACTTTCAACATCCCTGTTAGGGGGATTTATAATTATTAACAAGAAAAAGGAAATACCCAGGAGGACGGCGGTCACCACCTGAACTGGCACAGTCGCCACACTCTCCACCTCCAGGTTTTGTGAAGCGGAGAAAAAAGCTCAGAAGCCCAATCGGCAGTTTGGAGATTCTATACAAAAAATGATACTGACACGAGAATAGACCAGGTCTCGTTGAGTTAAACATGCTAAAGCTTAAGACAAAAGTAAGCCTTCTCCATATTGTAGTGCTTTGGTTAATCTGTAGCCTCGGGGGAGACTGGGTACAAGTAGAGGGCAGCTGGCGGGTGGGCCGGTCGGCGGCACACACTCATTTGCAGACATATCTCTCCACGATCCGCTCACACTTCTTGCAGGTGACGTAGCAGCACCAGTGGTACTTGCAGTGGCAGCGCTCCACCAGCTTCTCCATGTACGGGTTGTAGCCACGGCCGCAGCACATCAGGTCGCAGCTGTCGCTGCCGAGGGAGGTTTTGTTGCACTGCCTGAAATTAGACAAAAAAAGGTTTAATGTTCAATCAGACATTTAGTTTTTGTTACAACTATACATATTTACTTCAACAAGATGAAGAAAAAGTACTCTGGAGGACTGAATAACCAGCTATGAATGTTCAGATATTCAGTGTGGTTTCCTGCCTAAAACAATTACGTTTACAGCTTCATTCAAAAGTATTCTGTACGAAGCACACAATAGTCCTTTTAAAAGAGCCGTCCTGTGTGCCTCAACCTTTTGAGCGTTTCAGAAGCCTAAAGCCTCTTGAATGAGCAGAGAATAGCCCCGCCGTAAATCACACTGAATACACAGGGCTGCCCCTCCCTTTCTTTAGCTTGTCTTCTCCACATAATTGCATTGTTTTATGATGGCAGAGTGTTAATGACCAGCGTGTTGAGGGAGACACTGAGGCGGCTGCGGGAGCGAAGGAGATGGAGGAAGACAGGTTTATTACATTGGTGGGAGCCGGGAAGCACGCAAAAGGAGCGAGATGATTTTGTTATATCACTTCCGTGCTGTGAATGGAGAAAGAAGACAGCACTGTGCGTTCTGAAGTTCACATCTGCTGGTTGACGCAGAGGCACAGTAATTTAAGACCAAAGCACAAGCTTCAATAGCGCGTCTCTTCCCAATGCCGTGACACTTTTTCCGTATCAGTGATCACATTTTATCCATCAGGAACTGCTGCTAAAATGAACTTTGGCTGTCCCACATTCTCTCGTTCTATCCACAGCTGTCAGGTCTTGTGAATGGGTCAGAGCTAACAATGTAGACAGCAGCGGGGTCAGTTCAAGTGTAAATAACGATAAAAAGTGGCCATCAGTGAGATGATATTGTGTGAGTGAGTGTTAGAACGCAGGGAGGTTTGAGAAACCCGAGAGCATCGGTCTAGACCAGGGGTCGGCAGCGTCTTTGATATGAAGTGCTAGTTTTTAATTCTCTTGTTAATCAGTGTGCCTTATCAACATTAAGATTAATATTAAGTTTAATTATGACCACATCAACATTTAAATCTCCAAAGGATTTGTAATTTCATTCAGTCCAGAAAGGTAACCTGCGTAGCAACATTTTTCAACATCCACATCTGAGTTGAAGTTATTGACCTACCAAACTTCCACCAATCTGGTTCATCAGCAATAAACTTAACGAATTCAACACAGAAGTCAACAAGTTCTAGCCAATCAGAGGCAGAGTAGGGCGGGTCTTAGCTGAATGCAAGGTTAGGAAACAAATCAATCAAACTACCATAAATAAAAGGCCACACAATGGCAATGGCACAATACATTTCCAAAAAACTCTCTTGCAAACGTTGTGTGCCATTGATTAAGCCGCAGCTTGACAATGGTGGCACGTATAGCTAAGGTTGCCCTAGTTGAGACATATGGGAACAATCGATTCCCACGCATGTTCACTCACACTTACTCAAACACAAACATTAGCGTCACGCGTTCATGTAATAGCGGCAGCAAAGCGGGCGCCTCCTGATTTGGCCAAAGCTCCGATGTAGCGGGATTTGCGAGTCTGCCGCGTTATCAGGCTGCAGACAGCGGACGCATCGAGCACAGCCAGTGTCCTTGACATGAAGCATGTCTTCTGGTTATCTGGAGAGTGGCCCAATGGCTGAGGGACACATGATATGACAGTCATATTTAGTGGAGCTTTTTATCCTCAGGGGCTTACTCAACTGTTAAAGTCTGGTTAAACAGATGATCAGCGGGGTGATGTTAGTGAAATTACACAGGATCGAGTTTTAATACTAACAGAGAAACTTCAGCAAACTAACTAGTCATCCTCATAATTTGCCTTTAAATTCAAAGCTAGACTGTAAAGCCTTAGAAACAAGCTGTCCTTTTCTGCATCTCAGTTATGGAAAATTGAGAAATTTAACAAGCTTGCAAGCTAGTGCTGCATATTTGTGCCCAAGTCCTCTGATAGTGTTTAGACCGATCTCCGCCTGAGTCAGGCCCTCAGACAAATGGACTCCTTGCTGCCCACCAGCTTCTCACGGAGCACAAAGCAGCAGCACCTAACACTGTCCCAACCAGCGGCGCAAATAAACCGTTATCTTTGGCGGACTATTTCCTCATTTGTGTGGCCCCCTCCAACCGATATCAGCTCGAGTCCACTCAGTCCTAAGAATAACGGCATTAGTCATTAGATAGCGAGACGACGACTCCAGTCGCAGTGGCGTTTTCAGTGACACATGCTCAGACAAGCCACAGACGGAGCACTCTCAGGGGCCGCTGGTTGTTATCAGCCGGCCTGCAAACGAAACGGGACCACCAGACAGGACAGCACTTCGCTAGAGTCAGCATCCTGGACGAGCAGACATCCAGGATCAGTCACTTCCTCTTTCTCAGCTGAGTGAGTCGTGCTAACGAATCTAACACCATCACTGCTACCAAATATCCCCCTCTTTCTCATGCACGGTCAAACACAAGGAAGTGACGCGGCGCTCTCACCTGTCCTGGGTGCCAATGGAGCCCTGCTTTTCGTTCTTAGCACAGAAGTCCGAGGAGCTCTGCAGGTAGACCAGCTCGTTATCCCTCACCGGCCTGATGTCAATGTCTTTGGGCACCAGCTGCTTGCGCGTCCCCATGGGCCGGTGAACCACTTTGGTGGCCGACAGGTACTTGATCTTCAGGTCCATGGCGATCTCCCTCAGGTCTTCCAGGCCTCTCCAGCAGGTTCTTATGGAGCAGGAGCCGGACACACCATGACATTTACACTTCATCACCAGCGCCTCTCTCAATGCCTAGACATGACGACATATAAGAGAGTACATGTCAGTCAAATAACATTACAGATGTTTACCGATTCCAGTTCTCCCTTCATGATACCGATTTCGATACCTGAACTTGCGTATCGACAGATACTAAGTACCGATCCGATACCAGTGCGTTAATATAACGTTTACTAGCTCTCCTTTTTGTTGTTCACGATGTAGCAATATGAGGAAGAAAACGTGCACAGGAGTGTTTAACCCCAGGCGTGTAGTACTAGTTTACACATGTGCAGTAGCGATAGGGCAGGCTGTACGGATCAGGTTGTTGTTCCTGTGTAGCGCTAATCAGCTGTTAAATGAAATGATAACGTGATATTGAATCACGTACTCGCTGATACGCGATCCAGTGTTTCAGGCTGTAACGAAGGCATTTTGTTTACTGGTATCGGTGTTGGAACACCTCTATAATAAATTGTACACAAATACATTTACAATTTAAAATGAGGTGCCCATTATAAAAAAAAAAATTTAAAACATATTAGGAAACATTTATTTGCATTTTTGCACTTATTTTTAAACGAGCAAAAGTACGGCCACATCGCTTACCTGTCTTCCGACTTCACTGTTGTGTAGGTGCATCAGTTTGTTGGCGTGGGAGCCCGCACGCTTCATCCTCATGGGCGCGTCAGAGAACTTGGAGCCCATGATCAATCCGTAGTGCAGGTTGTCAGCACAGCCGCCCCAGCGATAGCCCGGTTCGGGGATCTCCGCAGGAACAGGGCCACACGCGCACAGCCGCAGATCTCCGGAGGTGCAGGCCCGTGCTATGGTGTGGCTGATGGTCGCTGCAGACAGGGCATAGACAAATGCAGACTCTCTGGTTCCTGTCGACACAAAGAAGATAAAAACTAAATTATGGTAAAATAAAGGAAGACCTGGTCCTAGTCCCCGAATGTTTTGGTCTGTCTGTTAAATATCACAATATAGTGAAGTTTTCTGTCACAATATCCCACAAACCTAGATGATGTTATCTTATTTTGTCCAACAAACGGTCCAAAACTCAAGCTTGCTGTCACACAAGACAAAGAAAAGCAACAAATCCTCACATTTTAGAAGCTGTTAGAAGGTGTTTAAGCATTTTTTCTTTGAAAATGACTTAAATAATTAATCAATTATTGCAATACTTGCAATTATTTTGCTGTTTGATTGATTAATTGACTAATCATTTCAGCTCTAGCAGTAATTAGTAGCAAAGCAGTAGATTCAGAAATGTAATACATTAAATCATATTTACGCAATATAAGGAGCTAACAGTATATTTCGTTTAGGTTTTGTGAGATTAGTTTGTTTTTTTATGGTTGTCAGAATGTTATCATTTGTCATAATGTATTTTTTGAGCCTTAGCATGAGGCGTGTAATGGACAGCTTTAATTTATGTTGGTTCCGGTTGGTTCCAACGGTCTCAAAGCACTTCTGCTGTATAATCGACTTCTCTGAACTCCATCTGTCCCGTTTGCCTCTCAGAGCTCTCAGTGAACAAAAAAAGAACAACGAAATTGAGTGCACAAAATGAAACGATCAAACATAGTCCATCAGTCCTCTCGTGGTAACGCAGAGTGAGCGCTGATGTAAGTGGGGGTGATGTGAGCACACAGGAAAGCACATATGTTAAAGGCCGGGGAGCAATTTGGAAGTAAGGGAAGAAATCACGTATGACCGTGGGCTGGTTAGATCAAAGCCATCCCCGGACAGAGATGAGCCATTTCCTGTTTGGTGCAGACTGTTCATTTGGCAAATGGCAGCCATGCCCCCCCCCCCCCCACAAGACAGCAACTGCCTCTGGCTGACTCAAGGTCTTTTTGGGCATTAGACAGAGCTAAGACGGACTGCAAAGCAAACAGATAATGCTGTGGATTTTGGTAATCAAAAATGCTATTTCATTATCATGCAGAATGAACGCATGTTGTATGTGGGGGTCTCATTTAAAAACAGCTTCAGTACTAGTTCCTGGTTAAAGCTCCTCGGGAATAAATGATGGAATAATTTGGCTGGCCGGAAGAAAGAGGAAAGATGAGGCAATCATCTTTGAAAAGGACATTTGTCTGTATCAAAGCTCTTTATGTGGCAGTCATGTTAATACATGCAGATGTTAAAGGGCCTAAGGATCATTTCACCAGTTTCTGAACTGCAGTAAATGCAGCACTTAACAACCTCGGTTTTGGCTATTCATTGAATGTCAATCATGACCAATAACATCAGACTCTTGCGGGTAAAAAAGAAAAAAACTTGGAGCGGCTCTTTAGAAACAAAAGCATCCGCGCCGTCCTTCCAAACGGTTTATAATAATGGCCGTACCGCGGTCGAGATCCGGCCGATACTTCTGAGTGTCGACGGGGATGTCGATGGAGGAGCAGTTCCAGCGCATATCAGCAAAGGTCTTCTGACACGTCTTCTTGACTTCGCGGGCAGCCGTGATGATGGTTTGCATGAGCTCCAGGTTGCTGCGGCACAGCTGAGCTTGGGAGGACACCAGGCCGGGCAGAAGCTTACAGTGCTGGGTCTGGTTGATGTGTAAGGACGCAGGGGCCTGTGATATCGACCTGTAGGGGAAGGGATGAACACAAGGAAGAGGTATGCGTTTTACAATACTATCAAGCAGTGTTGATGTCATTGCTGAGTTGTAAAATGATCACGTTTACGCTGCTCAGAAAGAGTTTTAGTTACAGAGCTGTGTTTGCCGCTCTAGTTTCTTGCGTACACACATTTCAAGCCCCTGAGACGCATCAGGAACAAACAATTGAAAAATTCAAAGAGATAATGCTTCAGGCGGGGAAACATTTTGGCATGTGTTGCGGAGAAGAACCATGTTATCGCAGTGAAAATCCCGAAGGAACGTCAAGCCGAGGATTCATAAAATTCAAGTGACACGTTCTTGGCACAGCGCTTTTGTTTTGTTAAAGCACAGAAGAGGCCTCAAGATATTCCAGGAAATATAAAAAAATCCCACTGAATTCAGATCCACAGTCAGATGAGAAACTACATAGATTTGCCACCACAGAAAGCGCCGTCCTCTGTGGCCCCAGTTTGACATGAATCATCCGTTTACGCACTATTAAGAGGGTGTACTTTTTGATTTTAAGCGTTCTAAAGTTATTGAGTATTAACTTAATAGAGAAACCGCAGGCGGAGCAGGTTAGCTCTGCTCTCTGCTCTCCGTGTCTGCAGAGAGCTCGTGAGAACCAGGCGGCGCAGCCTGCACCTCGGCCTGTTTTGCATTAAGGGGGCCGAGGGGGCCGCCGCTCGGTGCCCAATGATAAGCTGTGACTCCGCTGGGTTGGTGGTAACCCGGCACTCACAGGTGTTTACAGCCGCATCTGTTTTGCGTTGCGCATTGTGCATTATGAGGACTGTAAGAGGGCTTCGATTTAGCACATGCCATCCCCAGCTCTCATGGGCACATCTGCTTAAGTCCTCCCGCTGTGAGACTTACAAGCACTCACTCTGATAAGAGGCCATGGAAGCACAAGCAGAAAGTTTAGTCTTTTTAAGAGCTCAGACGTGAGGCACGGGGATAAAAAAAAAAACCAAAGCGTTTATGAGAACAGCAACCAAAACCATGCAAAACATTCAATTGAAACATAAGCAAATTCGAAAAATAGCTTGGGAATTTTACGGACTTTCCAAAATGATTGTTTACTTTTACTGTATCATAAAAACAGCGTGGTGCTCAGTACAGGCAACATTTCAGGTCAACATTTACAGCATCCCTCTGCAGCACACTATTTTTACACTGATTGAGGCCGAACTAGACTACACACAATGGCACTGTCTGCACCGCCATGACGCCCCGTCACCTCCGCCTTATTCTCTATTCTCATCTTCTTCATATTAAACAGCTGGTGTGTGTGTGTGTGTGTGGGGGGGGGCTTTTGATCTGAGATCTTAGAGCTCCTTTTACTGAAATGTTTTCCCTTCATATCTCTCGGAAACCCTCGCTAATCTACTGTCCCCTTCATCAGATACACATGTACAGAACGCAATGGCCTCTCCCTTGATCAGGAGCAACTAGAGGAATGCTGGGGCCCATTTCTAAGCTGCCAAGGGCCCCTCCACTCTCCATAAAACACAGAAGCACACGGACGCATAATATAATATTGCGTATCTTCATGACGTCGTCTGTTTGGACGCTGTTTGAATGCGAAGGCCCAGAAGAACGAGACGGCGCCCCTCCTGAGAATACTTACAGCCATTTGATGCCGGAGCAGACCTGAGACAGCAGCAGAGCTGCGAGCACACCAAGAGGCAGGACACGAGAGCTGCTCCTCATGGTGGGACGGTGGCTCCAGTTCACACACAGGACACGAACACAAAGGGGGCCGTTCGGGCTTCTCGGCTCAGACTGGAAAGTCAACTCTCATGGCACGGCCTCCTCTTCTAAACCCTGCAATTAATAACATAAATAACGTCAAGGACTTGGCAATGCAGATTTTTTTAAGCATTTCTTTCCCGATGAGCTGAATGCGGCGTGGAAGCCTTTTGCGCGCGCTCGGAAAGCTTACAAGGTTATACACGAAGATTTAGAAACAGACCAAATCTGACCACAGGAATACTCAGATGATGGAATATTATTTTACTTTTACATCGACAATCTCGAACATTATGCGCACATTAAATAAAGAAAAACTATGTGATAGAAAAAAGGGGAAAGGTAGTGCTTTTCAGTTCACCAACACTATTGTAGGAGTTCAAGCACACTGTAGAACAAATCCATGATGCAACGCTTCAACCTCCTTCTACATGCAAATAAACACAAGGAACCAGTAATTCCAATGAAACCTTAAGACAAAGACATCTCTTGCATTTTAATGAGGGGTCCAAAGCTGTAGGCCTACCTGCAGATTGTGTCAGTAGGCACAAGTCTGACTTTACTCTGTGAATGTGAAATGGCTTCATACTGCTGTCTGTTGTTTTTTGGTCACCCGGTATTTCTAAAAAGCAAAAACCTTGCGCCAGAAGCTTTCAGGCCAACAGGGTTTATTCCCTGCTATTCAACTGTATTTACCAGCTTCTGTAAGTCGGTTCTAGTTGTCGCCTCACGCTCCACTCGGGGACACGTGAAGAATTTAGCAGAAAGAGCGGCAGCAGCGGGATCAACGCGGTAATCTTCCGTCAGAGCATCGGGACATTATCTGATAGCGCTGAGCTGTCGATAAGCAACTCTTTGAAGAGAGCTTAAACAGACCGCATTAAAACTACTGATAATGGGACTCTTTTTTTTTCTTCTAAAGCGCCAGTTCCGCTGAAACTGTGAGATATTAATTATTTAAATGAGCTGAGGTGAAACTCGTCTCACTTGGCCAACTGCTTTGCGAGCACTCTGACCTGGAGGCTCATATAATAAACTCAGGCAGCCTTCCATACAGCCTACTATTGGTTACAATAAGATATCCACTGAGCATTTAGCCTACAGTCTTTATTTGCCGCTTGGCGTCGCGTCTGTTTAGTCGGTTTAACTGTTTAAATTTACATTTGGCCGAAGTGGGCTGAATGGCAGCTCCTGTTTCCCCCCTGAAAGATAAAGACTGATAGCCTCACACGCGCACACACACACACACACACACACACACACACACACACACACACACACCATCCGATGTGTGTCTATCACCGAGCCAAGATAAGCTGGGCAGGGACCGGGCACACAAAGTGGACTGCTCATCATATTTCCCTAACGATTGAATCAGTGGAGATTAACTGACACAAGGTCGGACAAGGATATATAAATATTTAATAATAACCTTTGTAATAGTGTTGTTTGCCGAGATGTGAGAATGAGAGAAGTATTCATGAGGAGAAAGTCACTTTAAATACAAAAAGAAGCAGCTTGTATGGAAGTTGTTATAATAATAACAATAAATGATAATAATAGGCCAATCTGTTATGATAATAACATAAATCAAACATGCATCATTGTAATATAAAGGCAGTTATTTCTCCTATCCTTAACTTCCCACACGTATCTTTAATTATCAGCAGATAACCTCGGCTTTTTACTCACTCAACAATCCCAAACCTGTTATACATCGCTCACTAACAGCAGCAGAACAAAACTGTTCCTCCGACCAAAGGGGTTTCTCCTCACCTTTGCCGCGCGCGCTGCTTTTCACCGTTGGAACTAAACCAGACAAGAAGAAGAAGAAGAATTAAAAAAAAAAATCTCGGAATATCCTCTCAGAGTGAGTCGTCTGTTGTCGCTATCAGCCAGACGCACGAGTAAAATCCAGCACGGGGTGGTGGAGTAGCTCCGGACAGGTACGCATGGTGTTGGTGAGTGCGAGCGGGACAGAGAGGGCTGAGAGAGTGACTGAGCCTGAGGGGGGGGGGGGGGGGGCAGACTCAGCTTTAAAAGTACTACCCACTGCCCTGCTTTGATCTCACTGCTGATGTCAGACCAGCATTAGCATAAGAACGCACGGGAGCAGAGTTTAGCTACTCGGACATATACGCGCATAAAGAAACACCGTTTTTCAGTTGGATCGGTACCCTAGTTCAAATAGAATAGAGCCGTGATGTTCCCACAGAGTAGTGGAGTGAGTTATAGTGCGTCCGTGATGATGAATAGTCCAAACACTGACCTTATTTTATTTGCATTTTGTTTTATAGCTGCTCTGGTATCATACTGCCATTAAAATGCCAGATTCTCAAAGAACACTTTGTTGTGACCTTATCATTACACTTAATAGTAGCCAACATTTTCATGACACCAATCAGTCATACAGGGTATATTGCACGACTGTAAAATGAATAGAACAGAATATACAACCTATTAAATGGTGTGTAATAGATTATTTCATAAACCAAAAACATCTCAGTTAAGTATAGTTTTCAATCGTCTTTATAAATAGTTATACTGCCTTTCTATATCAATTTTAGCACCACAACAATTGCTATAATTATAACAATAGTGTTAAAAGGACAACATTCAATACCAAACGTTATTTCATATTTAATTCTTAAGATTAAAAAAGGATTCACAGATATGGTGTTGGTATAATGGAGGGCAAAGTGCCACTATTGTTAAAAAAAACCTGAAATGACACAAGACATGTAGGCTACTGTATCCATTGATTTCAAACGTGCAGCCATTTGGCGAACAAATATGAAATAATTGAATAATTCTTAAAATTGAAAAGGTCCCTCGTACTTTTCATCCAAATCCATTGAGGTCTGTGGTAAAACTCTGCCCTGCACAGTGACTTCATAATAGATGTTTCTAAGAGTATAGGCACAGACACACCCTTTTATCTGCACTGATATATTATCGGTTTTTTAGATACGGGAATAATTTCCAATTTGAAATGTGAACATGCTCTGACTTCCCAACGACACTCTTTTTATTAATTTGTGAAAATACCATATAATAGTTACAAGGTACTGTAATACAATGTGACATGATAATGCGGTATTCTAAGCGCACACACGCGCTTGCTAATGCTACCAAACATGTATTCTTTACATTTTTTCAAAATAAAACCTTCTTAAAGTCACATCTAATTTTCCTGCACCGGCTGATTTCCTTAAATATGAACCACACTGTAAGTGATACGCTGCAGAGCCAGCTGTGGGGAAAGTAACGTGCAGTTTCCCAGAGAATCTGCCGCACCTCCAGCGCTCAGACAAAGGCAATAGTGAGCTGTTGTCCAGACCTTGACCTTGAGACTGGTGTAGCTAACACGGCTGGCCCTCGTGCACTGCTAGCTGCTCCGCCCGGGGAAACAGCAGATCAGGTGTTGTCGTGCCGTCTCTGGAGCGGACACATTTACAGATCACAACAAGCCCTCTTCCTCTGGGGAACACCCGGATCGTGTGCTGGAATCTGTTGGCCAAACAGGGTCCACTGTTACGTTTTACACACGGTACGAGAGCTCCATGTTTACAGTGGGGCTGTGATCCCGGGGTTCCAGTGTTTTACATGGCAGTCAACTGCGAATGGGCACAGGTCGGAGCGTGTGTGTGTGTGTGTGTGTGTGTGTGTGTGTGTGTGTGTGTGTGTGAGTCGTTGGAGCTTCCAGCAGGACCGGGCCCGTCCTACCCGAGAGACTTTTTACACTCAGGCTCTCCATTCCTGAGCTAGGGTCAACACACAGCCCCTTGATCTTCACATCTCACCTTCTAAGCAACGCGGTGGAGGTGAACACCTTCTGAGGGAGACGGAGGGGGGGATAAGCGAGCCGCTGGAGTTCATGAAAATGAAATAATTCATGTCACATAATGGCAGAATCAGAGCTGCGTTTAGGATCAAACCCGTCTCTACGGAGATAAAGTTACATTGTCCTTTTTAACTGTCACGATAATCTGCTTTCGACATGGTGGGATTACTGGAGGAAAACCTACAATGTGCATGAAAAGTTGCCCTATTATATTAACAGTAAAAACATTTCAAAGTTTCCAAAACTTACATTCTATTTCTATTTCTACTTTTCTTCTTTTTCTCGGCACACTGTTGTTTGATCCAGATGTGGTTTGAGGCTGAGCTGGAAGTTTTTTTTCAAATGAGTTTCAATCAGTAAATTAGATAAATCCCTTTAAATTATGGGATATCATAACCCCAATGAAATATTTCAAGAACACAAACTGTAAATGCACATAAATAGAAACAGTACTTTATTTGCCTTTGGTAAAACGCTGCATGTGCAAAATTGGATATCACAATTCTTGTGTTGCAAAAGTGTCACGGTTTAAATGTTTAGGAAAAAATATACAGTTTTTAAAGTTGCTTGAATAAAGAATGGCGTTTGCCCAGCTCTGGCATAATGTTTGAGAGCAATGAGTGCTCGGTCTCACCGCATTGAGCCATTGTGCCGCAGATCTCAAGAGGCTCGAGCCAATATGACAAATCTGGAGGCTCACGGAGTAAAAAGGGGGGGGGGGCACTCAACTTTCACCCAGGAGGATCAGAGACTGAATGGTGCAGAGTTACTATTATGCCCCTGGAAAATCCTCCCATGCTCCCATCGGGATTCAGATAAACCCAAACTGGGCTCCAATGATCAGCGCTAATATTTTCAAATAAAAATGTTGAATGTTTTAAATCTATTTTCTTTGCTCCTATAAATGTTTCAAGATTTAAAAGGGAGATGAAAGACGACGAAGTAGATGTATGTTCTAAACTTAGTTCAGTTTTAATGCCAAACCCTCGTCGGAAAAAAAGGTCATAATAAGCACACTGCCATCTTTTTATTTTTTAAATCTGAAAATCTCCCTTTTTATTTTGTCAATTTTTGATAAAATGACCACAATGATAAACTAATAAAGGTTCATCTCTGATGAGGTACGTTCATTCTGTCTGTTCTCGATTACCAACTCAACCCATTTGACCGTGGATAGATTTCCAATCAAAATCAAAGCCAGGATTTTGATTAACAGGCTCAACATAAATACAATAAAGCCAGAACTTAAAAGGGAATTTTCAAATGGAAACCATCGGTGAACCACATCCGTAACGGTTAGCTTTCATCCAGCCTCTTATCCCCAACCAAACGGTGAACGGTGCAGGGCTCTGCTGCCAGCTGATTATTGACAAATAACAAGAACGTTATGGATTACCAACGGTATTCCAAGGGTCAAATCAGACCTGCAGAGCGACAGCGACAGCTTTCGGATCAGCCATGTGAAAATCCAATCACCCTCCGGTGTCCCTCCTGTGAAAGCTCACAGTGGGGATCGCCTCAGAAACAACAAGCCTCGTCCAATCTGCCTGACTGGACCCACATCTTTCGTACGCCATTTGTTTACAACCTCTGTCTCTATTGTGCTTTGAGGACGGAGCCCCTTTCAAGTGACAGATGGGTGGCACTTTTGAACACGTCATGTGGTCCTACAGGGAGCCTGCACCAGGGCCTGTGTGCTCATGAAGCCCAGGAGTTCACCGGCACCGGAGGACCATTTCCCAAAAAAAAACCTAAAGGGTTACGAAAGGTTGCCTGCGTTGTGGGTTAACCAGCCAAGAGAGGAGAGGATTCCAGTAACACAAGTAATTAATCACATCACGGGCCTGTCATATCATCAGATTGTCATAAATCTGAGTTAAATGGGTCCATTCACTTCATGAGAACAAAACACGCTTTAAAGGGAAAATACACCCTAAAATAGAGCATTTTATTTGCATTTGTTTACTCCAGTGATGAAGTCATTTTAGAAGATCGAGACATTTGTTGATGATGTCATCGGGTGACAGGATTTGGATTTGTTTCATTGACACAATCAGTGACTGTATCAATAGATATAGTCCTCCAGTAAATTATATTTAAATGTAGAGCAGCGCTTACCATAAACCTATAATCCACTAAAATATCTTGGGATTATTATATTATATTAATATCTTGTTTTATTATTTACTGTCTGTGGAGCAGCTGCACGATATGTCTCGTGACATCATCTCCGTCTCTTTGACGTTCATCTGGTCCAAGTCGTGAATTATAAACCGAGCCATACATCACGGCAGAACAAACACATGTGAGTTATATTTCGGGGTGTATTTTCCCTATAAAGAGAGACATCGCTTCCAGCGTCAAGCGCTGTCTCACACAGGTCCTTCATCACGCCGTACGAAGCCACATCGCTGCGTCTGAGGAGGTGCTGCTGAAGAAGAGCAAGAGGTGTTGAGGGCAGAGGGGGTTGAGGTAAGCCATGTGGGTGGGGTGATGGCTTCAGCAGAGTCTGGGGGGTGGTCACCGATCGCACGTCCTGGTAAAGAAGAAGAGCGTTAGACGAATCACAAGGACAGGCATCAGCCCGCCTGCAGGCCTCCAGACAGTGCTATAGATGCATCTGGTTCTTATGAATTTGGCCCTTTAGATTGCGGTTGGTGGAGGCGTGAGAGCACCAGATCATCCTTATAAATGATTAAATCCTACTTCTTTGAGGATTACAAAAGCATTTGAAATACCAAGCTGCAAGTTTCAGGCCCAAATAAATGCATGCTTTTGCACAGGTACTGCTTTATGATCGGATAATCCCTTCTACACCTCAGTAGCGGTTAAACACACTCACCAAAGACAGCCCTTCACATTTCACTTACAGTTTAAATCCTGTAGCTTTATGGCAAGTACAAATGATGTGTTCTTAAAGAGAACAATCAACGAGCTGACATCTGAATAATTCAAACCAAAAGTTTTGCTCGTAATATGGCGAGGATCTGAATCCCGGCCTGTGCTGCCAATTTTCCCTGAAAGGGAACCTTGAAATAAAATCCACTTAAGCCCTGTGTCTTCCCCTCCAGAGTGTAGTTAAATCCTGGCTGTGTATGGACATGATTACGGAGTGCCACGGGTCTTACATCAGTGCAGAACCTTGACTTCCAGCAGGAAACCTGGTGCACGGGTCAATTATGGCAATACCTTGTTTTGCTTAAAGATGGAGGATGTGTTCTTCATGCTCAAGCACACCGGCTGCACCTGAGGATTTAAACCATAACAAAGTCCACCTCTGCATCCAACGTGTAAATAAATGAAACCCAGCTTGGAGGAGGCACGTCGCTCTTGGAGGAGAGAGCGTAGGGATGGGGTTACGAGACGATGCCTGTGTGCTGCATGTAGCCGCTGTGGGGCCCCGTGCACAGAGGAGACAGATCCGTTTGCTCAGCAGCTGAGCGGGGACACGGAGATGCTCCTTTTCACACTGAGCTGAGCACCGACAATCAGGGCTTTGTCAGGGAGGCATCTGCTGTTACAGCTCACAGGAAGAATACATGTTTCTATAAAAAAAAAGTGCACTCAGTGGGGTTAACGGTGTTAAAAGATAAGGCAGCTTCACGTCAACAAACACAGAGTTTATGTATGTGGAAGGGTTTTTAACAGCAGTGGTCTTTGTTTTCATGAAACCTGTAGAATATTTCAGGGGAAAACGGGGGGGAAATAAATCAATTTAGTCCTCTGGATCATGTATTTAACTTGAATTTAAAGTGACTTAAATAAGCCCTGGGGTATTGTGTCAGTATAGCCTCATTCAGTTAATAAGATCGGCATATTGCCAGCTGTTCTAGTGAAGAAAACTAGAATAAATCAGGAAAGCTATTGTAGCTATTTGTCATCAGCTTTAAATTCAGTATAACATTTGGGCAGACATTGGTATTGGCCTACAGTTATATGAAAGAAAACGCATGGCTTATTTAAAACAAGGCCGTACACACTAACGTCTAACAGGCCCTTGCTTTTGAAATCATCAGTTCAAAAGCTGTGTGTTATTGCAATTCCTCTCATGAAGGCTTATACACCAGATTGGAATTCATAGCAAATAATTGACAAGAAAGCCAGACACCGTGCCACAGCACTCACAGAATACACTTGTTCTTAAAATTACATATTAACAGAGCCACAATGGAGCCCCGAAGCCTCGATTTGCATTACTGGCAAATACGAGTTGAACCGGTCTCTCTCGCATACCCAGCATTGCAGAAGCCTTACACTTTGAGGACAAAAGGTAATTGTAAAATAAATATTTACCAGGTATCTTGAGATAATACAGTGGTTGTATGACCTTAACAACCCTCCCTCCAAACCCACATCCTTGTTGATCGGTGAGTGAATCATGAAAGTTTTAATTTTTTTTTAATTTAATACAGATTATGCCCAAGAGGGTGAACTGCCAGCCAGCAATCATTAACACCGGCAGACTGTATTGAACACGATTGGAATGCCCCATAAGCTTATCGCAGCAAATTATACTTTAGCTTAAAAAAAAACATTCAAAACTCATATAGGTTGTTTGCAGTTGTGCATTTTTTAGTTTACCAAAAGAGTAATACTAAACAGAATAACTGCACGTGGACTTCCATCTGCCCAGCTGGACTTCATTACCAGGACTACCTGGCAGAAGAGATCTAGTATCTCAATGGGACCTTCTTGGATCAATTAAAAAATTGAATTACTGCAAAACCGTTCCTGCAGGTATTATGATTCAACATTTACAAATTACATTTAGTGATAAACTGGCAGGTATATTCATGTATTTAGAGAAACACATCTGACCAGATCCAGTTATTTCCTCTTCAGGCCATTTACAGCCCCACTGCGCCATCTTGTGTTGACTTACAGACATGACTACATATGGAGGACGACTGTACATCCATCTTTCAAAAAGAAAAGAAAAAAAGACAAACAGAAGCCAAAAAATATTTTTGGAGAATTTTATTACTTTTTTTGACAAATATATATGAAGGTTTTCCTATTGAGGAAACATTCTTTCAAAAGATACGTTTACAGCAAATTCATTCCTGCAAAGAGACAGGAAACATGAGAAATCATCAGAAGACATGATGGAACTAACCATTTCTATTTGTGCCCAGGAAAGGTTAAGGGTGCATTTAATCATAATAATAAGGTCATGACCGCGATACAGAAGTCAGCCAACGCCAATGGGACATTATTCAACATCTGAATTATCATGATACATGGGGTGAATTATTCGTTTCGCATCAAGGCACACAAGCATTGCTCTTTTTTTTTGCCAAGACATTGGTCCCATTGAGCAGTAAAACTGTACAAACTACAGGATAAAAAAAAAAAAAATGAACATAGGGCTTAGTTTGCATGATAACAACAAAAGGAAATCTCAAAGAACTCAGATCAATAATGTACACAGAAATATTGAGTTCAGAACATGGGACCTCAATTAGGGTTGAGACACATTAGTTCTTAGGTATGGTTGGCGCTCAAATCTGCCAGCTAGTGACGGAAGACCTGCATCTCTTACAGAGGATGTAGCTCAGTGAGGGGTCGCTTTTCCTGCTGTATGAACTCCTGTAAGCTTCTTTTTCCCTGCCTAAAGTTGCTCTCCCTCCTTGAAAACGGCAAGATGACCTGGAGTCTGAGGAGAGTTTCAATGTTACTGAAACTTCTTATCTGCGACGTCTTGAGCGTATCGAGCACGGTAGTCGGGAGATAGCCTGCCAGGGGATCCAACCATTTCTCCTTCCACGACTTCATCTCAGTGTGAAGCGAGACCTGATCTGGCAAATCCTCCTTGTACAGGCGGAACACAAGACCGCTAAGAATGCTGGTTTCTACTTTGGACATTGCGTAAGGCACAATCTCCAGACACCTCAAGGTATCCAATACCTTTTCTGTGAAGAGGTCGTCAATTTCTGCTATTGAGTGCTCTACGACCTTCATGCTTACTGATTCCTTGTAAAACTCACTCAATGGCTCTAGAAGCACTGAATGCATCATTGTTACATGGAGTTTAGAGGCCAGCGCAGTGGCTTCCTCAAACCAGGCCTTGTGATGGGTGTCAATATCACTCTTCAGTTTACTGAGGGATGCTTTGAGGTCAGGCAAATGATTCACAGCAAGCAACATGTCTAAGGGTTTTCCCAGCAGGGACTGACTTAGCTTTTTAGTGACACTCAAGATGTTCTTCTGCACCACGGCTGACAGGATGAACTCAAAGTTTCGGATCGCATCGAACAACTGCGATGCTTGCTGCCGGTTCGAAGCACTTCCCTCCCCTTTCAGCTCATTCAAACAGAGCATGACAGCTTCTAAAACCTCCACCATCACCTCGTGCATGTCATGACTCTTCTCCCAGTTTTTGATGAGCTTGTCCCTCAGCTCGTTGCCCTTTACCTCATCCTGCTGGAACACGTGAATGATCATGTCTTCCAGTTTGTTCTGGCGTTCTACATCCTCTGTGAGCCAATGCAATATTTTACCTATGAGAACTGCTCCGTCCGCTGCTTCTACAGCGGGAGACGACCTAGCCAGCCATACATTAAGAGACAACGCAGAGCTGACTGTTCTTACAGCTTGGGGGTATTTCTGAGCTATGGCTAAACTTACAGCCCTCATCTGAGCTCCGACTTCACCAACACTCAGCAAGGCCTGCCCTCTACAGTACTCCATGTTGAGCCCCCACTTCTCAGACAGGGCACTCTCAATAGCATCTGCCAAGACAACTGTGTCTTCGCCAAAAGGGATGAAAGCCAGTGTTTCCTCACACTGGATGTCCTCTTTGTTTAAGTACCTGATGCACAACGGGACGTAGAGCTCGCCGTCAATTACGACAGCTTGCTCAGTTATAACTGTAAAGAACTGAGAGTCCCAGAGTTCCTTGAGGATTTGTTCACGCAGTTGTGGCTCATAGAAAGACACTGCTTTTCTTGGTCCCTGTGCGACCTCCAGTATCACTTCATTATCAGCCGATTTCACCTCTCCACCAGGAGGCTTCTCGGCTACGATGGAGGCGTGCGATTCTGTTGGTGGTGCTGGTTCTGCTTTAAAGCCCCCTGCTTTAAAAAATGAAAATAAATGTTCATGCCTCACATACAAATGCATTTTTTTGTCATCTCATAATTACAATCAAAGACAATTGGATTCTTGATAATAAAGTTGCCATGAATGGACTTACCGCTGTCCAAATTCAGTCTTTGCAAGGTTCCCATCACCTAAAAGAACATGTGGTGATGATTAGAATGGCTGTTAAAATGTTCTAACTTTGTTTTCTTTTACAACATGGTCAAGAAACAAAGAACATTCTTAAATCATTGTTAATTTACCTGGGATAGACATGGACTGCTCTCTGGATCAACCTCCATACACTTCTCAATGACCTCGGGCAGTCTCTGCAGAGTTGTGCAGTGAGAGAGGAGCACCACGTGGTCCTTTCTGCTGCCTTTGCATACAGTGTTTTTTAACAGATCCTTCATGGAATTCAGAGTGGTCTTCATCAGGTCCCACTCCATACTGACACTGGGCAGGACCGCTACTAGCCTAAGCAGTGAGGTAACAGTTGGGTGGCTTATCGACTCAGGATGGACTAGTGTTTCAGCGATGGATGATGGAGGAGCAGCATCCTGGTATTTCTCTTCCCAGACTGTGGCCCATGCGTTGATTTCCTGCTCGGCTGCTTCCGGCTCAGAGAGATCTGCAAGGTAGAGGCTGAATGGCTTGTCTGTGGTCTCCGGCACAATGGGCTGTGGATTGCAGGAGGGCAGTAAGGACAGGACCGACAGGGCCTTTAAGTGGCTGTCTGAGAAGCTGTACTTCATTTCGTCTACAAGACTTTTGAGGAGAGGGACGCTCAGATTCTCTCTGTAGTAGATCTCAGGAGATTCATAGCTGTTGGCTTCCTCTGAGAAGCACACTTGTTCAGGAGCTACCTTGGTTGCTAGCTGGAATGCCTGCTCAAACCAAGTGGAGTGCAGAGTGCTCACATTGTCTAACATCTTGTTAAGAGTCTCTATGATCGAGGGGATTTTTTCCACTTCACAGAGAATATCAGCAGGGTTTCCACAGCGGAAGACAGTGCTACAGTTACGTAGGGGAGCACAAGCATTCTTCAAAATCACCAGGGTGACAATGAAATCCAGATTTCTCAGAGCGGTGGAGAGAACTTGTGCATGCATTGACTTGGCACCTATGGCACTCGAGCTAACAGCATCAAGGCAGCTGAGGATGCCCTCTAATGTGTCAGCGAGTATGTCAAAGAAGTCCTCTCTCTTTTTCCACCTCGAGCAACATGTTTCTGGCATTTCCTCCAGGGCCTCTCTTGGCAAATTCAATAGCTCATCAACAGCTTGTGCCAGCTGTCCCTCCAGACAAGGAGATTCATCAAAGAACAGCAGCAGGTCTTCTGTGATGTCCAACATTTTTGCTACTGAAGGGCAAGGCACACTTCCTGCCAGCCAATGGGCAAGGCCGCAAGACTCGCTGGGTGTCACAACAGCGAGAGGATAGCTCATGAGGAAATCCAAAGACATTTTCTTCAGGCTTTGATAACCTGAGCCCAAGTGCATGAATGCTTGTCCACGACACTGAGACATTGGTAAGCCCCAGTCTTCGGTGAGAATCTTTGCGAGGTTATTCGCTTGTGTATCAACATGACAGCTTTCATCAAATGGTAAGAAACCCATGAGCTCTACTTTTGGAGCCGATTCTCCAACAAACCTGACAAAAACAGGCAGGTGGATCTTGTCGTCAATCTTAACAGGTTTGTCCGTGATAAGTGAGAAGAACGGTGATTCCTGTATCTCCTTGAGTATGACATCTCTGATTCCATTTATGAGGAGGTTCACCATTTCATCGTCACCTATAGAAGGCGCCCATTTGCCCTCATTTCCAAACCAGTGGCACATGCTGAGCTCCTGGATGAAAAGCTCTCGGTCCTCCTCCGAGAGGTCAGAGAGACCGCTATTCTTTTTCCCCAGAAGTGTGGCCAGTTTGAATACCGTGGCGAGACTTTGACGATTATCTCCCGAGTGCCCATTCTCATCTGCTGGTTTCATGTCCTGGTCCTCAACTTTGTCAGGAGATTGATTCATTTTAGGCTCTTCAGCTTCCTCCTTGACACAATCAACTAAATATATCAGGGGGGGGGGGGAGAAAACATAACAGTGGTTATGACAAACATTGAAATTATGGAGAAAAAAAAGTTAGTGTACTAAATGTAATAATATAAAAATAAAAAAAACATATGTAAACAATCATACCTTCCATATTGTTTTCAGAGTTTCTGTTGAAACTTTTGGATTCCTTGTCCTGTGAATACACCGAGGGAAATACAAATTAGTCCGGCATTCAGAATTAATAAAATATCGGGAATGAATATGTAACACACTGCCATTTCTATGAAAGAACACAAGCACGTACCAGACATATACCCTCCAAAGCTTGTGGAGTAACCTTCAAACACTGGGTCACCATGCGGTCCAGGTCTCTGCTGAAGTCCGTGCCCACCTGCAGCATAGCCAAGCACGGGGACCTGTTTTTGGGATTTGTGTTTCTCAGATACTCTTTGAACTTCTTATGGCGCATTATGACACCGCAGTCCTCCAGCGCTGTGCTTGGTAGCACGGACATGATCCTCAGCAGGGCATTGATGTTGCCAAAGTACTGCATGAGTGGCAGGCGCAGGGTGTGAAATATTGAGCCTGGGATGGTCACGGACGCAACTTTGGTCTTCCATGTTACTCTCCAACAGCACAGCTCTGTGAAGAAGTTGTCAGCATCAGGAAGATCACCGCTGTAGAGAGGAGGCTTCGACTTCAGGCTCTCAAACATGTAACTCACTGTGACTGAGCATGGAACGAGGGAGAGGAAGTTGAGAGCTTCTTTGTGGTCCTCTGAAAAATGATCCTTTACGGCATTGATGAGGTTATCTACTAGAGGTACACTTAAGCCATCTTTGTAAAAACCGACTGGCTTCATCATGCCGTCTCTTGCCGTCTGCACGGCATTTTCAGGCACTTCAATCTGCACTCTTAGACTCTGTGCCATTGCACAGGCCTCGTCAAACCAGTTCTGATGGAACACCTTCATATTTGTTTTTACTCGGTTCAGAGTGGCCACGATTCCACTGATTTGGCAAAGTTGGGATGCGGCACTGAAGTGGTCCTTCTGGAGACCTGCACTCAGCTCTCTGGTGAAAGAGGATGTATTCTTCAGGACCACCATGGCAATGATGAAATCAAATTCCATTACCTTGCGGAGGAGTGCCACAGCTTGGTCGGACACAAAGGCTTTCCATCTCTGTGGGTTATTTTTGATTTTCTCCAGACATTCAACCAGGGGCTCCAGCATCTGCACAAACACCTCATACGAGTCATGCTTCTCTTGCCAAAGGGCACAGAACTTCCCCTGTAGCTCTTGGACCTTTTCATAGCTCTCTCTCAGACCAAACGCTATCACATGGTCGAGCTGTTTTTGTAGAGTAGCGCTGCTGCCAAAAAACATCAAAACCTCTTCGAATGTATCCAGGGCTCTCTTAACAGCAGGCACTGGGATGGATTTTGACCACCATGTGTTGAAAGAGTAAGAAGAGCAGTGTGTGCTTATAGCAAGAGGATGATTCTCCTGGACTTTGCAGGCAAAGGCTTTCAGCTTGTAGGAAACATCACCAGAGCCCAAGTATGCTTGACCTCTACAGTTTTTCAAATCAAGACGCCACTCAACGGTTACTATTTCCAGCAGACGCTGTACCATGGCATCAACATCAAGATCTGCCTCAAGGAATCCCATCAACTCCAATCGCATGACATCAAAACTGTCCACAAACCTCAGGAAGAGTGGAAGATAGTCTTTCTCCCCAAACTTCACAACGCAGTCGATGAACAAGGAAAAAAATGACGTCCCCACTTCCAAGAGGATTCCCTCCCTGACGGCCTTCTCGCACACAGTGAGAACTTCTTTCATTTCAGACTTGGTCACATACTCGGCTTCTCCCTCCTGAGCAGAAGCATCACCATGTTGCCTGCTTTGGCTGCTGTATGCAGCGGTCACTGCAGCTTGCAAAGCAGATTTAAGAGAATCTCGGTCAGTCTCTGCGCACTTCAGCTCCACAAGCCTTTCGGCATCCATCTCTAGGTTTAGGAACTGTAATTCTTCTTCAGTGTCCTTTTCAGCATGGTTCCCATGGGATGCAACTGAAATGAGTGGAAAAAGGTCTAGTGAGTTGACATCACAGTTTAACACATTAGTAAATAAGCTAATTGGCATATTTAAGATTGTAGTTTAATGAAATTATCATTAAACTTGCCCAAGTTGTTTCCACTTGAGTACAATGGTAATTTAGATCAAAAACACATTTTTAAATGTCTAGAGCTTTATTTTGGGAACATTCCCCTTGGTGTATTATGTGATAGAATAGCTGTGTGATTCACCAAAATGGCTGCACGCTGAAATGTTAAAGAAATTATTTCAAAGGCATCTCACCTTGGGGAGGCTTCTCCTTTGTGTCATCATCCTGTAAAACACACACAAAGTAGAATGTCATTTCAGGGAGAACAGTTGTTTTATCACTGAAGAGGGTAATGCTAATGAAAATCGACTAACCGTTTGCAGCAATTGCAGGATGTCTGGATGCTTCTGGACATACGAGTCCACCATTTGTTCGACATTGAAGTGCACATCTTGGTTCACGTAGACGTATGCCATGCTGCATTGTCTTTGGTCCTCTGGTGTGGCTCTCAGGTAGGAGTGGCACCGCTCCAGTACCATATGGTATTGACCATACACATCTGCCTCTGCATTTACACATGGAACAGTGCCCAACACCCGCAGCAGGCTCTGCACATTCGGGTAGAACCCAATATCTGGAATCTTGAGTGTTGCGAACACTGTGGTCGGTAGGATTCTGCGCTTGCTCGCATGCCTCCACTTCACCTCCCAGCAACCAAGCTCTTCGTAGAATGTGTCAGGCCTTGCGAGGTTGTTCAAGTTGGCGTCTGCTACTTTATCTCTGCGAATGCTGAAATTGTGGTCAGCCATGTAAGATGGCACTAACGAGAGCCAGCGGAGAATCCTCACCATCTCTGTGCTGAACACTCTCTTCACCTCTGCAACAAGATACTGCAAGATAGGCCGGCTCAGAGTTTCTCTGTAAAGGTCCTCCAGTGGCGTTTCGGCCGTGTCTCCTTGGTCCGTCTCTGGCTTGATGACCTCCACTCCCAGCTTCTTTGCCCTGCCAATTGCATCTGAAAACCATTTCCTGTGGAATATTGCAAGCTCCTGTTGGTATTTGCTTACCAGCTTTAAGGCATTGGAAATCGTGTACTGCAACGTACTGCTGATGCTAATTATTCCCCTGAGACTCGAGTTGAGTATGCTCACACAACAGAGGGTGTTCTTCAGAACAACAAGTGTGATGATGAAATTGAAATTCTTCAGAACTGGCTTGAGCTTGGCCATCTGCTCAGCAGTATCTTCGTCTACCTTTGAAATCATCTCGTTGATGCAGTTCAGGAACGGCTCCAGGATGTCCAACATGGTCTGGAAGGCATCGGTGCCATATTCCCAATTCTCAGCGACGGCTGCCTTGATCCTGTCCACTTCCCCTTTCATATGCCCATATGTCATCTGGATCTTTCCTTCCAATCTTTTGCACAGTTCTGGTGTTCTCCTGAGTATCGAGGCCACCTCCTCTACAGTGTTAGCAACGCTTTGAATAGAGGGCACGGGCATGCAGCGAATAATCCATATGTTGAAGGCATATGGGTCGCTTGGTGACAGAACTACTTGGGGGAACTCCTGCAGAATCCTGGAGGTAAGGTCTCGCATTTTCTGACACATGCTGCCTGTGACCAGATAAGTCAGTCCTCTGCAGTGCTCCATCCTCAGACCCCACTTGTTTCGCAACTCTGACAGAAGCATGTAAAACAGATTCTCTGTATCCATGTCGCATGGTAAGAACCCGATGAGGTGCTTTTGTGGGTACCCTTCTACTGTGACAGACCTGATGAAAACTGGGATCTGATCCTTGCCCTCTATACTCGTCACATCCTGAAGCAGAATGGAAAAGAATCGTGCCTGCCTGAGGCTGTTTTGGATCTCCTCCCGCATGAGGTCTTCGCTGAACTGGAGGATTTCTTTCTTGTCAATTTTCTCCACGCAGATACGATTGAAAGCCTGCTGTCCTCTCGTACCTCCGATCGGCTCATCAGTGCTGCTGTTTGCACCATTTATGCTGAAGCCAGTAAGTGCCAGGATTTCCTTGAAATAGACTTTCAGAGTCTCTTTTGCTTTAGAGCTGGCTCCATCCTCTTGGGTTTGGTTCTCGATTTGCAGTTCAGGCACTGCAGCAGGTACTTCTCTCCTCTCCTCTGTCACCTCTGTTGTGGCTGTGTTTTCTGATGGGAAAGAGAAAACCTGAATGAAAGGCTGAGATGATTATTAAAAAAATGCTAATTCAATCTGTGAATAAATATATAATATATATACATTATATTCTAACGTAGACTACAACTGAAAGGGCTTAATGAAGTGAGCCAGTTACGGTACCTTTTGTTTTCTTCACAGAGGTAGGATCCTCTTCAGACTATGAAGGTGGAAAGGATGATTAAATGTTTGCATTTTTAGTGTCGTATTGGCTGATGAAAAGTGTTCAGAAGAGACATTTAAAGAGTGAATGAAACACTTACAGGATCTCTAGCTCGCTTCCTGTTGCAGGTTGATTGATTATTCACAGGCATTGTTGAGTCAAAGACTGTTGGAACAGCATCCTCCCTTAAGACACAACTGGAGGCGCTCTGAAAGACAAAAAGGCGCTAATCCTCAATATTCTATGTGAAACAGGGATTTCTAATCGACTTACTACACGTGATTTTGGGCTTAAATATACAGTTGCACTGGGCATCATTTGGTACACAAATATTAAATTGAACAGCTGTTTAATAAAAATGTGACTTTTTCTGACCCACATCTTTGCATTAACAAACCCTCTAATGAAGCAAAGTGTTTTAGTTGCCGGTTTAAAGGAAGTTGGTGTCATTTTAAACCTAACCACATCAGCAATATATAGCAATAAAAACCTCCAACTTGTGTTATACATCGAGTTGCATGTGATTGCATTGCATTGCATTGATTAATGGCACAGATGTGTTTCTAACATGCGCCCCACCGTGTGCATGTACACAAGGAACATCAGAATCATTGTGTGTTTTAACCTTATAAGCTTCACAAAGATTGGCATCATTACTTGGCTGTTGTATTAAAGTGCATTAGATCGATCAGGTGTACCCTAATAAACTGGTAATGTTATGGAAATATATAGTATTTGCTCACTAGGAACAGCACTGGAGGTACTATAATAACAAAACAGGGGGCAAAATGAAAATTATTAGTATCATTATTACATTCACAAAGGGTAATGGGCAAGAGATTTGCTTCTTACCTGATGAGTGATCATAGAGGGCTCAAAGTGCTTTGCACACAGTCTGTACAGCTTATGCAGCTGCTCAGGAGGTTCTGACGCCAGATCTTGGCGATGACAGTTGTTCAACCATAGCTGGCATCTGAAAAATCCAGGAGGAAAGGTGTCACAACCATAATATGCAAACTAATTAGTCCAAACGCTTGTGCATCAATATTCTGTACTCTCATATTAAATAATGACTTGACAAACATTCACAAGCTCTTCAAAAGTTTGTGAAACGGTTTGCTTCAATTTAAGAACTGTTCATTGTGATGAACATGGGTGAGCGTGGTGACTCTCTGCACTCCTAAATGCCACCACTAAACTGTTCCCAGAGTAGAAGGTCTAAATGGTAAATATAGATAACTGACATGGCTGCTTGAGCTAGGCTGCTTACTTGATCTAGTTTGTAACAGTATAACAAATGATTATTAATGTTAGTAATATAGTGTTTGCAGACACTATTACTACATTGGTCCAAACCACTGTACTGGCTAGTTTGAACTAAAACTGCCATTTGCTGTGGCTAGATTGCTAGGCTTCATCACTGTGCAAATACAAGTTCAAATACATTTTTAGACAGACATAACATCCATACACAACTCTGTGAGAGACGTGCACGCTGTGGTTATGCTTCAAGAGGTCAGAACTGCTACAATTACGTGGATTAGGTACAAACACGCGATACAAATATATAATAAGAAAGAACAAAAGGTGTGACTGATTGCTAAAAAGCTTTCATGAGTCAAATGAGCTCTTTGCTTTCATTATTTCAACTTTCATAATAAAATTCCTCCTCTTTCTTTCAACTGATTTTATTATATATGCACAGAATAAAGGTGGGTGGATTTGCCCACAAGAAAATGAGATTTACGTCTCTCAATTTAACACGATATTGGGTGGGTGGCGGGTGCAAGATTAAAAAGACTACACAAAGCAGAAAGGAGGGGACAAAAAAAAGACAAACTCATTGCAGGGCTGGAGTGCAACACTCAGACTGTGATCTAGTAGTTTCTCCTGTGGCTTGGAGGTTACATTTCCTGTCCACGCGCTCACTACTGCGATACAGCCGGATAAAATGCAGCCGCCATTCAATCACGGCCCTTAAATCAATTCTTTAGTTTTTATGTAACATAACATCCCTATTGCACAATACTACAGCAATCGCAGAGCGAAAAAAAACAGCGAGTTGAGAGGTAACAGCGGGATAAAAGGGGGCGCTAGATTGCTACTTATTCATGGCGACATCACCTGTTAAAACTACGTTCATATAAGTTTCAATTGCTATTGTTCAGTGAGCTGTACATTAAAATGCAATGTAATTGATGCAGTTTGGAAGCCACAATAAGGCCAAATAGCTGTATCAATGGAGAGTATTTTAATTTAGCTAAGCTAACATCAGCGCCTCTCATAACGCCAGCACACTACCGAGGTGGTCGGTGTCGTGTGCTGATGGCAATTTAAATTACAGCACAAAAAAGTTTTAAACTATGTTTTCTCTTTGTTTGTGAAATAACTGGACGCAAATAGAAACAGATATCAGCCAAAATCGCACTTTGGTGTCGGTCTCCGAGCCGGAATGAGTGAGCGGAGTCTATTTCACACGGACTTTTCTTTCAAGAGTAACGTTAGTCTGCGCCATTTTCCACAGAGTTGTGTCACTGTTAGCCAACATGGTGTTAAGCTAGCGCCAGTGCTAACCGTGGACGGCTAACACATTCATTTTGCATGCTCAGAGGCTCGTTTTAAACCCACGTCTCAATGAAATAAGCACAGCTCTTACCGCTCTGGATCCAAGGGAAAGCTGAAAAGTGGAGGAGAGTTTTCGGATCCCCCTTGCTGATAATCACAGTTCGCTGCGGCGCAGCAGTCAGTCATTTTGGACTGCAATGTTGCTAGCTAGCGAGTTAGCTAGCTTTGCTGGCGGTTGCAAGCTGGCAAGCCTACTGTGAGCAAACCTGCTGGAGTCTACAGAGCCATGCCTTGGGCAAAACCTGCATCCGACACAGTTGAGTTTCAACGTTATTCTTCGCTTAATGTCTCTTTGGTAAACTAAGAACCTACTTATTCCATGCTTTTAAAAGTTGATGTTGCGTGGTGAGCAAAGAGTCGCCGAAAGCGTGTTATCCCATCAACCAGGAACTACACCGTGCAGTAGAAAATGTTAACCAGCAGAGGGCAGAATGTCACGGTCGGGCCTGGCCAAAGAGTTTAACTGTCAAGATAGTTCACATCCTATTCCAGGCGTGCAAGTTCCTTAGAAATCCAGGGTACCCCGAAAGCCTTGACGAAAGCTTTGTCAACTGGTTTTGCTGGACTTTTTTGGAAATTTGGTAGTATGCACAACCAAAGCAAAGTACCAACTAAAAAACTCCTCGTAGGTATATCCGTCCATGAATTATTGTGTCGTTATGAAAAGCTACACTCTTCTAGTGTGTATGTTTATGTAGGCAACCAATTTATGTAATTTACTCAAGAATTACAAAATGACAAAAGTACGCTCTTTACTTTTCTCAATTTCTGGTATTTATTTATTTTTTTGCCAAAATACTACAGTGACAAATCAATACATAAATGCCAGCGTATTAATGGTCTATATTGAAGCTCTTGTTTCGGCTGTTGAAGGAACGCCTTAACTTTGTGGTTCAATAGAAATACTTTTCACGGCAAATATAGTTAGGTATTCATTGATCATACCTGGCATTACTCAAGCACAGTGGCGGGCCGTGCATTTTATACCTGGGCCTTCACTGCTGACCTGCAGCTGAAACACAGCTACGGTTATTATTTGTTTTGTGTAGAAATGAAGCTCAACACCTATAGATACACTAACTGCAGAGAATACGCCGAGACTGTGTCTCCTCTCTGACTGCTGCGCGAGGCTTCTGTGAGAGTACCCGCCTGTGAGTGCTTTGGTGCGGCGGAGCGGCTCACGGCAGCTTTAACGTGAGCTTTAACGTCAGAGTCACAACACCAGAAAAGTCTCCAACAACACCAGAACAAGTCGCTAGATTTGTCGCTAGTAGCTTTTGACAAAAAAAGTCTCCATGAGGGTTTTGGAAAGTCGCCAGATTTAGCGAGAAAGTCGGCAAGTTGGCAACACTGGCACCGGCTAAATATGTCCCCAGAGCAACGTAGGACGTAACAATGGTTCCTATCACATATAAAACCAAACAAAAATCCATCTTCATAAAAACAAGTTGTACAAATAATATATAAACAAGCATATTAAAGCTACTGCAGATGTACAAACAAACACATTTAACTTACCAGAGCTGCTGTTCACTATTTAAAGACAAAGTCCATCCTCCTTTCTTTGTTAACAAAGAGTTTAATCTCACGGTTGTTCAGTACATCCGTGTGTTTTAGTTCCAGTAAGAAGTCTTTCTCGATTCATGGACGCCAGTGAAGACAGTCGAGCCTCCCTAGTTGTATTTCTTGAATACGTTTTAATGCGTTTGAGGCTGAAAATGTCGCTCCACAGAGGCAGCAGATATTGGGATTGTCACCGCCCAACATGTCACGCTAGCCCACTGACCAATCACGTAGTTGTAGGCCAGCTAGCAGGCTCTGACACGTCTAAGAATACGCCCAACATGTCAAACTAAAGATCTGATTGGTTGAACACTGACAATCAACAATATCGTCCCCATTCACTTAAACTGCACATGGATTCACGTGTGAGTCTGCAGGCCTCGGGCCTCTCTTCTTACCTAGAGACACAGAGGTGAAATCTGATTGGATAAAAGCTCTACTTAAAACAAGCTGCATTGGAAGCAGAGCAACTGAGAGCAAACTATCTATAACTTTGTGATTGTGTCAGGGCCAGCAGAGAAGGCCTTGCAGGCCCTGACGGCCCACCACTGCTCAATCAATAAGCAGAAACGTTTGATAAACATTTAAACTATCTATAGTTCTGACAGTTACGTCAATATCTTGAAGTGCAGCACTGCTCTTGTTTTGACTTGAGACTCTCTGATTTGGATCGCATCTCCCTCTTGTTCACACTTTGTGAAATAGATTTGGTGAATTTCATTCTTACTGTTGCCCTCCGTAGACCCTGGATACACATCTATTCTTCAGTAGACTATTTAAATTTGTCTGACCATGTATTCTTAATCCCACCTAGCAATCTTTTTGTCATCTCAAACAGTCGGCATCAGGTTTTCCGTCATCCGTTATATTATTTTTGTTAACGTGTCTTGGCAGAAAAGAACAATGTGTACATTGACTGGACCTACAGTATAGGAAGTAATTTGCTTTTATTTATATTTTAAATTGAAATGTCTGATAGAAATACATTAACTGGCAACAGTCTAGAAATGTCTTACATAAACATGCACAGTATGAATATGTTTGACCTGCCACAGTGACTAGTGAAAAACACACAACAGGCCTATAGCAATCTTGCTCAGGGCCCAGGAACTGGAATGCATAATGATATACAGCTATCATCAGTCACAGCTGTGCTTTTCCTGCTACAATATAAAATGTCTACAGTGAAAGGGTCTAAATCATTCAAGAGATGAATCAGCTGAATCATTTATGGCTTTATTATACAAAAGAACAGTTATGCATCCAAATTATAGAAAGTTATTTTCTAAACCCTTGCAGTATTCTGCACATAAAGTGTAATTCATACAAGTATTTAGCTGCAGATGATTGGCTGTTGTGATGCCACATTTCATTAAATAGAGAAAAAAAAAAACAGATGAGATAACAGCTCCCATCGGAGAACAACCTCCTGAAGAAAAGGGAGGGCAACAAGAAACAATTCAACTCAAAAATGTAACTTTGTACATGTAGTGGAGAAGGAAACATGGCTGAAAGGGCATTTTATTATTATTCGTCCACTGAAGCAGACAGTAAGTAGTCCAAATGGTTTTAGTCTTCAATCATATCAGATTTGATTAACACCAAACACTATGGTGGAAATTTGAGTCTCAGAGCAGACGGGGACTCAGCTGTCTAGTGACACGCATACACTCCATTTGCAGATATAATACCCAAATGAGCAAGCTGGATAGTGACAGAGCACGGGTGTAGCTGAGAATTGTGGGCCTTATTCACAGGAGGAGACTTTAATCCTCACACTACTTTGTCCTGATCTCCAACTCACCATGAACGCAACACTCCCCAAAACACAACATGAAAACAGCATGAAGGACGAGCGTAGAAAAAACTTAATTTGAAGATGTTTGGTATTCACCACTCAATTAAAGCCATTCTTTCTTTCTTTCATTTACACTCTACATTTTTATAACAAAAAACTAAAACAGCCTACAGAAGATGCTAACTCAGAAAGAGGGCTAGATAATACGTTAACATAGCTGTGGGTCACCTGTGTGGAGGTTTAGCTACCATATCACAACTGACTAAGACACATCCTCCCTGTCGGGGTATGCCTTCATGTAGACCTCAACCATTGAGTCCAGGTCAAACACAACATCATAGTTCATGTTCAAAAGAGCGAGACTTTTTGATTTGAATTTGTCAGGCGTGTTCTCCATGTACATCTGGAAGCGCTTGTATGCCACATCGCAGCCGTCCTCCAGAGCCAAGGTTGGCACGATGCCGACCAGCCTCAGCACCGCGAGCATGTTTGGGAAGAACTTCACATCGGCCAGCTGCAGCGTCTCACACAGACTGGACGGGAAGGTCTCGCCTTTGCCCTTTTTGCTCCATTTAACCCACCAGCAGTGCAGCTCGGCGGAGAGGGTTCCTGCATTGGGGATGTCGCTTTTAAACACTTGCACACTCTCTTCCTCGGGTTTCGTGGACTTGTTCTGCTCTATGAGAGTGGGGACCAGTGACAGACATCTCAGAACCTTCAGGTGGTCCTCGCAGAAGATTTCGGTCATTTCTTTGATGACGTGCTCCACCACGGGAACGGACAGGTGCTCCCTGTAGTGACTCTCCGGCAGTATGGCTCCAGCCTCTAACTCGTGCTTTCTCAGGAATGACCGAGGAACCTTGACTGGGATCTCCATCGCAGCGGCTAAGTTGACGGCCTCATCGTTCCAGAACTCATGATACACGTCGATGTTGTCAGACACTTCCTTCAGGGTGTGCAATACAGCTTTTAAACTGGTTGTAGCAAAGTGGGCATCTGCTGTTGGCCCTTGCAAGTTCTTCCCAAAGGCGTGCGTCAGTGTCAGGGCGTTTTTCAGCACGACCAGCGCCATGACAAATTCAAAATCAGCCAGTGCTTTTGAAATCTCTAAGGCGTTGTGTGTGACTTGATCGTTCCACCTCATGTCCTCATTGTCGTGAACGCTGTCCACGCAGAGTAGTAACGCCTCCAGGATTTCCACAGCCACCTCAAACGCATCATGTCGCCTGGTCCAGCTGGTTCCACAGATCTCCTTCAGTTCCTTTGCCTTCTCCTCTTTGTCCGGGTAGAAAATCGCAATGGCGTGCTCCAACTCCAACACCAGTAAAGGGGACTGACTGAAGAAAGCCTCGATCTTCTTAAAGGTGGACAAGACAAGCTGAACCCCTGACAAAGCCATGCCATTTGCCAGGGACAGGTTCAATGTACGAGTAGATCTTTGTGTAAGCACCACCGTAGGAAACCTCTCCGTCAGTTTGGCAGCAAATGTTTTCATTTTACCAAAATGTGTCCCCGAGCAGGAGTGGGCTTGGCCTCGACACTGCTCCATATCCAAGCCCCATTTTTCAGTCATTTCAGACAGCAGTGTCTCTGCTAAGGCATCTCCGTCTCCTTCAAAGGACAAGAATCCAACAAACCTCTCCCGCTGGCAGTTAGACTGATCCACGTAACGGAGAAAGACGGGGAGGAACCATTCTCCCGAGATCTTCACCAAGTCGTCAGTAAGTAATGAGAAATGGCCATTTTGTCGAACCTCCTCCACCAACTTACTGCGGATGCATTTCTCGCACACCTCAATCAACTGGTTCAGCAGAGCCGGGGAGCAGCACTCCTGGTTCACGTCGTGCCTCTTCTTGAGGACTTCATCTCCGCAATTCATGCGATTTTCCAACAATGCCTGAAAGTTGCTTGACCTCAGGCCATCCTGTTTGTCGTCCCCAGGCCCCGTCGGAGGAATGCTTTGCTCTCCCAGCAGTACGAGAACTTCAAATAACGACTTGAGATACTCTTTGTGTTCGTCTTCCTCTGGGAGTGTCTGGACATCTGTCTCAGCGGTGTCTGCTTCAGACTTCTTGGTTTCTAAAAAGGGAAAGAGAAATGATTGCAAGACGGAAACCAAATCAATTATGTGACCAACGATGAAGTCATTTTTTTCACCGTCAAGTAATAAGCATGTGTGCGCGTTGATATTTACTTACTTTTTCTCCCCTTGCTGTCCTTTTCATCATCTTTGGTCTGCAATAATAAATAGTCAAATAAAAAAAATGTGATTACATAGAAACTATAAAAATCAAATCATACAAATTATTTCACCCCATTTAAATCAATTAAGATTTTTTTTACTCACCGTCTCTTTACTGCGCTTCACCGGTCCATTCTGAGGTTGGCTCGGTACATCAAAGATAGTCGGTATGGCATCATCTTTCAACACTGTACTCTGAGCGTTCTGAAAGCAAAGTTAAGCCAGAAAGGTTCATTTTACATCACCTATGAGAAATTTGACTTATGTTGAACCTGTATTAAAACCTATGTTACCTACATGAAGCACTACATAACATGATCTATTAATTGAATAATTTGTGAAATAATATGCAAGGCTGGATTAACTGCTTTTCACATTTGACTTTAAGTTTGGCAATTCCATTAAAAGTTCTGCTATGTCTGGAGTCGCATTGTCCTCTGCAATTCCATCAAAAAAAGCAGATGTAACTTGCAAACATAACTTACCCTTTCGACCATAGATGTTTCAAAATGTTTTCCACAAAGTCTGTAGTATCTGTACAGCTGGCCGGGTGACTTGTCTATGATGTCTTGCTTCTGGCATTTTTCAACCCACTTCTTGGACCTGAAAGGAGAAGTTAAACCAACATGAAAAGCAAGTTTAAAGGTCAATGGAACTTTTTAGCTTTGAGATTCAGTATTGGTTCAGTGTGCTATGTCCATTCAACAACCGCAACATGCTGCCCTCTTCCCCCCCTCATCTTTAATTACTAGTAACTGAGAATCTAATGGTCAACAACACCTCAAAAGACAAAAGCATAGAACGTATTTAAATAAATCCTAAAACTGAATGGCTGGACACTCATCTCTGGTTAGTAGGGAATGATGTTCCTTTAACTGAGGGTAGCATGAGCTATTATAAACCACACCACCTGTTGACTGTTACACAAGTTCCAATGTGTTAACAATAAGTGACTCTTTTGTTTGATTCACAAATGCATGTTCCTGTGGATGCAATGAATATGCAACGTATGGATGGACACAGACGCTTATTGTGTAGTGAAATACACCAACAAGTAAAGTCACTAAAGCAGCCAAGTAGAGACGAATACAATCATACACCAGTAGTTTTGCAAAGTGTCCTAATTGATCTTTTTAGGGCAGACATTTTGACTTGTTATGGCAGAAAGAGACAACGTGAAAGGCATGTTATTCACGATGGCTTTGTTCCTTGAAGTGTACCAATAATCCATGCTAGTCAGCCAGCATTCACGATACGACGACCCATTAACCAGCTCACCTAACTGGTTACCGTTGTTGTCAATGTTATTAATCACACCTGTGCGTTTCCTGCTATGGAGAAGGTCAAATGTTATGGACATGCCCTTCCAGGATATTAGGTCGGCATCCGCTGCAGATGTTGGAATTAGAGCATAACTACATGCAACTGCAGAAATAGTTTTAGTGTTAAATGAGTAGTATTTTTTAACACCACCGTTTTCCAAATTGCCAAACTTCTTATGATGTGCCTCCTACGTTTAGCAAGAAGCAAGCGCACGTGAGCCTGGGGAACTTTTGAATTGAATATGCGTGTTGAAAGATAAATAGCGACTTCTTTATATTTTGTAATATGTTTAATAAACGATGAGCAACAGGGCAAATGCATTAAATGTTCAACAAAACTTCCACAAGTCAACCAAAGTTGCCCTCGATTTCAAATGCATGCCAAGTCGTATTTTACGTAAGATTACAAACAAACACGCCGTTTGGGGTAACGTAAGTTAGCTTGAGAGCTTCCTGTTTGCTTTAGCATCTTTAGCAATAGTTACCTTTCTGGATCATGCGGGAACCTGAAGAGTGGCGGAGGGTCGGATTTACCACTAGTACAGTTCGGCACAGCGCAGTGGTTCTGCATTATACGTTTAAGAATATATTCGGGTTTTTTTTGCGGTGAAACCCTTTTCAGGGTAGCCTACTATGTTGCTAACGCTAGTTAGCTGTCAAGTATGATACGTCTAATAGCAGTATCCGTTTTATTTCTTTCAAAGTAAAGTACGTGTTATTTGGACAACTAAATATAGAACTTCATAATGTAAAAACTCACTTCCTTCTTTTGCTAAATATTCCAAGGTATGACATTTCATTAGTCATAACCCCCCTAAAAATGTTCCTATGCCAACTAGTCTGTTAGGTTGTCACGCTTGTATGGCAAACACATAAGTTATAGTTATGCTGGCTACCGAACAAGTCCAAATGATCGCTATTGTTTTGTCCTTTTTATAAGCAGCCTACAATTGTTCTTGGACGACAAAGATAAATAATAGAGTGCATACATGTTTTGTGAATTGTAACTTGATTTTATTTTGAAGGGTGTTCGCTTGCTTGTTAAAACAAATTAGTGAGGCTTGATGTATTTAACAACGTGCACCAAATGGCGCGCTGCACTTCTTTCCCATAATCCTTAGCAGTGTTTTCGAAGCTCAAAGGTTCAAATCATGCAACGTTTCTGAACCGTCTCTGCCATGGTGTATTTCCAAATTCACATCATACGTACGTTTTGTGAAGTTTGAGTCATAATGAATAACACGCACACAGTCATTCACACTTATTGCTATCATTCAAATACAAGCCGTTGCATTGTTTTCACTTGTGCAGAAAATATTGATCTTACAGATATTTTATTTATTCAATATATTCTATCATATATGTGTTGATAACTTTGTAATTCTCTTTTTCTTCAGGCAACAATCTGGGACATCATCTTTTTTTAAATCCAGAATATTAAAGTAAAATGTCTGACCTGGTCGTCACTGCAGCATGGACACTGTCTGCAGGCTGCAGGCTTCCTGTCTCTCTCTGCCCGGCCTGCACTGACTCTCCTTTCTCTCCAGTAGTCGTAGTCTCGCAGGTGGATCGGCTATAAAACACTCGCATGTTAGAATGAGGCTTCACAAGTACAGGAAATGCAACAAACACCACTGAAGAATGTGAACTTCATGTCACAATGTTCTGCAGTACAATTAAAAATGTCCCCTGAAAGATGGCATTAGTTTTCACAACCATGTTGCCTGTTAGTCCTGTCAACACATGGAGTTCTGTTCCCTAAAATGTCCCCATAAAAGGGTCATAATAACCTGCCAGGGGGCCCGGAGACAAAAACGTGCTACTGGTCCTCTATTAACCTCTGATCTTCACACTCTGATGAGTGTGTTCAGTTTATTTGTGCTCATGTATCACCTGGACCCAGATTTGCTGGTTTCTGGGTTTGAGGAACACTAATGAAGCTACCATGTACAGTGGTCTGTGTGCTCTGTACTTGATGGGGACTTCACTTAGGCAGCAGGTTCATAATCATGCAGAGAGGACGGGAAGTGGGGGTCATGAGTCGGGGTCCAGCAGTAATCTTTTTCTCTCAACAGGTTCATCTGACTGCATGAGCTTTATACAGAAATCCTGCTGAAGTCTTTCATTAATTACATTTTATTCAGTCAACAAAGGTCACCTTCCCTTGTTTCCATCACTATGATCCCTATTTGGAGAAGCGCCGCTCCTTCAGGACGTCGTAGCAGACCTCCACCACCTGAGGGCGCTGCAGAACAAGACTTGTCAGGGAGAGAAGAGTTAAAGCAAAATCTGAACAGAAGAGGATTGAGAGCAGATGCATACCTACCTTGATGAAGGATTTCAGTGGAAGAACCCTTTAATGACCTCTTAACATTCATATCTGCAGACCTGATGGCTCGTTGTAAAACTAGAGACTCGTGATTCTTTTTGATGATCTACTTAATTCACTTTCTAAAGAGCCAAAGAGCTTTTTCACAGCAGACATGTTGAGTGCTCACAGTGTCTGATCTTAGTAGGAAGAGCACAGGTGTTACTGACATTAACATGGCTGTGTTTTGTTCAAGTGTCCCAGAGAGCCGTCATTCACTGTCTTCTGTGTAAAAGGTCCATCAAGTCAAAACCGTTATGGTCAGAGCAACTTACGTGGTCTAAAGAGTGAGATAGTCCACACAGGGTGTGCAGGTGTGGGGTGGGGGGTCAACGGGTTGAATAAACACAGGGCTTTTGTCCAAGTGGCCGCTGTTTGAGTCCCGTACAAAACTAAAAGTAAATGTTCACATTTTTTCACGTCGGTCATTAGTTATGTGAGACTAGACACTAACGACTGGTCACGTGACTTGTTTGTCCCCCGCTAGTCATGTGAGCTGATAGTATAGCATGTCGAATAAAAATCATAGTATGTCGAATAAAGTCATAGTATAGCATGTTGAATAAAGTAATAGTATAGCATGTTGAATAAAGTCATAGTATAGCATGTTGAATAAAGTCATAGTATAGCATGTTGAATAAAGTCATAGTATAGCATGTTGAATAAAGTCATAGTATAGCATGTTGAATAAAGTCATAGTATAGCATGTTGAATAAAGTCACAGTATAGCATGTTGAATAAAGTCATAGTATAGCATGTTGAATAAAGTCATAGTATAGCATGTTGAATAAAGTCATAGTATAGCATGTTGAATAAAGTCATAGTATAGCATGTTGAATAAAGTCATAGTATAGCATGTCGAATAAAGTCACAGTATAGCATGTCGAATAAAGTCAGTAGTAAAATGAAAATTGGGTAATCTTTTCTTCCAATCAGAGCAGTGAAACGTGCCACGTAAACAAAAAAATAATTAATAGAAAGACTCATTATTTATCTTAATATGATATTTGATGTTTATGGTTAATTTGCAACCTCCTAGTTGTATGCATCATGTATTTACTTGTTATATTTATGTCATTTAAGAACTAAACATACCTACACAGAGGAGTGAGCATGTGTTGATCACGAGACAATAAATAATGACAGTTGAAAAATAAAGAGATGTTTTGTTTATTCTTATTAAACATTATACATAATTGAACTACCTCGTTGATTTATTTGTCACACTTAAATCTTGAATTGAATGGTTCAACAGAAGAGGTCAAAGGGCCAAGATGAGAAGATATAATGTTGGTCAAATGCTGTGGTCCAAATATAATGACTTCAGTTTTATTACCATTGAGATACAGAAAGTTTGACTCTACAACATTTTCAATTTGTTTCCTAATCTCACAAGACAAGAGCAAAAACCAGATTCATGGGTTCTCTTTTCTTCTTTGCCACCATGTTACCCGTCTCGTAAATCCTCAGATTAATCTCTGGAGCTCCAGGGGGACGCAGACCATCACATTTGTTACTATTTTGAAAATAGTCAAACTTAAGTTATCACTGATTGTGTTTAGTTCCACCTCGAAGACAGATTTTAGGTCAGCTTCTCGAATGCACAGAATTAGAACAATTTTATTTCAAAGAGAAAACCATTGTTAAAGATTAAAACCTTATTATAGGGAAGGGGATAGTTACTTGGCCAAAGAGGGATGCCCAAAAAAACTGTCCACAGACCTTTTGCTTGATGCATCAGTGGCTGCAGACTGGTATGAACAAGAGGTGGGCTCAATGACACAAGTGTCACACTTTGGCAGCAACAGGACCAGGAAGCTGCAGGGAGGGAATTTGCTCTGCAGTGCCCAGAAGTGAGTGTACTGCTGGACCATGCTGTCAATAATCTGCCACAAATTTTTAAAGATGGACTCAAATGTTAAAATGTCAACATTTTTTATTTTATCTCATTTATCTACTTGTAAATAGATCAAATATATAATGTGAAATGGACACATTGCATTGTGATTACATTCCTGTATTTGACTTGTACTGAGGATGGATTCAGTCTTCTCTCCGACCCCGGACACTTCACTGACGATAATCATTTTTGGACAGCAGAGTGCTGTGTTTTGGAACAGCTCTTGTAAGCCAAAACTGTGACGATTGAAATAATGTGAGCAGATTAACTGCAGACAGAAGAATCAGAAGACTTGAGATACAGCAATACAAGTCAAATACAGGAATGTAATCACAATGCAACTATTCTGAAGGTTTCTGCTTTTAGGGAAGTATTAAACTTGTGCTTGACATTAACTCATATAGTCAACTCCTACAACAGTGTTCACACACAAGCACAGTGAGAAATCATTCTTTAGACCAAATTGCTTACATTATGATGACGTGATTTTGTCAGAGGTGCTAAGATGCTGACAGCAGAGTTACAACAGAACAGGTTAGAGGTTAATGATGATGCAGTTATGATATAGTAATGAAGGTAAAAATGGGAAGCACATGTGGTGCTATGACTGGGTGGTACCTGAAACAAGGTCCACTGAAGGCTGTTTAATCAGAATAAACCAAATGTCTCTTTATTTTTCAACTGTCATTATTTATGGCCTCGTGATCAACACATGCTCACGCTTCCATGTAGATATGTTTAGTTTAAGAGGTTAAATTACATAAACATAACAAGTAAATACATGATGTATAGAACTAGGTTGCAAATTAACCATGAACATCAAATATCAGATAAAATAAACAGCATTAAATACATATGTATCAATAACCTAGATAATTAGCAAATACACAGGAAAATATAACTAAATGTATGGTTTAAATACACTTATACTGTCATCTAGTGGTAGAAAGGGAAATCACTTTTACTCTTTGTGTCCTTCTACTGTATTGCATCAAACAATCCACAGATTAATTGAAAAGTTGATTATTGCTGTGTACATGGATACATTAATATTAAACCACCTGTAGTCAACTACTGTTGCAAACATACTCCCATTGGCCCAGATTTATTTATTTATATTCATTCATTTATTTTTCTTGTTACCCTTGTATGTGCTTGCATCATGGACTCTAAATAAGATTTGCTTGTACACGGACCCCTAAATCATGTAAATGTCAGGCCTGGTTAAACTGCAAACACTTGTTTGGCCGCAGTTGTAGTTATTTGGTCCCAAGAAAGTCTCACAAAGATAAACCTTCGCCATGACCACCGACATGACATTATTTGTATTTGCACGTCTTGAAAATGAAATCCAGTTGTAAGCAGCTGTTATAGACTGTAAACGGGGCAATACAACTTTAACAGGCTGCCGCGCGTTCCCGCGAGCGGCAATCACTTTTTGGCACGAGGGCCGAGCCAGTATTCGTGGAATCCTATTTGGGTTCAAACTTTCAAACCAGAGAGGAAGCAAACGTGTGGATGAGAGAACGTAGTCTCCTCCCACTCTCGTTCTTAGTTTGAGACACTCCATTGGTCAATCCTATTGTCTCGCGATACTAGTGTAACCAACCGCAGCGCAGCAACCCCAACTTAAATCGAATGTTTTTCTTCTGCCGGCTGGTTAGCGACGTATTTTGCTCTTGAGTTGTGCTGCTCGGATGGACGCTCTCCTCATACTGTAACTTACGACAACATTGGCAGCAAGGTAAGTTATCGCTTCTAACTTTACTTAAATATAGCGTTAGGTATAGATACAGCGAGTACACGGGACTCGTTCTCTCGTAACATTGTATATTTCGCCTTTCAGAAATCTCCGTTGATTTAACCTGGTCGAGAGTTAACCATGGACAACGTCGCAGTTTCTAGACGAAACCACACCTTTAAGAAAGTAAGTTAGTTACGCCAATGAATATCGTATGAAATACTACTACAATGAGTTTATTTTAACCCACGTTGTAATTGTATTAGGGAAACAAGGAAAATGCTCAGCCTGCATATGGAAGCAAGTCCTTCATCAGAAGAGACAAAATGTCCGCTGCTCCCTTCCAACTGACAAACGATAAAAATGAGGACCCACGGTCAACATCTGGTGAGGCTCTAAAAAAGGCAAAGACTGTGCAGAAAGAGGGGAAAGGAGCTGCTGCTGCGTTTGATGTCAAACCACGTCAAACACACAGCCGGTGCTTCCTCACTGAACAGATTCTGAAACACAAAAAAATAGTTGCAGAAGCTCCAAAGCCACCGGCCCCTGGTCCGTCATCAAAATCCACTCTCGGCATGTACAAAGGCAAGATTGTCCAGTCAAAAATTGGATCCATTTGGAAGTCAACCGCCACCGTGGGCGGGGCAGACCCCAAACCATCAGCACCCAGAACAGGGGGTCAAATGGTTGGAAATGAGATGAAAAGAAGGTCCAAATCGGTTGCTGACCTGCCTGGACACGGCGTGTGGAAACCTGTGCAGACAAGGTCCAAGTCAGTGACGGATAGACCGGCTCAGGTGACCAAGCCTGCTGTCGCCAGCCGTCCTGTTGGATTCCACTCTGCTCGTCTTCCTGTCAGGACCGTCCCGACAACACTAGCCAGTACCAGCTCCAGAAACGCCAAAGTGGCTCACACCAAGGGAAGTGGGGCTCACAACGCAAAGCCAAAGATTCCAGTGACAAACAAGCAGGTCAACAAACCTCTTGTCTCAAGTGCCCTCAGTCAGTACAGATATACCATGGAGACTGCCGAGGAGAGAAGGTAACGTCTTCACCCACATTCACACACTTGACATTTTCTTTGGTGCTACTGTGCATCAGAAATGTTGAAAACATATTTTTGTGTTCCCTCCTGCAGGGCGAAGCTGGCCGAGTGGCAAGCCTCCAAGGGAAAGGCCTTCAAGAGACCAGCTATGACGACCGCAGAACCCTCTAAGACCAGACTCTCTGTGAAACCTGAAGCGGATCTCAATCCACAGCCTCAGCCGGCTATGCAGTGCAACCCCGAACCCAGACTGGAAGCCCGCAAGCCAGACTCTGAGGGAGCAGTGTTAAAAACGCACAGCCGAACCCCGGTGATCATGAACACCACTCTGGACCTGCTCGACAACTCTGACGTTGACCCGCAGGACAGCGTGGATGATGTAAGGAGACATGCAGTGTTTCTGTTTCTGTTTTAGATATTACAGTGTTAAACAATAATCTTTTCTTTGTTTCATTCTGACAGATTGTTGTAAACCTGTGTGAGGCTTTGGAAGCCATGGAGACGCCCTCTAGATCTGATGGTAAGTCCACCAGTGGCTGTTCACTATGAGTTTGTTTTTGAAGTTTAGAGTGGTATTCATCCACTCGGGTCACTGGGTGAATGTATTCGGACTGCTGTTGTTGTAACAGGATTCACACAAACTCACACAAACGCATGTCATTATTGTGTCCATTAGAGCTTTCACAGGGGACGGATGTGCACGAAGGAGACCAGAAGGAGGAGATGCCTCAGGATGTTGAGCAAGTGAAGGACGGAGTAGAAGAAAGTGAGGAAGGAGAAAGTGAAGAAGAGTGTGTGATGGAGACTATGCCACCGATGGAGAATGCTTCAGTAATAAAGTACAGTGTGAAGACTACTCCATACCTGCAAAGGTGAGTCCATCCACTTTTTTACATCTGCAATCCTTTCAATCAGCTGTGTATTTAAACAATGGCAAAGTTCTTTCTCTTCACTTGTGACTGAAGTATTATTTCCTTCAAATGTTCCTCGTTTAGTGTCAAGAAGACAATTGAAGAGGAGGCCAGCACGAGCCGGTCCAGGAGAAAGAACAACATCAAAGATCTGAAGTTTCTCACGCCGGTTCGCCGTTCCTGCCGCATCGAGCGAAAAGCCTCCCGCCTGCCGCCGATGCTGGTTGATCCGGATCCTTGCGTGTCGTCGCTGGCCGAGCTGCTGAAGCTGGATGACGATTCCAACGCTTACATCTACAGAAAAAACCACGCCTTCCCTAAAGATGTGCAAGGGGCTCTGTAAATGTGTGATGTGCAATTTAAAAAAACAAACTTAAATGTATGGGACTGGAGCTAATGGACACTTTATACTGATGTTTTATGTTCTTTTAATAATCGTTATCGTAATGGGAGGGCAATGCTCCTGTCTGTTGTTTTTCATATGAATTTATTAGACTATCCCTAACACTATTGTTCATTTCAATATAAGTTGACATGTATTGCCAAGTGCACTACAATAAAAGAATATTGCCTTTTCTTAAATAGTTTTGGTTTGTTTTTACTCTTGAAATCTTCAAAGTCTTGAATGTGTCTTTATCCTAAAGCCTACATACTGTGAGACTAAAGTGTTAAGGTCCAGATCCATCAAGCTGATTTTGGGAGCACATTGAGCTCATAACCACATGCTGTAGGCTGAATTAAGCAAATCATTGCTCGGTAATGACATCAGAAACACTGAGGAAAAACAGCCACTGGATTCTACTTGATTCTGAAAGTTACATCTTTGATTCAACTAATTGATGAATTCCTAAATGTAATGACTTAGCAAGTTATCCTTTCAGCAACTTTGTCACCATCTGGGGTCTCTAGATTCCAAGGGTTAATACCAATGTCCCCCTAAAGCCTCAAGGATTCACTGACACCTGTTAAATGTTTGAGTGAGACTGAAATGGTGTCGATAGGAATGGAACAGCACTTTGCTGCAACATATCACGTTACCATGATGTCAAATTGTGCAATTGTGGGTACTTTGAAGCAGTCATTCAAATTAGGAAGTAAAAGCATGACTAAATATCCTGATTTCATGTTTTTTTTTGTTTAATCTTTGTGTACAATGATTGGAAATCACCGCTCAGCTTCAATCACTGATAAAACCACAAACCAAGCCAGAACTCTAGGTGTAGTTATGGATTCAGACCTCAACCTGAACAGCCATATCAAGACAATTACATAATCAGCCTCCTATCACCTGAAGAATATATCAAGGATTAGAGGACTTATGTCTCAACAGGATTTGGAAAAACTTGTCCATGCATTCATCTTCAGTAGACTGGACTACTGTAACGGTGTGTTTACAGGTCTCTGTAAAAGGTCTGTCAGAAAGCTGCAGCTCGAGTCCTCACTAAGACCAAGAAAGTGGATCACATCCCTCCAGTTCTGAGGTGTTTGCACTGGCTTCCTGTCCAACAAAGAATTGACTTTAAAGTCCTGCTGTTGGTTTATAAAGCACTGAATGGTTTAGGGCCAAAATACATCTCTGATCTGCTGCTACCTTATGAACCATCCTGACCCCTTAGGTCGTCTGGGACAGGTCTACTTTCTGTTCCCAGAGTCAGAACTAAACATGGAGAAGCAGCGTTCAGTGTTTCTGCTCCACATATCTGGAACAAAGTCCCAGAAAGCTGCAGGTCTGCTGAGACCCTCAGCTCCTTTAAATCAAGACTGAAGACTTGTTTGCTGCTGCCTTTAATTAAACCAGATTCAATTAATATATTAATCAATTTCCTGTATTTTATTTCTTACACTATTTTTTAATGTTTTAATGAGTTTTTATTGTTTCAATGAATGTTCTTAATTGTTTTTAAATCTCCTTTTATTTTGCCTTATGTTTTGATGCTTTTATGTGAAGCACTTTGAATTACCTTGTTGTTGAAATGTGCTATACAAATAAACTTGCCTTGCCTTACATTTAATGACAGGCTGAACAGACGTGCTGTCCTGTTTAGCACCCCATTGCAATGAATTGTCTGCATCTAATGCTGACTTATGCAAAGGGTTCATAAAGGGCTCAAAGTGTTTGTGAGAGAGCCCTCAAACACTCGACGATTTAACAGTGGGATAGAACTAAAGTGTGGAGATTGGGCCATGAACTGCTCTGACTAGTTCAACTTCATGAAGTTCTCAAATGAATTGTATCAATGTTTTCTGTGCAGATGTGGAAAGAAAAGACAGCATCATGTTTAATCCCACTTTAATAGACCACATTGTAAAAACCCAAAGCACTTTCTTTTGACCGCTTCACGGCGCATTACGCTTCCTGACATCAGACTGGACATGTTGACACCAGCTCCCTCTGATCTCAGATGAGGCGTTTCATTATAACAAAAGAAAAAAAGAAAATCATTCACAAAACCCCCCCAAAAAAATCTCTTTGATGCAATTTTCTTCACCCCAAAACAAAAGTATAAAAAGTACTCTTTTGCCACTCATCTGCAGACCACAGGGGAAGGTGTTCAGTGCTGTGCGCTAAAAGGCGGTTTTCACCCACGTCTGAAGGTTCTATGTCCTTGAAAGACCCCGATTGTCCAGATCTTTGACCTGAAATAAAGAAAAATCAAATTTTCAATTCACTACATTGTAAGACCAAAAAAGTGGTGAACTCTCACATGGCACCATGTTATTGCTTAATATTGATAAAAACAATTCATAATCCAAATAGTCAGAGTTATTGATTATAATTGTTGCAGCTCTAATTCCAAGTTTAAGTTGTAAAGAAATGTAATTTATACTTCTGTTGTTCTAATTTCCCCTCAATCTGTTATTTTACTTAACATTTCCTACATTGCCCCAAAGAAATTGTTTCAGAAGATCTGTTCTTGACCAGCAAACCAACTTGTGGTTCCCAACAGACCGATCCATAATGACGAGTCGGGCATTTTTACCTTGTATATCCTAACGAGCCAGTGCTCTGTTGTGTAGGCCTCCTCCAACACATCCAGCTCGAAGTCTTTGTTCCCGATCTCAGCGTTCCTCACTCTGTCATAACCAGGTGGTCGCTCTGCAGAGAAGATCAGTAAGATCATCAGAATTACAGCACAAAAGGCTGCAGTTTCATATTATTGAGAAACTCTACAAGTTTTGACAAAAGTATGATCACACGAGAGCTGCTGTCGAGTTACTCACTGGCCTCCGTGTAGACCTGGCCGAAGCGGTAGTAGCACATCTTGTACATGAGGCAGTTGAGCAGGACGGGCGAGCCCTCGCGGTCCACTCTGAACTCTCCGGTGGGAGTGTAGTAGTCGTGCTCCTTGATGTGTTTGCCCGTGTCCGTGCTCCCGCCGATACGCACCATCCACAGAAACTTGTTGATGTCTGAGGAGAGCGGATGGATGAATTAGAGAACAAGCGGTGCTAAAAAAAAAATGCTGTAGAAAATATTACGCAATATTTTTTGCCCCGCTTTATCTGCGACATTCAATGACAAATATCATTACTTTATGCAAATCACTGAAAAACAACTCCATAAAACTTAAAATACCTGTTTGGCAGCTTATTACACAGTAAACTTAAGAAAGAGGGGGACGTATACTAAGCAGTGGAGTCAGTGTGGTGGAAATATAGACCTGCTGCTTAGTGGCTTAGTGCAGAAGAGATATTAAAGAAGAACTTTCTTTGAATTAGCCTTCATTTAAGGAGACATCAATCATCTAAAAACACTACTTAAGGGAGGACATTTACACCTGGTAACTGAAATAAATGATGGGGGGGTCTGGTAACATTCATAGCACGTGACGTACCATCTGAAGAATAGCCCGTCAGTCCTCCGAAGATGACCAGCACATAACTGACATCCAGCTCCCTCATAATCTCATAGGCCCTCTCCTCTGTGGACGCCATGGCCTACAGAACAAACAGTCCAGTCAGCTCAGCAGCACTCCATAAAGCATGATCCCCCCCCCTGAAGGTTACCCAGCTCACCTGTCCAACTCTGGAGATGTGCGTGTTGTTCCATGTGTTGTTGTCCACTAGAATGGTTCGATTTGCCATGGCAGTTATCTGGTAGCCATAATCCCACCATGACATGACTTTGGCATCCTGGAAACACAAAGTTACACGCTAATTGTTAGAGTGGAGGTTCTTACATCTAATGGTGCATAACTCATAACTCCGTCTACAGCTCAGATTATTCAAAACCCTAGTGAAGAACTCAACATCGATTTACTTATTCTTTATGTATTTGGGTGTGACTGACCTCAGGGGTGTTGTGGCGGAGCCAGTAGTAGGCCTCTCTGAAGTCATCGAAGATGATGCGGCTGCCGTCGCCTCCGCGGGCCGACAGGACAATTGAGGGGGAGGAGTAGGCTTCGCTGGTCACCCAGGTAGAGTGGAAGGTGTATGTAATGAGGAAGAAGGCCATGACCAGAATCATCCCACTGGCAACCTGGTAGGAATACGCAGCACAGGTTGTCATCAGCGTTCACCTGTCTGTCCGTGGGACCATGGACATGCTTTTATTTGGACTACTGAAATAAAAGATGGTGGGTGGTATGCTTCTCATTGCATTGTATTAGTAAGAGAGAACACATGTGACCAAGAGAGACTTTCAACATTACCACAACATTAAAAAAAACACTGGATTACAAGTAAAAGTCCTGTATTTAAAATTCTACACAAGTAAAAGTAAAGAAGTACTCTCAACAAAATGTGCAGAGAAAGATCTCCTGTGAGATATATATATATATATATATATATGACATTATAGGATTGTTAATAGCGTCTTAAAGTTGTAGCTGGTTGAGGTGGAGCTACTCTTAACTTCTTTATATACACTTAGGTAGTTTAGTCCTGTGGGCCACGATAGGAGTCCAGTCCCCTCCAAAGGGCCAGGACAAGGCTGAGGGGTTGTGACATAATCAATGGGACAGAACGCGTTCACGTACTTTACTGCACTTTGTTGTAATCACTAAACTACACAATAAAAAATATTTTAAAAAAGGCTGGGGACCACTGGTTTAATCTTCAACATTGCATTTTTTAAGATTATCATATGCATTATGTTTTTTATGCTGTAATCTAACCTGAAAAATGTATTGGAGTAGAAGTATAAAGTAGCATACAATGTAAATACCTCAAACTGTACTTAGGTTAAAAATGACAAAAATGACAAAAATAACTAAAATATATTCATGGTCTTTGCAACCCTATTCTAACACTAAAAAGGCAACATGTAGCTTTGTACAACATCTATTTTTTGTTAAGCATCAACTCCAACTCCCGACTTGACCGAGGTCATGACCATGGAAGTATTATCGAGAGCTGGCAGAAGTGTTTTCTATTTTATCTGGATAAATAGTGACATCTCAATACTAGGATTATCATCATCATGCATGCTGCTGGTGCTGGATCACAATGATGACGTTCAACCAGTTTGAATTGAATGATATTTCATGTCCAAACGTGTGCACGGTATACAAAATATCACCCGACTACGGGTGACCACCCTCTAACAGCTATGACAACTCCCTCAGGCCCCCTACCTCATTTTTGATGGGGTAGGTGGCGTCATGCTGCTTCTTGCTCTTCTTGTCCGGCCGGGTGACATCCAAATTCTTCATGTATGTGGTTAGCACCTGGGACACGCCGATCCCTGACAGGATGCACATTACTGGAGCCAGAACCAACATCAGACGCACCTGAGAAGGCAACACGCAGTATTTTTAATTTACTTTGTTATTAACCCAAATGAGGTATAAAGTAAAAACAATAATCACTTTCTTAAACACAGGTTTTTCCATGTACTTTGTTAAATGTACTTTGTTAAATGGCGTGAGTGTGCCATCTTCCGGTGACACTGTTGAAATGTCACGAATCACGAGAGCAAACAAATCAACTGCTCTCTGGAGAGTCCTTTGAGATGCGTGTACGGCTCTCTACAGGACGTACCATGACAGCTGAGAAGTACATGCTGGTGACTCCATACATGATGATGAAGATCCTGGCGTCCGACAGGTTGTTGAAACAGTAATACAGACCAACTGTGAGGAAAGGGAAGGTAACTGTCAGTCAAAACCCAACTGGAACATACCGAGCTGTGTGCTTAATTTGCATGAAACCCCCGTGTTTCTCCGTGTGTTTCTGCTGAGTGGGCACTTGCCTGGGAACATGAAGACCAGCAGCTGGAGGTCAAAGTAGTACGAGGACCAGGTCGTGGGCTGGTGCTCAGAGACGGAGGCGATGATGGGAATGTTGTTCTTGGCATAGGAGGGATCCAGCAGAGAGTAGAAGCGACCCGTCCACGGAGAGATCTTACCTGAGGGAGAGATATACTTTCGGTCAGTCCAAAGCAAAAACAACTTATGATCAGTTTCTCACAAGAGGAAAGGAGAAGGAGTGGAGGAAACATTTTCTGCTAACATATCTACTGGTGCACCTTGTCCACCCTCTTACCAGTCAGCATGAGAACAGTGCCCACAGACAGCATGACGAAGCCCACCAGGGAGATGACGCTCTTGAACAGCACCTCAAACTGCTGGGTATTGAGTTTGCTGCGCAGGTAGTCCACAAAGGCGTGAATCTGGCACAAGCCAAACACACCGAAGGCTGCCATGTGCTCCGACGACTGCACCGGCTGGTTTATGAGAGAAGAGAGACATGCACACGTGTCGTGAATCCGACGGCAATTTTGCGTGCTCGCTTATTTTGTGCGCAAAGTAGAAACATTCCAATGCAACAGACTAGTGAATGAGGCCCAATGGCTTTTGTATTGCTGAGGTATTGCGCAGTATCAGAGTACCTCGTATAAGATAGTACGTTTTCACCATACCTGGAAACCAACAAATGAGATCTGCATGGACAGGATGGTGCCCAGGCAGTAGACTGTGCAGTAAGCCACGTAGATTCGGTGAGAGAATCGGCCTGTGAGCATCAGCATCAGGACGTGGAGGGGGATGAGGTTGATCAGGAACACGTAGCCACCCCAGGAGGAGACCTAGATGCACACAAAAGCCATATCAGGACCTCTGTAAACTCTGAATCAATTCAATAAAACACATGCATTTTTAGTTCTCCTCACCATGTAGAAGTAGGCCAGTGCGCACACGGACGACCAGTACACCGACCCCGTTTTGACAGCCTTGATCCACATGTAATAGGTCAACAGCATGCAGAAGATGGCAATACCTGAGTAGGACAGCACAGAGGGATTTCATTAACTACCTTTTTGTTTTGTTATATTAACATAACGTGTTATGCTCATCACGTGCAAACCTTCATTATCATAGGAGCCAGCAACAGAACGGGAGATATAACCAGGTACCACTGCAATCATGGCGGCAGCCAGGAGTCCAGCACCGGCATCCTACAGAGACAACAGGTGTACATCCTTATATCAGTAAAAGCATATTGAACTTGTTTTGTATTTGTGTCTTTGTTTTATTCTGCTGGGTTTGTTTCTTCTGTAAAGCACATTGAAACCGTTTGAAGAAAAGAGCCAAGTAAATAAAGTGTATTATTTGTACATACTAATATGATTCTAAACGGGCACTGCACTCTACAAGATAGGATTATTTACAATCACAAGAAACACTAGTAACCCGTGAAATCAGTTGTACAACGTCTTCTGCAGCTTTGGAAGTAACATTCTTATGTTGGAGAAAATAACCCTGATGATGTAATTATTCTAAAATTTTGAGCTGAAAAAAAACGAATATTAAACAAAAAAAAAACCTGTGTTACCATGTGGAGTTTAAAAGATGTGGGCATTTACCAGGAAAGGAGAGCCTAACGAGGACACTAGTGAGATGCATTATGGGAATCGTATGATCCAGTGCTTTTGGAGTTAAGTCATACTAATAACAACAAGTCACGATATCTCTGCTGCTTTGATATTTACCACTTTCTTTTTCAAATCTGACTCTTACGAGTCCCTTGATTTAATACAAGTGTAAATCTCTGGAGTTCCCCTTTAAAGAAACATAGGTTTGCATTTTATTAAGAATTCATAACCTTAATAAAATTGATCTTGGTGTATCTTATTATGCATTTTCTACCTTCAACTCCTTGGTGAAGTGGTAGGTGACGATGGTGGTGAAGGAGGAGAACAAGGGAGCCAGGAAGACACAGACATTACGGATGTCAATGGTGATGTGGAAAAAATGTAAGACGTGGTACAGGACGGCAGAGGTGATCATCAGCCCTGAGAGAAGAGACAAGAGGTGTCCAAGTAAGCTTTGCACTCGTGCCCAAAAATAAAGCAGACATGAATCTCTCTTCTGAAACTTAAATAACACTTGTACTGCTCTACTTTTGGCATCAAACAACCCAGAATAAAGTTAATATGCTCTCATTCATCATTCACTTTGTACTGTGATATTTCATTTTTCCCCGATTCCTACCTGGATAAATGGTACCACCAATGATCCTCCCCAGAGGATACCATGCCCTGTCGTCAAACCAGTTGTGAAACTTATAAAATCCTTCTTCTGTCAGGAAGCGGGTGGTACGGTAGTTAAAGTACCTGCAGGTGAGATGACGGCGTAGGTGAGACATCACATACAGAGAGGTAAAAACGAGTAACAATCCTTGGAAATAACCATGACACAAGCAGAACTTACGGATCAAACTCATGGATGACACTTTCAAACCTCAAGACGGAAAAGAGTCTGGTGGAGAACGCTGAAGAGAAAGAAAAGCACATGGATCAATGTGCTGGTTTTTAGTATTAGCCAGACCAGGCTTCTTGTGTGAAGGGAGGACTCACAGAGGATAGCAGCCATAGACAGGATGAGCAGCTTCAGCAGCGTGTCCTGCTTCTCATAGGACAAACGGAGGAAGCCCAGCTTGGTCATTTTGGCGAGGTTAGGGATAGCTCACCGTACTACCTAACGGAGGAAGACAAGCACTGTAAGACCCAACATTGCCTAATATAAGTAAATAAGAACATCTTTTAAATGACCTGCTTTAAGCAAGTCAGATAACTGTTACTCATAAAATCAAAGTCGTAACAACTGTAGTGAGTCAACATCCATCTCCAGCCCAACCAGATTAGGCCACGCACTACGATGTGGCGTCGGGAACCAGGAAGCACCCACACTGGGAAACTTGCAGACTTCTGCCCGTCTTCTTCAGATTTTGTACACTTTTGCAAAGCTAAAACTCAAACTATCACGCTCAGCTGAGCTCTATTGAATGCTAACTTTGAGAGTTAGCTTCTTTTTTTTAGTACTGGCAACCGTTCCAACATCACAGGGCAACGAAATGAACAGCAGACAGTATTGTTTCACCGCGTTACCTACTAACATGCATTATGTGCACGTTTACAATGAACGGAGGCATTGTTATAGCCAAGACAGCATCTTATAGTTACTCAGCATCAGGCCGGCTAATGTTGACGGTGCTTCCATCCTGTTTAAAGTGTTTGAGTAGCTATCGAAGCTAAGCTGCTAGCTACTGTATAATGAATACCCCAGCCCCGCACCTCTTCTCTGGATTATTTTGGTGGTATCAGCGACACCTTCACATATAGCAGCAGGACAACAGCCCAAAATAAAAAATGGTGCACTTAAATGAGTTTCACGTTTTATTTTCAGCAAGACTCACCCGCTCCGTTCCTGTTACTCATACACTATTCACACACAACCGTCACCGTGTACTAACCCCGCCCCCACAACGCTATACTGCGCGTTTATTGGTTGAGCGTCACTCAACAGTAATCCTACTTGAATCTGATTGGTTCTTTGGCTGTCATTCACATTTGGTTTCCTACCTTGCCGCTGTCCTGTAGTGACGTGTCCTTAGCGAGTAGAGCAAACGTGTCGTCCCCTAGTGGTGACAAACTCTCAAGATACTGCTAAAAGAATAAATCAGCGGCGCAACCAAAGCCTAAAATAGTAAATATCAATTGTTAACAACTATACGGCAACACACCATTAATAATTGGTTCGATAGTTTAAAATTATTCGTTTACAATCTGAAAGCTGTCAGTTTCTCCTTGAGTTCAGATCAGATGGCTTTCCTTAGTGCAGTAAAAATTCACAATAAATCTGTTTATCAATTATGCAGATGTACTGCTTCTTAACATATAGCATTTTGCAAACTCACCATATCTGCATATTTTCACCCTGCTCCATTATTGTACTGAATGCACACATTTATTTAAAATTAGTGGAAAACAACATCCACTTTCCTCTGCAGTTAAAACATTACAATACTTTGTTTATTAATAGCTTTTCAATGTGAGCACTAACTTTGGTGAGATCTCAAACCAACTCTAACTGCCCCCCCCCCCCCCCCGCCGACTTGTCCCACCTTCCACCTCATCTTTTCACTGTTGAGTTTGAATGTCCTGACTACTCCTCACCATGGTATCAAAAGCCCCAAACACAGTGATCAAAATATTGAATACTGACCAATTTTATTGAAATTAGACGTATTACTTTTACAAAACCTCACTCACATACATCAGTCTGCACAAACACTATGCTCTTCTTACAATAATCGCACATCGTTTTCAAAAATCATGGCCCCTCCCCGTGGCCATGAGCTCTGATGAGTGAGAGAAAGCTCGGTGACTGAGTGGCTGCGTGGTGGTGGGCTTCTGGTTGAACATTCGGGGTGTATTAATATTATGTACAGCACAGAAATCGAACAGCCGATGATCCGTAGGGACCAATTATATTTGCTTCAGCTCTCTAGGGGGGAAACTAGAGCAAGCGGGTCAAGGCTGATCACCCATTTGTTAAGATAAAAAGACGTTAACTATCCTTCCATTATTACAGAGCTTAGCATTGTAGTGGTTGAAGTGAAATAAACAGAACATAGAAGCAACAGTTTGGCAGTGTCATCTCTCCTATCACCTACTCGACTCACACAGACTGAAAACGCTCTGGCAGCTTTTCTTTTGCTGGCGTCACCTCGTGATTTGCAACATGCACATCTCATCGGACGGTAGAGATTCAATTTGGGATGAGACACCAAGTTAACCTTCAGTCAACACGCGACAAGAGTGACTTTGTTACTTGGTTTCCATGACTAAGGTCACCAATCCTTTTTCATAGCAGCTCCTGAACTGGTTTGTAAATTCTACTAAAAACAAAGCTCTTACAGGATAAAAAAAGCCTCCCTTTTCTTTTTTTCTTTACTTTCCAAGATTATTTCTGGAACAGCAAGGACACCATCATTTGACATAAAAACATGTGCAACAAAACATTCAACCTGCGAGGAAGGAATGTGACTTGCAACATGATGCACACATGTACTGTGGGTACAACAAGACTGTGCTTTGCTTCTGAATACAAACAAGCCCCTTCAGTTAAAAAAAATCCTTTCCTCACACGTTTGCTCAAACATATTAAAACTAAAAGATTTCTTGTGCTGTAATTTACTAAAGGAGAGTCACTCAAATGGCACATTATACAAAAAAAAACAAAAAAACAATGACAGAAAATTCAAAAGAGAAAACAAGTCAAGGGCGGAGTCTATAATGTGTTTTGAGTGTGAGGCACGGGGCAGTCGATTTTTTGTGTCACACTGAAAACGTGTCTGGTGGGCTCTGCAAACGAATAACCAAAGGGAGATTAGATTAAAAAACAAACATGTAAACCCTTTGTCCAACACCACATATCTTCAATTAAGGAAATCCACCTGGAAGAATCACTGTTTCATACTGCTTTCACACACGGGGCTTTTCCTATCTCCTTCAAGTGGATCCATCATTGGGTGAGGAGCGGTCTCTGGCGGGCCGGTGAGGTGTGGGGGGATGACAGCCTCTCTGTGGAGGTGGACGACGTCAGGGAGGACTGCAGGTGCACCGTCTTGTGGAAAAACTTGTTGCTAATCAGAACGACCAGGGAGAAGAGACGTAGCTGGAAGTGGCTGAAAGAGTGGGGAAAACCCAAATGTGATCAGCGGCTCATGCATTACAAGAAACTCGTTCTTTTAAAAAAAAGGAAAATTGTCTTTATTTCCCACTCACTAGAGCTTTGATGGCGTCTTGGCCTCATTAGCGCTGATGATGAATAGAGGGAAGAGGATGGAGAACAAGCAGCCACTAGGTAGAGAATAAAGAACATAAACATTGCATACGGTAAACGCAGGAAAGGAGAACATGAGGTCCGTCTTCCAGAGTGCACTCCTGTTCTTTTAGTACTTCAGCCGTGTTATGTGGTATTTGTTTTTAAATACATACAGGAGTGCATACATCTTTACCTGTGTTACCCACACCCTATAACAACTATATAATCATTATTTGAATCTATTTCATGATTGACATTTAAAAAACATTTTAGGCTGGAGAGAGGATCCTAACCCTGGATGATGTTAGTGATTCTCCAGATGTGCTGCATACCTGCATTTAAGACGTTTTTAAGAATCCCATGGATCTGAAGTCATAAATTGACGTTTTGTAAATATGTGAGCTGAGATTATTTTGTTATATATTCTGTTCCCAATGGTCAAGAATGAACTTCCAAATTAGGAAAATTGCCTCTCCCTCACTATTTGTCTTGTGACTGAAGGCACAGACATAAAAGCTGCATATGAATTTGAACAAAAAAGAAATTCACAAAAAATGCAATTTCTAGGTCTGTCGAAATATTCATGGCCACATCTTGATGAATTATGTTAAACATATTTTAGAGTTTTCAAGAGTTAAAAAAAGTACAGTAGATCATAAAGTAACCTGTTTCTATGACGATGATGTGTTAAAAAAACACATCTGTAGGAGAGCTGGAGAATGGACCCAACACACACAATCAGAAATGTAAAAAAGCAAGGCTGCACCCAAAGATTATCTTCAAAATCAATTAACATTTGGGTTATTCTCTTTCTTTCTTTTTACAATGTGATAAAGGCAAAACAATACACATAACAAACCCAACACTATGATGACATGACAATAGAACCTCACAAAAAAGAAGAAAAAAACCCCAACAAAACCATTGGACAAAATTAAAAAAGAATAAGTTAAGAGATCAAATGAAATGAACAGGATGCTTTCAGTAATTCAAATCATTAGGTTGAGAGTACTGATACATTTAGAAAGGTAGAGAGTTTATATTGTGTTTTATACAGCCTCATTCTTGCATCTTCTGCACTTCATCTTGTGTTTTTTCAAAAAGAAATTAGCTTCGGACTGTATTTTTTGTTTTTAAGAAACTTGTAGAGTATATTGTAGAGTAGGAATCACTTGTTTTGTAAATTGTTCCAAAAGATTCTTTCCAAGGTGTCAAAATATGAAATTGATCTTGTCAGAAGGAACTGTATGAGGGGAAAGCAGTCAGGCCTCCACTGAGTCTTACCTGATGATGTATGAGGAGGGCAGGGCGGTCAGCAGAGCCATGGGCAAACCAAAGCCAAAGTAATAGGGCCAGTTCCTCTCGATATTGGACAGCCGTTGGTGCATCTCAATGCCTTAAACAAACATTAACAGTCTCAGTTTTCTTTGAGCTCTCCATTCAATGGAGATGATCTGGGTGTAGAATGTGACTGTGAGTATCTCACCGTGGTTGAACCAGCGATACTCAAAGCAGTACAGGGAGTAGAGCAGCGACATGTGGAGGAGGCTAACCATCTGTCCAATGGCATCGATGGGGAAGAGGCTAACAATCATGCCCTAGAGGACCATGAGAACACACAACACAATGACATTCACCAGGAGGAGAGACATCTTCATGCTTTAACTTAGAGAGTAGAGATTTAGATGTTTGTATGATTTATTAGAAATGAATCCAGATCAGCTGTGGTGCAAAATCTGGTTTGGAATTGTTTGCCTGACATGCTGGAGAACTCTGGTTCAGGAACGGCACGACTTTGTCAGTCAGACAAGCGATAACAATTGCACACCGAGCAAACATTTGGTGAATCTGAGCCTAAAGTGACAACAGCTTTACTCCAACACTCAACTCAAACACTCTGTGAGACGACTGGAGAGCATCAGATGCAGAAGTTCTGGGTAAATGCACTACAGTGTGATTTTATAGCGCTGACAAACAGAGAAGCACCGACAGGGTCGTTATTTTTAAAGGAAGACAAAGCAAAGTACCAGTCTACATAACATGTACCTGAATGAGGAAGAGTGCCTGGAGAAGAAGGTTGAAGAGCATGTCTGCGATGATCTTACTGACGCTGGGGAACGGCTGCGCTTTACATCCAGACACTTCAAATGCTAAGTCGGCTATATCCTGCAACAGAGAACAACACCTGTGTCAACAAAGCATATGAAAATAAAACACAACATTGTAAACATAAAGATTTGGGACGCAGTCTTGAGCTTTGTGATGGCAATATATCACGACAGGAGCTAGACGTTTACTAGAAACAAATGTAATGAAACTATATCAGTAGTGATCCTCTCGCATACGTTCCATTTACTACATTAACTTACGTTTTCCAACAACCTGCGTGAGCTAGAGTTTCAGGCCAATTCAAAGACCTCTGTGTATGCCCGCTGTGTGCTTGCAGATGTGTCATATAAAGAATAAGCTCCAGTGATGCCTCATTGTCTCATACCTTGTTTTCATCACATTTCCAGCAGCTGAAATGTGTTTATTGTGAGTCACAGGGCTCCAGTTTAATGGTGTGACTTCTCTCATCTCTGAAAATCTAGATCTATAGCTACAGGATATTTCAGTTTTTTTGTTTATTGTTGATAAAGGATCAGTTTTGACATATCACAGGAAGAATGGACTTGCTCACAACGTATGGGAAAGGCAGAGCTGGTTTTATCAATCCCAGCAATTTTGATAATACGGCTCATTTGTGAAGTAAGCTGTGTTTCACTGCAACCAAAGAGAGGTCAAAACCACAGCAACAATTGTAGTTGAGTCTTGACCTCTTCAGACTTCTTCCCTTCTCCATGCACCTTGGAAGTAGGACTTCCACTTTGCTTCTACTCTATTCCAAAAACTCACAACCCAGTGACAATAACAGCATGTTATAGGACTTCCACTTTGTGGATATGGCATGTCAGACTATGTGATGGGATCTATGCGTAGATCACATCATTACAGCCTAGCGAAGCAGCAGGGCCTGACCTGGAACCAGATGGCGTTGACTATCTTGCTGAGGACGAACAGAGGGAGAACCCAGAGAGCGCTGAAGACGGAAGTCAGGATGAACTCTAACCAGGACCACACACTGCCATGGAGGGAGGGGTCACCTGGAGCAAAAACAGCTTGTTCACTGACTGGTTCCTACCGCGAGCCAGATTCACTAGCAGCCATACATACCGATGATTTTTGCTGTGAGAGTCTGCAGCAGTGGGATAAACACCCGGTAGAAGAGAAACAGACTGAGCTGGAGAGAGAAATGACACACAACAGGGTTGACATCTTAAGATTGTTTTGGAGGGGGGCTGCAGAGAGTCATTTTAACACACAACATGGTGGCATGTTGGTTATCTGAGAGACAAAGTCTTCAGCTGACATTTACAAGAGGGACTTTAGTTCTAAGTTTCCAGAAGTTAAAAGATAAGTTGGGGACATGTTGCACGTTGTAAAGTTTTCAGTAGTGCATGAGACGAGGATGTACTGTAATCAGTAAGTTCAATATCTCACCCAGAACACTCCTCCATTCCAGGCACAGCACTGAAAAATCCTGCTGGCTACTTTGGGGTCACTGAAAGAGAAAATAAAATAACGTCAATGTGCATCACTGTTGAATATTATATGTGTAGTTTGGTTTTACTTAAACTTGACTTCTCTCCCTTAACGGATGCTGTAAACACGTCTCCGTTTGCAGACTGGAGGTATTTGGAACAGTGGATTTCGATCAACTTCAATTGAACAACATGTTGTATTTACACAATTATAAAGTCATTTTCATTATCGACAGTGACATGAGCATACGGAGAAAATTCCAACCCCTTCTTGTTTTGGCGTGTAAAGAGCCACGTTGACCTGAGTTCAGCGCTTACTTTCAAGCCGTGTAAACTCCTGCTCTTTAGCGAGGAATGCCAGAAGAACCTCTTGTCTCAAGGTAAATATAGCCACTTGACTGGTGGAACTAGTAGTAACCGCATACAGGAAGTTCTCCTGAGATTATCATGTCAGGAGGAGTTGCAACTTTCCAACGTTTTTAGAAGAGCTGCTATAAATCCCACAAACAGCAATGATGTAGGCAGACACATAAAGCAATATCTATGAGCATATCTGACTCTGGCCGAGTAAGAAAATCAGCAGCAGTGCAACCAGAATATGCAGCTTCTTCTTTGGCCTACTTGTCCGGTTTGCGCTCCTCACTCTGTGCCCGTCTCTGTGCCAGGGCCCCGCTGGCCCTTCTCCTCCGCTGCTCTTCCCTTTTCTGCTGGATGCGGGCATCCAGCTTGGAGATTGTTCCAATCCCCAATATGGAGTCCTTGATCCCCTAGAGAAGCCAGAGCGAGAGAGAACATACATACAGTGATTGTTTCTAACTTGTAAAAATGGCCACTGTGATGATGGAGCTTTGCAACGTCTCCTATTGACAGATCCCATTGACAATATTTTAATTCAATTCAATTTATTTTTGTATAGCCCAAAATCACAAATTTGCCTAATTTTAGAACTCGATGGTTTTGAGGATGTTTTATGTCATGCATTGACCCAGAACTATATTATGTATTACTTAGTGCTATTAAAACCACACATATGTTCTGCTGTCTGCAGATGACTAGTTATAACTGAAGTTATTTTAGCGTCAGAAAGATTTCACGACAGGTCGAAATCAATAATTGAAGAGATTATTGAGATTCAACTCTTTTTATTGTTGTGAAATGTTATTTATGCTTTAACAGGACAAAATGCTGGTTTTATTTCATCATGGTATTTTCCCCAATAAAACTATTTCTCCGGTTCACTCTTTATTTCACACTTTTCATGACAGTGGTGTTGTCACCGCCCTCTCACCTTTCAGCCAATCCCTGGCCTCTTAAGCAACGAGCTCACCAACTGCTACCCATTTAGTAAACAGAGGCAGAAACTAACATCTGTTCTTATTTATTTAGCTTGACAGGGCTGGCTGTCACCTCACCAGGCTGTGTAACTAGCTGGGTATAGCTGTGAGCTGGGTTGAAATGACAGTTTTAGCAGCAGCAGCTAATGTTGAACTGGATTACTTAGATTAGTCACCGTTTTTTCAAATTCACCAATTGCTGATTTATTTATATTCACAATTTATTCATATGAGAATTTATTTCATTATGTCTTGTTTATTTATTGAATATTGAACACAACATATGATGGCTCCACAAAGTCTATTCTGCTATATGCAGGTAGCGGAATGACACATTAATGGGATAACAAAAGAGACATCTGGAAGACAAACATTATCTTTGGACTCTGTTGGAGTACAGCCAGCACACACATTCAAGCCGACGGTACAAAATGATAAAATTCAAGGTAAAAAATAGTAAATTAAGCTCTACCGTCCCCATTTACCCTTCAAACACCACACATACATTAGTCAGAGAATGATATGGTGGAGTTCTTGTAGATAATCTCTGCGGACTCTACAACAAATATATGACATGGTAGTCTTCATTAGGGTAGCATTTACATCAGGGTTATTGTATAAAAGGGATTTATAATGAGAAGATGTTGCTTTAGTTGTGTTCACCCCCTTTAAATGTGGACATATGCCACCTGTGTTGGTGGACTGCATGAGGATTAAATGTTTTGGGAACATTATATTAAAAAGCACAGAATACATTATTTTCCAGCATCTTTCTGAGTTAGATTTGTCAGTGGATACATGTCCTACAAACAGACTACACTCACTACTTACTTTATTAGGTATACATGTACAGTCTAATGCAATTAGATTCCACATACCTGCCATCAATTTTCATGAAGCTCGCACTGTCAGAAATGTGATTACTAGTGTTGTGCTGTCCTGAATTACATCAAAGGTATCTGTAACATTGTATACACCCCATTCACATACATGAGGGTTGCAACATATAATAAACACCTTTGGATATAGGTGTACCTAATAAAGTGGCCATTGAGTGTATGTCTCTGCTATTTCAACAGAACACTGCATTTTGAATTCATGGATCTGTTTCACTGTCAATGAACTACACCCTTGTGCGTCATGTCATAGCTCATGTGCGAGTACACTCTGTGTGTGTGTGTGTGTGTGTGTGTGTGTGTGTGTGTGTGCTGACCGTCGCAACATTGCGGAGGAAGGCCCTGACGCTGTCTGTCATCTCTGGACCAGCTGCAGATCCATCAACTGCAGAAGGAGGGGGGGCTGGCGACCTGGTGGTCAGCACTCATGGCAGGGAGGGGCTCACCCAGTAACCTGCCACAACCCAGAACCAAAGGATTAAAGTGAGGGCAGGAGCTAGAAATGAACAATAACCTTTAAAATGCAGATCTAACCAGCACAAGACTCACTTTGGTATGCTGGGAGATACCATTTTGTTCACTTAATTTCCCCACCCATGTCAGCTTGATCCAACATCATTAGTAGAATTCAGCTCACTCATGCAAAAATAATGACCTGTCCTTTTAACGTAGCGATCTTGGCATTTCTAAATGTGGTAGTTTTTCATGCATACATGAAAATCAAAGCTTCTAGTATTACATAGTTATTATTTTACTTCAAAGAATAACTACAAAAATCCTTCTGGGTGTGACACGTCTCTCTAAAAAGTATTTTCTTTGTCTTGGGCACTATACTATGATGCCACGAAAAATTGTCGGGATCCTTTAAGTGCAGTTTAAATGAGATCACAAAAGGAAAAACAGAAAACAAACTAGTTTCCAACTTCATTAATAATGTGTTATAAAGAGAGAGAGAGAGAGAGAGAGAGAGAGAGGGGGGTCGAACAGGATCTGATGTTATTGACTATCCTAACTGAAATTAGGAATTCATAACTAATATTTGCTTAATATAGGCTGCTTTTGTCCGTTGCTTGTTGAACACACCCATTGATGTGTCTGCTTGGTAACGTTATAAAACAACACGTCACCTCTTCTTATTCTCAAACGGACTGGGTCTCGGTCGATTACACACGTTTTATAACAAGGTGACGGTGAAAACGTTAATTCAGCCCGTTTCTCTCGACAATAACGTTACTATTTGTGTAAGTTAGCCCGTTAGCAAGCTTAGGGGGTTAACGTTAGCCCAAGAAAGGTGGTAGCGAAGAGTCAACGTTAGACGGCTCGTTATTGCCAGAAAAATTCATTTCACTTTTACATGTGAAGACACTCGTTATGTAGCTAGTCTGGCTAGCATGATGTCTCTGGTCTCATAATCGTTTGACTTTCCTTGGTTTGTTTAGTGCTCTGCTAGCTTGTCTGTCTGTGTTGCTAGCTAACCTAACTGTTAACGCTCAACAACTAATTTAACTGTGGTGTTTTCTGTCAGGACAACACCTCAACAAGCGTGTAAAGCCAGACAGAGAACACGGTTCACCGCGGTATCGTCCTTACCTCATGCAACAGGCCCGGGGTTATGTTAACTTCGTTAATTCTTTCTTTTGCCCCCTTAACGTGACAACAACAACAACAACCACACAGACACTACCAGCAGCCAGGGCCGTGCAAAACATATTGCGCAAGCTCCGACCTCTAAGGAACATGGGAATTGTAGTCTTCGTTATTGGAGGATGAAGGGAGATGAATAGAACGTCTCATTTATCTCAAAACAGTGCATTGCAAAAATGATTGGAAATGTTTGTGTACGCCCTATGTGTGTATTATTTTTTATATTATTGAATATGCCTTCAGTCGAGAATATAATATATAATCAAACTGCATTTATTATGCACCACCATAGTTGCCATATCTGATGTTAAACACCCACTATTATAAACTCAAGATATGTTGATAGTCTATACAAAATGTTTTCAAATAGGTTCATACTTCGATGGCCCAATATAATCAAAATATTAGACACTATTTTCTAACCTATAAACCTTTTAAGTTTAAAAGTTATGTATTTTTAAACCAATATTTCTATCAAGAAAATAATTGTATTGGAGGAACTATTTCGTCATCCTCACCTATACATTTTACGAACCAAGAGGTAACACACACGCCTGCTATATTAAGAGGTGTGTTCGATTTCCATGGCTTCGCACAAGGGGCACTCCCACGAGGCGGTGCGCTGTTCAAGTCAGCATCATGCGTTCATCTGTGCTCAGATGCTGCTGTGAAGTTAACTCCACTGCTGCCTGAGTCAGAGGAGAAGATCTGCTCATGCACCGATGGTTGTCTTGACCATAAGAAATGCTCACAAAAGGAAATATGCACTTATCTGCCTGTGCATTGTTGGCTTCATCGTGTACAGATATTTCGGGTAAGTAAAGTTATTAATGTTAAATTGATTCAGTTAGAGCAACTTGGAGACTGCAACTAATTCAGTTCCTCATTGGTCGAAAGTGAATGAATGATTCGCTAAGATAGAAATGCTGCAAGTCTGTGTGCACAGACACTATGTCGTATACATTGTTATATTGGTATATTATAATGATGTGATGATATTAGGTAAAGCTACTATGAAGTGTAATGTACTCATGATACAGTATCACTGTTGTTCATAGAATGTGTTTCTCTGGGGGGGAAATGTAGACTCTTAACTAACTATAGCATAAAGGATGCTATAGAGTGAAAAAGTATATGTAACATTTTAATATGGAGTACTAAACTAAATCTGTTGAAGTGCATCTTGCCTCTAAACTCAAATATGTTCCTGCTGTGTTTGCCAACGAAGAGACGCCTGCAAATTCCCATTGGGCATGTCATGTGGTCTATTCAGGCACAATAGCCTGTGTGCTATGCTATGTGAGTGTGACACAATTGAACTCCTCTTCCAAGCATGCCGGCGGGGGGACGGAGGATGAGCAGGAAGATGGGCCTGAGTGCCAACTCGTCCCAGTTCACCCTGGAGAGAGAGCCCTTCAGCGTCCTCGGGGGATCCATCCACTACTTCCGTGTGCCCAGGGCCTACTGGAGGGACCGCCTGATGAAGATGAAGGCCTGTGGCATCAACACCCTCACAACGTACGGGAAAACTACCGTGGATGTGTTTTGTCTCCCAAGATTGGCTTGAATGTTAACATCCTGCATCTTTGCAGGTACGTGCCGTGGAATCTGCACCAGCCAGAGAGAGCGGTTTTCAACTTCCACTCACAGCTGGATTTAGTGTAAGGAGTGGTACTCATGATTGTTTGTGGCACTACACCAAATACGCAACCGACACACATCCAAAATAAGAATGAAAACACCTTGCACCACCTTGCTAGCTGTGTAATATGCTACAATATTACCTGCTCTAAGGGTGTGTTGGGGAATACTCTCCTCTCCCTCTTATTATCTAAGCCCCGGTGCTCTAGGGAGAAGCCGGAGGCAGAGAGGTCCCACCTGACGACGGCAGCATCTCCCCAACAACAGCAGCTTATCAAGCAATTAATGACACAGTCGGTGATAAGTGAGGAGTGAGTGTGACCGTTGTTGCCAAGCACGTCTCACACTCCTCAAACAACGAGATACGCGGTCTCGCTTGGGGGTCTAAACTTTGCGTTTGCACGGATAGAAAAAAGTGCTTTTTCATTGTCTTCTCCGTCTGGGTTTCAGAGCTTATATCAACCTTGCTGCTGAATTGGGATTGTGGGTGATTTTGCGTCCAGGGCCCTACATTTCCTCTGAGCTGGACCTGGGAGGACTGCCAAGGTAGTGCTAGTATTCTTATAGTTATTGGAATAAAAATGTTATTATTGCATATAGAAACCCAGATTTTATGTGTTTGTATTGAAGTAGGAAGCAGATTTAAACCCCAAAGCCTGTCCAATTCTTTCTTTAACTAGCTCTCACTATTTTGTCCCTGAATAAATGAAATTACATCTGTAAGCGACTTTAACTCAACAGCACAAAAGCAACTTGATCTGAGCCACAAAGTTTCACTTTTTGTTGAGTGCAATCAGGGTTAAAAAAAGGTCACATGTTGCTGGAAGGGAAGCCTCACCCAGTGTGTGCATCTGTGTCCAGTACTGTGCCTCTGTTGTACTCACAACTCTGTGACATCTTGTTTTTTTCTGTCTCGTTGCAGCTGGCTCCTCCGTGACGGCAGCATGAGGCTGAGGACGACTCACCCAGGCTTTACTCAGGCCGTCAATACTTTTTTTGACAAACTTATACCAAAAGTGGTTCCACTGCAGGTCACTTTATTTGTTACCAAAGCTAAAAACAAGTCTGTTGCAGCTCCAGGTTGTTTCACTTCACTTGAAATATATGTTTGTTTATGTTTTTTAGTTCAAGAAAGGAGGTCCCATCATTGCAGTGCAGGTTGAAAACGAGTATGGATCCTTTGCAAAGGATGAAAGCTACATGCTTTTCATTAAAGAGGTGATGTAATAGGCTTGGTTGATTAAAATGCCATCTGAAACTGAAATAAAAACACACACGTATAAAAAGAGATTGATAGAATAGATCAATTGGATGACGTTCATAGCTCCCGTTCTGTTTTATTTTCAAAGGCCTTACAGTCCAAAGGGATCAGCGAGCTCCTGCTCACATCAGATTACCACAACACATTAAAGTATGGGGGTGTGGACGGAGGTACAGTCTTTTATTAGTGCACACACATACACACACACACACACACACACACACACACACACACACACACAGCTTACCTTGTGATCCCCCATCTTGTAGCCATCAGATCAGTGAAGCTGCAGAAGCTGAATCAGAGGGACATCCAGGATCTGAACGCTATCCAGGTGTGTATCTTACCTCTCCAAACCGTTTCACTCTCTGGCACTGAACGACGTAACGTAGACAGGCAATGAAACACTGGACAGTGAGCTGTGTGAGCTGATGGCGTGGCCCTTTTCTGTGCTGTCTGTCAGCCCAACGGCCCCACCATGGTGATGGACTACTGGACCGGCTGGTATGATGTGTGGGGCGACCTCCACCATGTGCTTCCCCCAGAGGGTAAGGAAGGTTTCACCTTGTCACCTTTCTGTCGATGCTAACCTCTTATTCTTAATTAGTCTAGCTGTGGTGCCTTTGTTGCACGACTTCCCCCTTTTTCTTTTCCCGCTTTCCTGTTTTCTCACCATCAACTATAACCTTTATAATAAAGGTTTTAATGAGTTAACACATTCTTTAAAAGTATATTGGGATACATGTATTAGATCTGTGGAAGGTCCCCCCATCACAGTTGTTTAAATAAAATGCCTGAAAACCTGCAATGAAATGTTATTTATTTTGGTAAGTTTCATTTTGTCACGAATTGTTCAGTGCTGCTTCTTAATATAAAGGTGGTCGCGTATCCCAATATTTCTTACTGTTGTGTAGGTGGCCATGCACATTTCACATTTATTCTGGATCAAAAATAATTTTATATTAATGGGGTTAGTGGAGTTCGTCTAGGTCCAAATGCTGTTTGTGGCTCTTTGACTGACAATACTTTTAAATCTGCAGATTTACTTTAGAAATACTGGTCTTCGCTTCGAAAAACACATGACAGTAAGACCCAATTCTGCATCAAATCAGAACCACCTAACGTAAGGCGGTTTTCAGTTTAAATGCTAACTTTGGTTTCTCACACCCATAAACCGACGAGTGACTCTCTGTCCTTTGTTAAAGCCACTGACTCCCTTCATAAAATAATATTTTTTGTTTAACACACCAGCAATATTAACGTCAAGTCACTTTGTAAACAAATGCTTTGTAGCTCATTCCCTAGTTTGCATTATATTTATTTTCCTACCACTTTGCTTTTTGCATAAAGAACGCCAGCTACGTGCCAACAATGCAAATGCAAACGTGACCTACTTTTGAATTATTGCAGCCTCTGAATACGAGCTCAGCAGAGACAAAAAAGATGTCAGTGGCTTGATTTAAGGACTATATTATGACTTCCCTGTTGCAGGGACCTTTATGTTTTTAAGGAGTAAATTTGTTGAACAGTGTGAACGTGTTGAACTTTTTGTCAGATATGGTGTCCACCGTGAGAGAGATTCTGAGGCGGGGCATGTCTGTCAACCTCTACATGTTCCACGGAGGCTCCAGTTTTGGCTTCATGAGCGGAGCACGCGCTGACCCTTCCTACAAAGCGCTGGTCCCCAGCTACGGTTGGTTCCTCTGTGTCACAAACAAACTAGCGGTGTCATTGATGCAAATTTACATGTCATTTTTTTATGATAATGAAGAAGCACTGCCATGTCAGAGCCGGAGAATATGCTCCTTGCTGTCTACAGAACAGCATTGAGTTTAAGACCCAGCAGGTGGCAGCAGATGATAGTTAATCTATGTCACACTATGATGCTTTTCAGATTATGATGCTCCCTTGTCTGAGGCAGGGGAGTACACTCCCAAGTACCACCTCCTCAGGGATTTACTTTCTCGATACAACAGTAAGTTAACGCTAAATTTAAATGAGGAGGAAGTATGTGGTTACATGCTGTGACTAACCTCTACGTCTGATGTTGTCCTTGACCTTTCTGTGCAGGAGAAGGCAGTTTCCCTGACATGCCAACCCTGCATTACAGGGAGTCTTATGAACCTGCTATCATGTACCAGCACCTGTCATTATGGGATGCTTTGAGCTTCACTGAGGGAGTACGTTTTATGTAAGATTATCTGTTGCCTATATGTGTAAAAAAACAAAGCAAATTTTGCTTTTCTATCCAGTAGATCAATTTATTTTCTTTCGTTTTCTACAGCCATTTAAGTCACCCAAGCCAGTAAGCATGGAGAATCTACCTGTGAACAACGGGAACGGCCAGTCCTATGGATACACGCTGTATGAGGCTACCATCACCAGTGGAGGATTACTGAAGTCTAGAGACAATGTCCGAGACCGTGCTCTGGTGAGTCCTCATGGTACATGATGGCATGATCTCACTCCATCACGTAGCCCAGTGCACGGTTGCAGCAAACACGTGGTTACGTGTGAAGTCAACGAAAACACTTTGTTTAGGCAACAAAACAACTTCATTAGGTTAAGGAAAAACATCAAGGTTGGGCTTTAAATAAGTATGTAAATTAAGTAAAACTTAAATAACCTTACAAAAGTACAGAAATCACGGCACAAACATCACTAACGTAACTTCAAAATAACTCAACAACACTGAGGGACACGAACACTGGGCTTTTCCCTGAGCATCTAAAAATGACGCGGATGCGTTTTCATTCTCGTTACTGGAGTCTGGTGCGTGTCATACAAATGCAAAAGGGTGCCTTGTGTGTCGGTATCAGATGCCGAGGGGCGTGACAAAGTGTCTGTATTTTACACCCTGGGAAGGAGAACCGGCTGCTCACTCCCCTTGTCCTTATGCAGTAAATATGTGATTGGCCTTTGTTAAATAATGTCATACATTATCATCCTTGATATGTTTGTAGTTGCTGAAACTAAACCGAAAATAGATTTTGGGAAATATTCTTTTTTTATCGCAATTTAGACGATAAATCGCTACATCTCTTCAAGGCCGATATACAGTATGTACACAAAATATGTAGCCAGCAGCCGGTTAGCTTAGCATACAAACTGCAAGAGAGCTCGCCAAAGAAAAGAGTGACAAGTTAGTGGTTTACAGAAGATTATGTGTCAAACAAAGACTTCAGATATAAGATATAATGTGATTGTTAGTGAAAATTAGAAGTGGTGGGAGGCAGGTTTTGTTACCATCGAACAGAGTCAGGCTAACAGTTTACCCACGGTTCCAGTCTTTTTGCTAAGCTAACTGTCTGATAGATATGAAAGTGGTAACAATCTTCTCATTCTCAAAGCGAAAAGTTGTATTTCAAAATTGTTGAACTATTCCTTTAATATGAGACAGGGCTATCAGTGATCACTCCATGTTGTTGGTATGCCCACAGTACACATTTCAGAACATACAGCACACGGAAGTTAGGGTGATGACTGTGGTGATAGCTAGCAAAAATAAAAGCCACCTTTGAGATATTTCATTCAAGTGAAGCAGAGTTTATGTGTTGTGTAAGATAATATTACCTATTTGACAGCGATATTTGTCCTCCTAGGTGTTTGTAGACAGAAGCTTCATTGGCCTTTTCAAGCGCCGAAGCCTGGAGCTGGCGGTTCCTGATGGTAAGGTATGACATCAAGTTGGACATTGTCCAATAAACGTCATTCAGAGTTATCGAGCGTGATGGATACTGAAGTGTTGGCTGTTAAGACTTGCAAAAGACATAAAAGCAATCAATCCCTACAGGGACGGCGTACTTTGAGTTTATTGGTGGAAAACTGTGGACGAGTTCACCAGGGAAGGGACCTTGACAAACAACGTAAAGGTGATCGACAGAGAATATGAAGTTCATTGCTATGCCTGCTGTTAAATCACTCAAGCACTCAGTGGGTAGTGTATAAGCCAATTTTGATTTGTGTTCCTGCAGGCCTTGTGGGAGACATTTTATTAAACAATACTCCCTTGCGTGATTTTACAATATACAGCCTGGATATGAAACCAAGCTTTATTGATAGGTTTGTATGCTATATTGAATCTAAAGCATTGCATATCCCTTTCATTATGCCGTAATAGTGTGTTTGAAGCGGTTGCCTTATTTCAGTCTTTATCAGGCACCTTGGAAATCTCTCCCCGACACTCCCAGCTTCCCTGGATTTTTCATGGGGAGGCTGTTTGCCTACGGGTATCCGAGTGACACGTTTGTGAAGCTGCTTGTAAGTGAAATGAAACGTGTAGTTTTTGTGCTATGTACATTTTGTTTTTGCACGTTATGAAAAATACTTCATGTATACATTGTGAAACCATGAAATTATCTTTGGGTCCACAGGGCTGGGAGAAAGGTGTTGTGTTTGTCAATGGGCTGAATCTGGGCCGCTACTGGTCAATTGGCCCCCAGCAGGCTCTCTACCTCCCTGGTCCCTTTCTCAACAGTGGAATAAACCAGGTACAGCTGTGCACAAACCAGCATTTGTAAGAGGAATAATTACATTTTCTTGCTGAGAGTTAGATGTGACGATTGCTGCAACTCTCATGTGTGCACTCGAGGCTGCCGTTAGCCTAGCTTAGCATAAAGACTAGAAACAGGGGGAAACAGCTAGCTTTGCTCTGTGTGGTATGTAAACTTCCTAACAACTCCTCTAAAGCTCATTGATTAACACGTTATGTGTAGTTTGTCTCATCCGTAGTCACTGCGCCCTTCTAAGAAATAGTTTGTCAAAACCGCAACAAATTGTTGTTGTTAATTGAGGTTTTTGTACGGATTAAACAAAGATTTATAACATGTTAATAAGAGAGCTTTAGAGATGCTGGTGCGAGATTATTTTAACCTGAGCCAAGCTAGCTAGCTATTTCCCCCTATACCCAGTCTTTATGCTAAGCTAAGCTAACCTAACTGGCTGCTGGTTCTAGCTTCAGAACAGACATGAGAGTGGTATCAATCTTCTTATTTCACTCCAGGCACTCTGTTTTTTTCCCTTGCATTATGATGGACTTGGAAGATTAATTTTAAATTTAACTTACAATGTGTGAAAATGCAGCAAGAGTTGAGTCTCAAAGCGCTAACTCTCTTCTTCTTTGCCTTTCTTTTTTTTTCTGTTGAAATGAATAAGGTCGTTGTGTTTGAAGAGCAGGAGGGTGACTACAAGGTCCACTTTGAGGATACGCCTGATCTTGGCATGACAGCCGACATCCAATGATCTCCATCCCTGTGTGTATGGGCATTGTTTTTTGTGTAAAATGTGTCTTTTGACAAAGTGCTTATTACATCAGGTCAAACCATCAAACTCAGGGATATTAATATTATTTATATCATGGCCCTTGTCTGATATGATACCTTAAAATTTACATATACACAGATAAATTAAATCAGAGAAGGCATGTTTGTATGGGAGCAGTGTATAGCTATATACATACAGTACCTTGAGATACAGTGACTCTTTACACATAGAGAAACATTTCCAAGTATATTCTCTTACCCGTGGATTTCCACTTAAAGGGCAATACATTTGTATTTGATATTTCTGTTAGATTTGCTTTGCTTGTGTGAATATACTGCAGAGTGCAGTTAATGACATTTTCTGTGAAACAAAAAAAATGGTTTATGGGACAACCTGAGCTGAGGCAGGAGGGATGTGAACAGCTTTCAAATGAAACACAAGCAGCATTGTAGCATATCAGACCCCAATCTTTGAGTGAAAGTTTCGGATGCCTGACACATCGATAACTGACCAAACTCCTAACAGCCACAGAGTCTGAGAACATCAGCGTTTGTAAGCAGTGCCACTGCAAGTCAATGGGGTATGAAATCGTCACTTGCGAGCCAGCCATCCATGGTGGGAATAATTAGATTGTGTAATACAGCTATTTGAAAGGCTGCACATCAAATTTTTAGATTAATGGCTTCGTATCCCATCGACTCGCACATACAGTACATAGCTCACGACTAACAAGTGAATGGTACCGGTTACACTGAAACAATAAATAATTCTGCTGAGAAACCATCAGCTCACTCAGTGGGATCTTAATTAGCTTATATGCAGATGACTGTGAGGTGAACAGGCCGCTAGGGATATTGAATCTTCTTTTCAAATAGCAGTAGACCTCAGTAGTGTTACAGCATGTCAGGAATAAACAAGAGCTTGGAGTAAATGACTGTAAGAGAAGACGTTGCTGTTATACTGTAATAAATCATTGCTCCGTGCTCTTCAGTGCATGTGTGTCCGTGTGCTCACTGTGTGCAGTGTGACAGCTGAGCATGTGTGAATGTGTGTTGGGGAGTAACAGGACTCCTAATTAGTGCTGGGTTCAGGGTGCTATCTAAATAGCTCAGTGTTGTACAGTACAAGTGTGGGGGGGGGGGGGGGGGGGGGGGGGCTCAGATCCCCTCACTGCAGTCAGTCAGTGCTGACTCACTTAAGACAAGGGCCCCTTTTGTTCCTCCATGCAGCCCTGTGCCCGACAGCCAGCTCGCCTCAGAACAAAAGGGCCCTATTTAATGCTGATTGGATGGTTGGCTGGTGTTGTCTGCGCTCAGAGGGCTCTTTATTGCTTGCTGTGCCATCTCTTCCTGCAGTTAAAATCACGTAGCATCCTTTGTCTCAGCTCTCCGAGGAGACCTCAGTGGGCAAGCTCCTTTTGGCAACTCTTACCGGTGTCTCGCATCAGCCAGTGCTCTGAGCAGCACGTTTTTTTGTGCAGTTGTGCTTTGATACTCTGTGTTCTGTTCAAGCACACGCCGTGTGCTGCCTCCTGGGGCGGACAGGTGTGCCTCCGTTGATGGAGTACGGCTACTGTGCTGTGCTGTGATGATATTTTGGACCCCTGAATATTACTGGAAGGAGCTCTGAGTTTGGTTTGAATCCGAGTAGAATCCAATGGAGAAATGCCCCTAAAGGAACAGACAAGCAAACAAGACACATGTTAGTATTTTTTATGAACAACAGGGAGCGTACAGCCACGCTGTGAGCTAAAGGCTAACTACAGCACGCTAACACGCTATTTAGCACTGAATACAAAGTGCAGTTGAGGCTGATGGAAATACCATTAAAAACCAAATTATTGGACAAATTCAAATTTTGACCTTATGATGTCGCTAGAGGAAAAGTCATAAGATCACCAAAGTCATTAGGAATTATTCTCTGAGGACCATGAACGCTTGTACAAAATATTAAATCCATCCAGTAGACAATGAGATATTTCACTAAAAAATAAAAATGTCAACCTCATGGTGGTGCTATATGAAAGGTCAGGAGGTCATCAAAGTCAGTAGGATTCATCCTCTGAATGTCTGTACAAGCATTTACAGGAATCCATCCAATATTAGTCTGGGCCAAAGTGACTCACGGAGCAACATTGCTACCTTTACAGCCACGCCGCTAGTGTGGCTAAAAACAAAATCTGCAGGAGACAATCTTTAAAACAAATGTTCTGTAAAGGTCAGACATCTATTTCACATAATGTCCATATCTCACCGTGCACATATGAGTGAAGATGCTCTCCTTTGGCTCATCCCCCAGAATAATCAGTGTGGAAATACATCAATTTGCATTTCTAAATCTCTGCCATTACCTGTGTCAGATGAAGTATGTCATATCTCCACATTAGAGTCTGTAAATCCCTTCTTGCCCTCATTTACGAGCACAGGCTTCTCTGTCCGCGTGTGCCATACTAATACCTGCGGGTAAAGAAGAAATAAATAAATAAATGGATGGAGACAAGCAGAAATAGAGCCAGTATGATGAAACACTAAAACTTACATTTTGGCTAGCGGTGCAGTTGTAATACGTTACATCATACTTGCTACACAATGTCTAGAGGCAGAATGTAGCATATTTTAAATGAGCTGGAAGCATACAAGAGTTGGCTGTAAGCTGACAGTTTATTGACTTTAAGAACAAGTTGTCATGACGGCCAAGGATCTCAAGAAACATTCTCTTACACCACCAGCATTTACAGAGGCAGCTTGTTTCATTGCCAATTCGCAGGGGGTCGCACAACATGCAGAGAGCCTCGTTTTCCTACCTTAGTGCAGTTAGCAGCTTTAGGCTCCAAATCGCTGAGAGTGACCAGCTCCTTTAACAAACTGCTCTCCTGATAACCTCCCTTCACTCCACGTAGCTTGAAATAAGCCTGAGGTTTGGACAGAATGAGGCGCAGGTTCACAGCAAACCCAGCCATGTCGATGGCGAAGGGCCGGTGTGGGTCGAACACAGTCTTCCAGCCGTACACCTTGCCCAAGGTGTTTACTTTAGGGGACTCGTATCGTAGGCCACCCACAAAGGCCACGGGCCACACTGACACCTTTTTGGTGGAACGCATCTGGTTGAAAACAGAGACAGGGATCAGTCATTTGAGGCGTTTTTAAAGTCCATGAATCCCGAAATGTAAAGTAAGACGTCCGTGAAAGGATGACGAGGTGGGGACATTGCATTATTATAGAGAAATTAAGCTCTGCATCATGTTTTGCTTTGCAACATACATCCTTACCTCCTCAAACAGCTCCAGACTGTACGTGTTGTCATCATCTGCAAAGTAGACAATCCCAGACTGGCTGCTGTTTATGCCAAAAGTCTCCCTGAGCCACCGCAGGGCCAGGTTCCTCTGTATGGTACCCCGAGGTATGCGGGGGTCCCGAGTGTCCCCGCGTACCTTATAGTTCCTGGGCGTCTCCACGTTCAGGTGGGTGTAGTTGAGTCCCGTCTCCTGGAGGAGACGGCCGACCAGAGTGGTCCTCCTCTGGGAGTCCTCCACCAGGATCCAGTGCAGGTTGGGCACGTGCAGCAAGGTGTTGGACAGACGTGTCAGCTCTGCCTTCTGCACCGGCCGGCTGTAGGTGGGAGTGATGACGTGGACCGTGGGCAGGACGTCGGACCACGGCGGGGGCCGGCTGTAGACGTACTCAGTGCGCACCACCTCCATGATGTCCCTGTTCTGAAGGGAGCAGGACTCCTTGAGGGCAAAAGTATTCCTTGAGTTGGAGCGACCATCCCGTCTGTCATCTAGCCAGGAGGGGAAATGATAACAATGAGCCTCTGTGTGCTGACAACTACTGATGGGACTGTGTGCTACATGAAGACATTGTACATTCAGATTCATGTTTGTCCTACATGAGACAGTGTGGACTCTCTTTAATCCGTAGATAATTTGATGCTAAAGAGTAATCCTCTGTGTATTACACAGAGGATTTCATCAAAATGTGACATTTTTCCCTGAGATTAGAACACACTGACGCAGATTCATCAGGGCTCCAGAATAACAGATTTTTTGGCACCAGTGCACCTAACTTCTTCATTTGGGTGCACCAGCACATAATGTAATTGCACCCAAATTTGAACTCCATCGAAGATGGATCGGGCATCTAACTGGTAAGCGGTGGTGGAGCGGTAACTGCCACTGATGATGTTGGGTCTGCGGAGAGGAGTACACAGCGCAATTTCACACACAGTGGTGCCGCCACAATATTTTCATATTCCAAAATCCAATGGAAAAAAATCCCATTGACTTTTTATTGAGGGATCCAGAGATGTGTTAACTTCTGGGTTAGTAGCTACTGGGGGGGTCCCTGGGCCCCCCTTGGCGGCACCACGGCTCACGCACACATGCTTTATTTTTTGTCACGGTCAGTGCCAATCAGAGGTAGAGCAAGTGGGCGGGTCTTTACAGTTGGGGGAAAAACAACGCTACACACATACCGGTGCGACCAATGAAAATGTTTTGTAGCACTTGATTTTTAGTCGCACCTTTGTTGCATAGTGCTACTACAAATACTAATGTAAAACAATGTTCACGATATTTTACCCTTACCCTTTCGTGTAGCGAGCAGAGGAGTGATGGCGCTTTGGTGCCAAACAGTAATGAGCAGTGTCCAAGGCAGCACGATCAACACAATGGCGACGATGTCTCGTCTCTTCGGCATCTCCAGTATCAGACCTGAGTCATGCCTCTACCTGCAACGCACATAAAACATGATGTGGTGCACAATCATAAGAACCAGAGAGCTGTGAAATGACCAACAAGCTAAAACAAGCATCTTTTGGAAATGTTGTTTTAAATGTTATAGTCACAGTTATATCTCTTATATCATATTATATCCAATTACTGTTTAAGTTTTGTACATTTTATTATTATTTTTGGGAATTTCTTTAATTCAGTTAATAACATTTTAAGGTGTTTTTATTTATTTATTTTCATAGACGGGAACATATTTAGAATGTGTCATTCTTTTAGAATGCTGTATAATATAATGTGTTTGAAATCATTTTTGTTGCTCATGCTGTCAGACACACGGACATGATGTGAAAAGTGTCTTTCACCAGAATCCATTCAGTCATTCCTTATTATAAGGAAAAGATTCACTGCTTCTAGAGTTATATTTAGCACGCTGTCTTTAGCCCTTGAATGAGGGATGAGCTGGTTGACTGAGTTTCCCAATCTAATGGCCCATCGCTATATCTGAATTGCATTTTGAAGTCCATATATGGTGGTCGTCTATTGAGCGTCAACACACTGCGGCTGCAGGGCACAAACTAGGAGGGAGGCATTGTGTTAGAAAGCAGTCTCAGCCTGCTGAGAAAATAGGTCAGAAAATGCTCAGCTTTCTGTTATTTTCCTCTCATTTGAAAGCATACTGGTGTATTACAGAGAACGTTTCAGCTCATAATTTAAAGAGGGCTTCGGTGGGGCCCTTTCCTGTCTGTAAACGGGTGGACAGAGGTAGGCCTATAGATGTTGTGGATTCACTCTTCTGTAGGTTCCGTTAAACCTTACAGTAGCTTGATACAACTAAGGTCTATATGTTCTTTATAGTAATATACTGTAAATTCACGAATAGAAATAGATAGCCAGGCCTTTATCTGGGCTTATATTACAGACATGCCTTTATTTCTAATTTCCCGTTCCCCAGTGGATGCAAACTCCATCCTCGGCTCCTCTTGCTCACATGTCCACGTGCTCTTTAGCGAGACACTGAACCCCACATTTCACCTGATGGTTCGGGCGCTGCTTTGCTACGGGAGCTCACTCTGGATATAAAAGCGCTAATACGTAAATAGAATCCACATTATCATACCTATGTTTATAGCATACACACATGGTCAGTTCAAGGACGGAGGCTCTGTCTGTATGAAGAGGGCTGGAGAAGAGGAGAGTGCGTGTCCCGGTGGTCCAGTTCAGCCAATGATCCCTGCAGAGAGAAAACACACCAAGGATTAGAATCTGTCAGTCATTTATCTCGGGAGAAGCAACGCAGATATGACGCAACGTTTTCTGTAGATGTTTCTGTCTCTGTTAAATGTTGTTCTCGTGGTCATGTGACCTGCCCGGAGGTTACAGTGTGAACGATGATGAGTCTATGATCGGGTCCGTCTAGACAGAATTTGAGGGGCAAATATTTCATATTCAGCTGTTTATCTGTGTTTGTGGGCTTTTGGTATGATTCATTACCAAAGGTCATTCGTGTTGCAGTGAGTTTCAGGCAGTTTTCAGCCAGGCAGTCTATAAATGGTTCAGCTGATATTTGTTTGGGTCGTACAGGCTTTTGTGTGGATGAAGGTCAGAAAAAAGAAATGCTGATAGAAGACATTTCACACATTGGGCCTCATGCAGGAAGCAATATGAGAACAAATGTCCTTTTATATTTGTTCTAATTTTGTTAGTGATTTCTGGGATTCACTTCTGTTTAATTATTCTTGCTCTTCTAACGTTACGACAGCTATTTTACAAGAGGTAATAAAAAACATCTTGTTTTCACAGTCCACAAAGTGTTTTAAATTTGAGGAAAATAAAAAAGGCATGAATATCATACAAGCAACTTTAGATTATTATATGTTTCAGACTATTTATAATTATTGGACTATTAAAGAAATACTCTTGGTCCACTGATCCCATTGAAGACTATAAAATCCTTGGATGATATAGTGTGCGTTCAGCTTCTGAAAGGCTTACATACTGTTCTACGTAGGCCTACTGACGCTCTGGAAAATCATGTTTACGTTTTTTTTAACAGAACCTTGATTTCACTCCTGCTGAGGTTCTTTGTCTTCGCTCCAATTGTAATTGAGTATTTGCACATGGCACAACACCTGCCTTATATAGTGTTTAGGGGGCGTCATGCTAATAATGAACAATCTGCCACACGCCTCCAATATATGGTCAGGTGGGATTCATCATTCAGCACACCTGGGGAAGAGCAGATTTGGATGGTTGAGAACGTTGGTGCATCTCGAGTAGAAAATGAAGAGAAGATATAAGAGAACGTTAAAAGAACGTTTCTGCATGTGTGTGCGTGTTCATGCTTAGTGAGGGTCAGCTGTTTCTCGCAGCTTTCGAGCTACAGCACAGACACATGCGATCACAATAATGCCGGCTCCAATCGCTCCGTGTGCTTTTGTTTCCCCTTCTCTTCAAAAGTCTCTTCATGAGACAGCTGCTCTGCCGGTTAATCACAAAGCTTTAGCCGTAACTAATCCTCGATTAAAAAGGATCAACCCCAGTCTGAGATCAAAGGTAGTGCTAGCTAATTAACACATCGGGATAGGTTTAACAGGGCCATGTATCAACAGTGTGTTATTGCTTTGGAAAAGCTAATTATCTCCTCGCATCATGTTGAAAAGCGGCGAGTCGCTCTCCACCTCCTCATCATTTTGCACACCCATTTTAAGGTTAATTATGTCATAACTGAGAGCAACAACAACAGTTTGGAATGATGTGCTCTCATCTACATTACACGCAGATTCTGATAAAACAACAATCTAAATGTGTTACTGAGTATTTTGCTGAAAATGTTGAATTTAGCTGCTTGCATCTGCATCCAAATACACACAGTATCATGCTGATTTTGTGGGGAACGCTTATATCCCGTGAATGTTACGTTAAAGGATGAGCTACAGGCAAAATGCCATCAATTTTAGCAGCATTGCCTGCAGTCGATATGTGCACCTGTTACCTAAATTTGGTTCCGCATATAAAATGCGTCACAACAATTTAAGATATAAAGAGGCCATGCCAGCAAGAAATTGGCATCCATTCAATAAAATAGGTCAAACAACTTCTTTTGGGCTCATCCAAATATGTAAAGAAGCCAATTTGGTGAAAATTGGATGCAAATTATAGGAAATGTGTTGAAAAAAACTATCTATGTTGAAATTCTATATAAACAAATAAATAACTAAATATTATATGTTGGAAAAGGAGTTGGATGTAAGCACTTATAAGGTCCTGTCCATTTCTGTAACTAAAATAACTTCAACATTGGCTATTAATTTATATTTATATTTATCACATATACACATAAACAATTATCTTAGTATAAAAAATACAATAACAACAACAACCAGGAGCGTTACAGTCCTGAGAGAAACGAGGCCCCCTCCTCCTCCCTGTACCTCTTCATGTTCTTACATGGATATACTTTTGTATTTTTATTTTCTTAATCTGAACCATTTCGTAAATTCACCCTGCAAATTGAAATACACATAGTCTTCCTAGTGGTAGAAATTATGTTTTTGTTTTGAAAAATGAATTCCTTCTGTGTGAGGGTCAACTTCAAAGCATGTGACTTACCATCCTCATGGCTATTTTTTGTAATAAGCATAACCACTCCTCCACTCTAATTTAGATGCGATAATACAACTTTATGATCCAGAATGTGCCTTGTTTGTCCCAGAACTGCAACGCTCCTTGCTATCTTTGCTTGCACATATCTTTAATAAAATTTCTAGAAGATGTTTTGGTGTAAAATCAAACCCAGACGTTTATTTCGATATACTCTTTCTATATTAACATTGTCTATCATAACTTGTACATCAGTGTTTATCTCACAATTTCCGAACAGCATAAGCTTGGTTTTGTTCAAATTTAATGATAATTTTGATATGTCAAGTCACTGTTGGTGACTGTGGTCATTCTGTGTCTCAATGTAGTCATTTTGAGTCTCTCTGTAGTTGCTTTGTTTCTCTTTTTTGTTGTTTTGAGGCTCTTTGTAGACATTTTGTGTCTCTTTGTTGTTGTTTTGAGTTTCTTTGTAGTTGCTTTGTGTCTTTTTGTAGTTTCTTTGTGGCTCTTTGTTGTTGTTTTTCCCATTTTCATAGTTGCTGTGAGTCTATTTGTAGCTGTTTTGCATCTCTTTGTAGTTGTTTTGGTTACTTTGCAGTCTTTGTGGTCATCTTGAGTCTCTTTGAATGATATTTGGTACGTGAAGGCCAGGGGGCCCTCGTACATTTTGGGCCCTTTGGCCTGTGCACAGTAGGGCTGTTCAGTAATCCATCCATAATTGTGATCACCTTCAAATGCTGCAGTCAATTCTCCCCTGAACAAAAACAATATTAGAGCTATCCGCTTATGAAATAAATTTCTGAATTTTTTCTACATACACACCACAAGTAATATGTGGATTTAAGATCAGCTATGTCACCTATATGTGCGTGGCCTATGGAGATTTTTAGTGTTGAACAAAGGAATCCAGGGAAAACTAAATGTGTCTACACTTCACAGTTCAGGAGTTATGAGCAAAAATCAGAAACTAATCAGTGCTTCTTCTTTCTGCAAAATCTCACTTGTTAAGAAGCAGTATCAATGTGCTAAGTAGTTTTTCTTTCGCCAACAGACAAGCAAACAGACAAATGGGAAAACAAAACTTTTTGGCTGTATTCCTGACAGATGTGCTGCAATAAAACACAACTATCCTTGTCAGTCAAATTCAGTGAGCTTAAGGTGCATGATCTCCGTCAGAGTACTGATTGGACCACAGGTTTCCTGTACTTCAAGCACATGAGAGAAGTTTGCCTTCAGGGATTTCTGGGGTTTATTTGAACCCAAACCACAATATTTTCCTAAACATAATCAAATAGGATTGATGGCAGAAAGCCCTGAAGGCAAACTTCTCCCATGTGCAACCAGCAGCAGCTGTCTGGATATCCGGTGGCACAACTATGACATGACTTAATTTAGACACTAGTGTGACACATCTTTATAACTGGGACAAAAGTTTAGATTAGATTACAATATTGTAGATACCAGTATGATGACAACACTTTCCATTGTCAAATCTTTGATTCACCTTTGTCTTTACATAAAGACAGCATTGCAATCAGCCACATCTAAACATTTGAGGACTTCTACTGACCCAACCTGCACAAAGTTAATGAATTATTAGCAGGCAACAAAAACCAGAATTCCTCTGTACAGTATAACACTGGCTCTAAACATCTTTTATTGCAGATTGACAATGAATCTGTTCAGACTGCACTATGGCCCATAACAACATCCAAAACTCATCCTCCTATTGTTTTTAAATGTAGCAATTGAAGCAGTTCAGCACAAGTCGATGTACTTGCATAATTCTAGTAACTTTTGGTTTGTATCCATGTAGTTGAATGCACAGATTGGAAGTCGCTTTGGATAAAAACTAAGTAAATGTAATGTAACAATTAACTTAAAATAAGTATAGTTTTCGTAGCCAATACAAAGTGGCTGACAAAGTGAAAACTGATCTTTGAACTATCAAAATGTACAAAGATCGCACAGCCCCCGGTTATTGGCACAGTAAACACAATACAGGCCAACGCAACAGGTGTAGATCATAAGATAGCAGTGTTATTTTAGCAGTTAGGTCGAATATTCTTGCTCTGCTGTTAGTACTCATTTAGCTTTTTTATTTTTATAATGACACTGTAAATCTAGATTGTATAGACCCAGCAGAGCTAAGATGCTGCCCCCTATTGGTTTGGAGCACGTGCCCACATCTTACAAATTGCCCCTTTAAATGACACACAACTGACCTGCACACATTTACGTGCCATTGAATATTTAACTTTGAGTACACAGTCAGCTTGTGTCCAATCCTTTGATTGTGCTCTCCAACGCTGCTCTCTTTAATACAAAGGGTGTCATTCTGTTGTTGTGGCTTTTTTAATGGCTTCATAAGAAACGGCCAAACTGCCATAAATAACCAGCACAGGTACACATACACAGACCTGCCAGGCTCCGGCCTACATCACAGACCTAATGCTTCCAACCCAGTGCTCGCTAATGATGGACCTCGACTGCATCAAAGAGCCAGGAGTTGAAGGAGGACAAGTGGAAGATGGAGCCAGCCTCACTTAGAGCTTAAAAAGATCGAAAGCTTCTCGCTGTGTGTTTAAAATGTATGGCAGAGAATACTACAAATAGGTCTCTTAAGATATCAAACATCTTATAGACGTGTCTTATAGTTCCTGTCCCAGCGGGGTAAATCTATATTAATGTTGTCTGTGCTGACAGTCAAATGGATACGAACTGAAGGATGAGACATCCTTGATTTAAAAGGTAACAAGCCTGGAGAGTGCTGCGCGGAACATGAGACAGATACGCCTGTGAAACGGGATCCAGGTAGATGGCTTCAGAGATGCTGCGCAACAACGCTAGTGAACAAACATTTGAATTTATATTCTTTTTACTGTGTGTTCAACCTCCAACTCATCAACCCTGTCTTTGACACCACGAACTGTATCCAGGGTGAACCCTCATTACAGCAGAGCCGTTCCTCGGGACATGTGCCAGACCGAGTCACAAACAATAAAAAAATTGAAATCCCATTGTCATGGGAACGTGATTTCCTTTCGTTTAGTCCTAATTGCTGCCATCTGAATCCAGCCAACTGTTATTAATCCCTTAAATCCTAGCGGTGACCGGCGCATGTGTCTGTATTCGATAGGCAGCTGCAGGTAATCTGATGTATTCCTGTTCCTGGTGTTTGATGTCCTGATGCTTGCGCTATCCCTTTCAACTGGTTGGAGATGTAAAAGTTGAGCCCGGTGCCTCGGTGCGCGGCTGGTTTGGAATTCTAATGTTCAGGTGCTGTGGGATTTTAGGGATGAGTCTCACTGAAATAGTTTTATTCCACAGTATCTTTTCGTCTCATCTTTTCTCCTCCTGGTGCTGCTCAACTTTTGTATTGTGCTGTGCTTTTGTGGCCAAGGGAAAAGTTGTTTAATTTCATTGTTAGCCCGCTGTTTAACAGTAACAATATAACTGAGCACTTTTGTATTATAGTTAATTAAATCAACTACAATACAATTCAAATTCAATCATACAAAATAATAATTATAAAGTGCATGAGATGTTTACTTACACAAATTAGCGATGATCCACTGACTCTAATCCTGTTGTGCTGTGCTAATGCTTAAGGTGCTGATAATGGTGCCGGGCCTTGATGTGTCAGCTGTGGTGAACAGAGGGATCCATCAAGTTGTCTTCCAGGGGAAGGAGAGCGTGTTTGGTGCACATATGAGCACCAGAGTCGGGGTGACAACTCCCGGATTTGGTTCGCAGCATCCGGTGGGGTGCTATCCAATCCCCGGGTAGGGTCGCGTCGTCAGTGCCAGCCCCTGTAGAGACAGAGGAGGTCATCCCTCTGGAAGAATGTTGCTTCTCATTGCAAAAACAAAGGCCGGGATTGTCAAAACTGATGGCAAGGGGACGGGGCGGAGGGGCAGCCATGGCCCGAGGACTTAGGACAATAGAATAAATCACATGAAAATGTCACAGCCGCACAAATGGAATTCTTACTTGGGGATGAAGTGGGATTGGAGAAATTGAGGGAGCCATGCATAACGTGGGTGTTGTTTATCCGAGGCATAAACAGCTATAGTCACATGGTCCACTAGACAGACAGTAAGGGCATTTCTATTAATTTTGCTTTCATTTCCTGACAGGCATATGAAAGGAGTGCATTCTGAATGGACTCCTATGCTTGAAAATTCTAATACTGGGTTAGAATAAAAAAGGCTGTAATCTAAATAACTCTACCGATGAAGAGGAGGCAGCTGTGTGAAAGGCATTACAGCTCATACCAGTAATTAAAGAGGATGGTTATATATTGGTATGTGACAAAGTGCAGTGGCTGTAAATTATGCTTCTTATAGCCGGGTGGTTTAGATGAGTGACTATGACATTTCAAGCTAGTGGAACGAGTTGAAATAACACCTAGTGTATCAAAGTCAGAGAAATGTTCACTCGTGTAATGCCATGTTCACATCATGTTGTTCCGATACAAGCAGCAGAGGGGGGGGGGGGGGGAAACCATTCATGTCAGAGTCCGACGAGTAATTCCGAATCAGAAATATTGGATTTCAGACAGTGACGATATCTTCCACTCCAACAAACAAGTGAAAAGTCAAGCTACAAAACCATCATTTTGCTACCGTTGGACAGAGTCAGGATAGCTGTTTCCAGTCTTTGTGCTAAACTAATCAAACTGACTGAAGCTCCACATTTACTGAACAGACATGAGGGGTATCAAACTCATCCTGACAAGACTGTGAAATAAACGTATTTCCCAAAATGTCAAACTAAAGTGCGTTCATCAATATAAAATCAACAGTACAATATAATAGCAAAAATATGTGAACTTTATTTAGGGTGGTTATTTATATGTAATGTTAAAGCTGCTAAATTCAAAATTCAGAGCATATCTAGTGCCTCAACATGGCGAAGGCTAGCTAGTAGGGCACGCTCACATGCACAAACATGCTCTAAAAGGCGCACGTGGTCGGCCCGCTATGTAAGCAAAGCAGGCAGGTAGATATTACTCCACTATATCTATATACATAGTAACTAGTTGTTTGATGCTATCTTAATTCTCTGAGTATCGTATAGAGAACCTTTAAAGAGGTCGCTGACAGAATCTTGTCAGCGTTATATTGCTTTGTGTTTAACCACAAATGTCCAGTACAAAGCATGTCTGCAGTCTTATGCTAACCAACAGTATCATCAACACGATGGATTGTCACATATTCTATAAATAACTGACTTTGTATCTCAAATGATCTGCAATTATGCATCTGCCAGACATGGAATCAGTATTCGTCCTTAAATTTCAACCTCTGCCTCCTCTGTTTACTTCTCCATTCCCCTTCCTCCGACGTGTCAACCGTCCCGACCCTCAATTTCCCCATTCCATTTCCTTGAGCACAAGCACCATGATGTGTTATCATTATGCCAGTGATTCGAATCAGTCATCATCAATATTTCTAACATATTAAAAAGGCTATTTAAATATGTATGCATCTGATCACCTCTGTGGGTTTTGTTCATTGCCTGAGTCAACTGAATCTTCCTCAGGAAATATTCTGTTTATTCATGCATATGTTATCAGGGAGCCAAATAAGACGGTAAGCTCAAATGCAGCCTTTCATGACCAAGAGTATGAGCTGCATTGTGATCTGCGGTGCTATTAGAGTAACGCGTGCACGTGAACAGATTCACTGTAAAAGAATAATTTAGCTCAATACCTCTTCTCTGACTGGTGTCTTTGTATCCAGCAGAAACACCTTTCGTCCCATTTCTAAACAACTTTGTCGTTTTGCTGCCTTGTCCTCACATGACACTACGGAGAAAGAAATTCAGCTAGACATTTTGCTCGATAAGAGGACCTTTTGAGTGAGATAAACCTGAAGTTTGCACTCGAAATGATGATGGTTTTCCTTACTCTCTCACTCTTCTCCTATTTAATCACTTTCATCAATCAATATTCTGTCTGCATCTGTTTATGTGCTGAGGCTCAGAGGAATGCCATGCAGTGTTTTTGACAGATGGGCGCTTAATGAGACGGCAGTGCTCTTCCAACGGTGTTACATATCAGAAGGAGGTGTAGGTGTGCTATTAAAATGCAAATCGTTAAAATTCAAACTCAATTAATAGCTGCTTAAGCTGGCAATATTGATGTGTATGTGATGGAAACACCTTGAAGCGCAACTCCTGTATTTTCCAGTGCGGTGGGTCCTTTGAAAATCATCTGGGTGATAATTAGTGGCTTTTCACTGCGACAGCTCTATCTCGGCTGGTGTCATTTCTCACATCCTGCAGAATATGACACAACATGGCACAATCAGTGTTGCTTTTTGGAACCTGGCTTCAATGTTCTTGCTCTTCAATGTTCAGACAGTGCGTGCCTCATTAGTTTTAGCTTTCTTGGTCGCATTCAGAAGCTTAGATCTTTTATTTTCTATCAAAATTATAAATTGCAACCATAATAAACCCATAATATGACCTTTCAAAATCGGGACCAAATTCCTGACACATGTCAATCACCTAAGCATAACCTAAAAACAAACTATTGTTTAAAACTTAAAGAGAGATATGTGACTTTTGGGATAGTTTGCCAACAGGTGCTATTTAGCATACAACACAGCAAAGGCTGATGGGATGGGAATGCCATTCGTTTTGCAGGTATTTCGTCATAAAACAAAGTATTGGACAAATTAAAATGATGACCAGATGGTGGCATTACACAAGAAGTGAGATGATCACCAAAGTGAATACAATTCATCCTGAGAGGAACATGAACAGCAAACCACCCAATTGTCAGTGGTCAAAACAACATAGATAATGGTGGAGGAAAGGAAAAGGAAAAGGTCAGACGATCACCAAATTCAGCAGGATTCATCATCTGGGGACCATGAATGTCTGTCCAAAATGCCATGGGAATATATCTGTGTTGTGGAGATACCTCAGTATGGACCAAAGTGGTGGACGGATACTCAGTGTTGAGGGTAAATACTGCGTCCTGTGAGCACAGTGAATGATGTTTGATATTCCCATCTGGCTTCCAGTGGAAGAGAATATTCATCTCACTGTCGGCAAGTTGCAATGTTCTCATGTCTAGATAAATATTGAATGAACTTGTCAAACATTAAATGCTCACACAGAGGGAACTTGGAACTTCCATACTTGGAAACCTTCCTGTGTTTTGTGGCAGCAGTTTTCCATAAATAAGGAATGATGATGTTAAGGTGAATGGACAACAAGGAAGCACTGATGAACTGATGACAGGGCTACCAATGTAATACTGATGAAGGTGATGTCAAGCATCATGATGTTTAGAAATTTTACACAAGCCACCTTTAACTGATCTGGTGCAGCGGCATCGTGCTGATTTCTGTCTGAGTTTGATGATGTATGCATCTTATAGACTTGTGTTAGTTGCCCCTCCACTATTCAGTTCCCAGCAGGTCCTTTTTTGTCAAGTGGATGCTCCAGAATTGATCTATTTTGATTTGTCCAAAGCAGTCATCATGCACTCAGCTAAGACATGTAAATGTAAGACTATTTAAGCTAAACGCATATCAAGAACTATGATATTTAGTGTTCAAATTGAATTCATGGCTTCAGGATAAAACATGGGTAGAACGTCAAACTTTGTTTCAAAAAGTAACTGCTACAACTACTATCTGAGAAATAGATTAATGCCCTCTTTAAAAATGGAGTTCATGAAAACGAAGTATATTGAGTGAGTGAGATGGTTGAATAATTTGATATGTGGGCGTATGCAATTACAGCTTTCTACTGTGAGTGTTGGCAAGCATGAACAGCGCGAAGTCTGACATTTCAATGAAAGTGTTAATGAGTACCGCACAACACTGTGCCAGCAATGCATTTCACAGCTCAGACGGGGAAACAGCACAGTTTGCTATTAGAATCGTCTTGTGTCTACATTGGCTCGATTTAATAAACAGCAACAACAACAATAACAACTCTGGAACCATCACTGGACAAAAATCTGAAAGTTAATCAGCCAACTGTAAAAAAAAAATTGGAATAGTGGTAAAAACAATAACCTAAAGCGAAACTATGAGACTTTATCAAACAACACATTATGCCTTTTACAAATGAAAAGTTAAATGTGCAATAAACGACATCCGCTGGCCGGTTGGTCGTACTTTAAGTGCCTGACTGATTAGCTCATGAACGCCGCTCTGCACTGCTCTCACACGGCGGATACAGCTATGACGGCATCCCGACAGATGGCGTCCTGGTGGGAGCGCATAGCCACAGATAAACACTTTGAGCTTTGTCGGCACGTTTTGCCATAGTTTGTACTGTTAGCACTGATAGCACCGTTAGCTACAAGCAGCCAGCTCTGGCGTTGCCACGTTGAGAGGCAATCGAAAGGCTCCTAATGTGGTGGTATGCACCTTAAAATTCATAAGCAATAAAACACACCACTACTACCGCCTTACTTATGACCAGTAGCTAATGTTAGCAAACTTTAGGGAAATAATGCTCTATAATTACTGGGTCAGTGTGCCGACTTAGTGACTCTTCTCTACTTGCACTACTGTTACAATAGCTTAGCATTTTACCTAAATGCTAAATGGCAGTTTACACTCAAGGTCTTATTTTACTTACATCAGCACAATTACTCAAAAGTTTGTACATGTATGCCACAAAACCATTGTATTAATTTTGCTGTCATTCAAAAGATTGAATGCAGATAGTACAATTCATTCACTCAGTAATGTGCAGATATATTCCAACAAAAACAGCAGTTTTGCATGTTACACCTTAGACTTGAAGAGGAGAGAGATAAAATGGCATAATATTGGTAGGAATATTTACATATACATATTATATTTCCCAGTCCTCGCATAATGTGGCGGCCTTGAAATACAGTCTTAATAAAATATAATATCCTCCAGTGATTTATTGCAGTCATTTGAATAAAATGTGCTTTTAGATTGTGGTGTTAAACTGTTGTGCAGATGAGGAGTAAAAACAGTGTCGCGCTGAACTGCCCTGACTCTCTTCATGCACAAGGAGTCCCATCTTACAAAAATAATTTTTTCATTGTCAAAGTTATATCACGGTTGTTGGTTGTTTCGCAACTTCCCATATTGTGCTCTCAGGTGAGAATCATATTATATCGCCCTCTTAAACACTGCTGCACTGGAGACTAACTCAATTTAAAAGTTTTGAACTTTGTGTTAAACACAAATTACATCACCTATTTCAAACTTTTTATTACTGTTCGTATGCAGCCAGTATCATTCACTATATCTTTGGTTATGGGCACACATTAATCTAATTACTGCATGTACTTTAGAGTTTGAGAATAATTTGATCAAGCTGTTCCTTATGTAAATATTCTCGTTTTTCTGCTATTTTGCATACTGCATTTGTTGATGTAGTAAATAATGATGTGCTTGTTTTACTTGAGGCAATCAGCATTCCTCAAAATGCAAGCTTTGTCACAATATCAATTTACTAAATACGACCATAATCAAAGTAATTATTATGCTAAGATGCCTATATGACCATGTCGTAATTGCTCGATTCTTGCAATAGAATTCAAATCAGCAGCTACAGGCAAATGACAATCAGCTCCATCGAAAATCACAGTGTATACACGGTTACTGAGCACAAGTGTACTATTCTGCTGGGCATGTAATTAGCTTAATCCAATTATTCTCATGATCAAAGCGAGAAACAACAATTCTGTGCAAGTTGTCACAGTTAATGGAGCAGCATCTCATTTTGCCTGGAAGTGACATCAGAATGTTCCCATTTCTACATTTAAACATAAATGTGGTAATATTCACCAATAGGTTTGTGGGTAATTAACACATTTAGTTGAAGAAACACACACTGCTGCTTTTTCTCTTTCTTTTGTCCTCAATCATGAGGCTCCATTCCACTGACAGGCCAACTGATGGAGGTATTCAGCAATCGATCTGTTGCTGCAATGCTTAATATAATTCTACATGAATGTCAGGTGTTCACCAGGTGTTTGTTTATTCCTCCTGAACAGATTGACGTCCAAGATGTCCACCACTGCATGTGAGAATAAGAGACAGAATCACAGAAAGTGCGTTTTACGGGTGGAAATGCCACACACCACATTTGGTCGGCGCAGTGTTTAAATATTTTAAATGTTTTACCGTCGTGGCACACAGCCTAGCCGAGTAGACTCTTCCTGGCATCAGTGAACGGCCTGCTTTCAAGGTCTCTATTTGGAGACGAGGTCTTTGTCTGCACCTACCGTTTGCAAGCTCCTGCCTCAAAGCGTGTTAAAAAAAAACTCCTCGCTTGTGCCGTTTGCTGTCGACACAAAAGCCACTCACATTCATGCAGAGGTCCGATGTCTGGGAAGTGTGAAGCTCATTAACTCATCAAGAATCTGCAGTGGGGACATGCTGTATCTCCTTGCCCTTGGCATTTAGTGTGGCTTGAATCACAGCGACTCTGGACACATTTCTTTCCATGCAGGTGGAAAATGCAGCACAAATTCCAATATCATTTCAGAGTAATTAGGAATAGGAGTCGTCCTATGCTGCTTCATATACAAAGTGCATTCATGATCACTGATTTACAAATGTTTTCTGCTGCTGACGCCTACTTAGTTCAAGACATTTGCCTGACAAGTAAGGATGTAAGTAAACACATCATTACAGTGCATCTACAGCCACGTGATGCCAAATTCTTGCTTGTCTGCGGACTGGATACTTGAAATAATTATTAAATCTATCTATCCGTCATTCATCACACACTCCCACGGTTGGCATTGATGATACTGTTCCTGTTTGACTACAGTGGGAACTTCAGAGGAGTCAGCATACTGCTCCGTAGGATGATGGTGCTGGTTTTCGCCAGGAGCCTCTCTGAGTATTGATCTGCTCATGCAGCATTCCTTTCGCTTGAAGCCAGAACTTGCCTCTGATCTGAACCAGCTTTCAAGTGGGCAAAAACAACCTCAAACAATCTGACTCAAAGGCGTTTTTTCTTTTTTTTTATGTACATCAAGAGCACAGCGGAGTATGTAGATGAGAAAAAAGAAGAAAATAACAGCAAGCCTGCAGAGCTCAAAGCGTAATGATTTTCTCTTGAATAGCTTTCTGAGGCACTCTCAATTCTGCTGAGACGCATTCGATCTAGATTACACAGGAACCGATGCAGAATCAAAATTGTTGGGAAGGATTTCAAATGCTTGAATGCCCTCTGATGAATCTCCAAGCAGCAGCTCTTAATTCCAAATCAAACCATTTCAACAAGCACCATTTGTTAGCAATTTGTTAATGAGCAGACCAGTCAGTAGAGAGCAAATCTGAAAGTTAAATCTTCAAACCAAATGTCTATAAAGCTATGATCACACAGCAATGATCCACAGCTGGTGCAGTCATGGAATATGTAGCTGTATGCAGCACAGGTTCATGTTTTACACCGGGAACGGGCGAGAGTTTGTTTTCTTCACAAAAAAAGATTTGCGGAATTCTCTCACTTTCTGAAGTGCAAAAACACTTGCAATTCACACATTTTAATTAGAAAACAATATCTATTTTTAGGTACTCTGGTACAGTCTAGTCATATTTTTTTGGTATGTTCAGAACTCTCGCTCGCTCGAGGGGTATTTCACAATGAGTAAAGAGTTAATCTTCTGTGCTGATCATTAAGACCAACTGGGCTTTACACTGCAGTCAAGAAGCAGTTACTGTAAAACAGCACAGTTCATGCTGCTGTTAATGTCTGAATCAAGGATGCAGAGGTCTGTCTACAAGTCTCTCTGGCCACGGTTTGTAAAGCTGCTGTCAGTAGTATCCCTATTGGCAATTTTATTTGCAACTAATCTGTGAGTGTTAATCAAGAACACTCTGATTTACACTATGTGCTGGGCTTAAGCAACATCACTAGAATATCCCTATGGTAGGAGATCTCATTAAGTTGTCTCAGATTTTGTACATATATTGGCGTTGCTGATGATTTAAAAAAAAACAGTTTATTGGGCTGTTTTTAATATTGAGACGAAGACAAATGTCCTGCTAGTGGGACAGTAATGTTCTATTCTAAATCAATGTCAGCTATTGTATGAAAAAAACGACTTATGTGGCAATACGTAACACAAATAGATGAAAATGTTTTAGTATTTTGAGAAAGAATTGTTTGTGCACTGTACTCCAGACAGTTTGGCAGCAACGTGCCAAAAAGACCTCTTGAAGATCATCCAAAGTCTAATTTCAAAAATGTGCACCTCAGTAATGCTGAGCAGAGCCGGGAATGACACATCTCAGGAAACTAAAGTTGGCTCTATAAAACACAAATGATATTACTGTAGTGAGTACTTCACCAGTTAGATGATATTTCATGCTGTGAAACTGCAAAGGAACAAGAAATAAGCTCATATCCTAACAAATGTATCTATACAGTCATCTTACTTTTTATCCATGTGAAAGTTCTCTGTAATTCCCCCAGATAGATAGCAGAGGGTCTGACCAACTCATCTCTTGTCCTTGCTCAACATACACTCTGATAGTAGACCCGGGAAAGCATTAGAAAAGCCTCCGTAAGCAGCGTGTCCTGTCTCCGTACTGCACATTTCAAAAGGGCTGACAGATCAAAAGGAGGGATGGAGGGATGGGGGGTCCAGACCTTAACGCGGTAGACTCAGCATCCACTTCTCCGCATGTCGCCTTCTCCTCCGCCGCCACCGCCTCTGCCCCCGAGCTCACAGGATTTCATCAGGACAGATTGATGCTCAGATTGACGCTCTTCGCTGCCGTGAAACGTGTCGTCGGCGTCGCTGCCATTCACGCGCGTGGATGCTGCTCTCCCTGGATGAATGAATGGGGCTTACAGGTGCACATGTCGGGACTGCGCTCCGGTGCTGCACAGACTGAGATGATGGGAGAAGAGAGGGCGGCTTATCTGGCACTCAACCCTCCCTCCCTCCCTCCCGTCGCTCTTCCTCTCCTTTATTCCGCTATTCCACTTTACCTTTTATTGATGCCCCCGTTTAGCTCCCAGCGTGCCCCTCCAATGAATACCCCGGTGCTTCCTGTTTTTTTTGCTGTTGGTATTAATGCTAGAAATGTTCTGATTCCTGCAGGTGTGAAAGACATCTGTGACATGTGAGTGAGTGTGTTTATGTGGGACTGAGAGAGTCTCTGCTTTTGAGGGCAGGACCAACCCCCCCCCATCCTTAACAACAAGCAGTTATATTAGGGTATTACCAGAGAGGGGTCGACAGCCCGCACGAGCACAAGAGGAGGAGAAGGGAAGGCAACATCATTTAATTAGATGTGTGCGTTGGGGGGGGGGGGGGGGGGGGGGGTAGTAAAAAGGGGTAGAGTATCTCATAGCCACTGATTAAAACGAGCACACATAATCACCTTCAAACGCGTGGGACGCAAATACATATTTTTTACATGAAAAGATCACCCCCCTCCCCCGCCCCGAGGAACCATTAAGTGCTACTTTTCCTCTTTTTGAAAGGAGTGACATTTCGAAGAAATGCTAATCAACTGGGGGGTAATCCACCAAACTTGAGCCTAACCTTTACTAAATAATGGTTTGTGGCTACGCATCATGAGACACCTCTGTAATTAAAAAAAAGAAATCCTCACTGTAAGAGGTTATACATTAGTATAGACTCTGTAATGTACTGTGATTAATGGCAGAGAAAACAGTGTTGTTTCAAGTAAGACGTGCACCTCAGTCAAGAAAGTGCTGAAGTAAAAGAACGCCCTCTGAAGCCATCAATCATATTTTTGAAATGTTTCCTCTCCAGCACTGTGACAGAGCTAAGATGTACACCATCTGGCTGGAAGCCTATTATATACCTTCTCTTTAAAGCTGCTGTAGGCAATTTTTTATTCCGTGTCATGTGGGAAAAATTCCATAATAACCTTTCAGTATATTGTTATTCACATAGCCTGAGAGAAAACTAGACTTCTGCACTCCCTCTTGGCTCTGTCTTCAGGCTTTAGAAAATCCAGCCGTGACGGGAGACTTTGGCCAATCACAGTGCATTTCAGAGAGAGGGGGCGTTCCTATTGGCTGTTCAACAAATGCTCCCTTTAGATGGTGAAAGTCTGATTGAACTGTGGGAAAATCCTGCTGGAAAAGTTGCTATTCCAACGTTGACAACAACTGCCTTCACTGCAAAGCAACCCAAAAAAGGAAGACAGACTTATCAAAAAGAGACATGTCAGTATCGTCGAAGCGTTTTAGAGATGGAGAGAAAATGTTGCTAATAGTTTAGACTTCTGTATAGCCAGACACTCACTGCTGTGGCTAATTCAGGTTCATGTTCATATAGAGCCCTGAATCACAGTGTGTCTTCTCAAAGGGCTTTACAGGCCCACAAGTTTGGAAAGAAAACAGGACTGCAATTTTCTTACAGTTGAAGGTATATATCTGCATCAGGATCACAATCATCATTGGGATGATATTTGAAATGAATGACTAGTACTAATACAGGTTACTGTATGAAGAACGATGTATGGAATTAATGACTACTTGTTAGTGCTGAATTTTTCACATTTATGAAATTATACCGCCGAACGGCATGCTGGGTACAGCTCGCTAGCCCGCTAGCACAACAGTCTGTTAACAGCGAGAGGCTCCGTCGCTACAGTAACATTACATTAAATAACAGAAAAGAGCGATGCAGGATGAACAAAGACAGACCGGAGATGCACCGATAGAGTCTGTGCCCAAGAGAGGAGCTGGGTCTGCTGTTTGGAAGTGTTTTGGTTTAAAAAAATCCGACATTTTGCGAGTTTGTCGAGCCACTGTTGTTGCCGCTGGTGATAACACGAGCAACTTACTCCATCACCTCAGCAGAAAACATGTGTTGGAATACCAAGAGTGTGGTGACGGCCGTCGGATTCGAGGCCGTCAACCAGTAATGTTAACGCGAGTGAAACAGTGAAGCCGAAGGGTCAGACATCGCTTTAAGAGGCATTTGCTCGAGGCACTGCATATGACAAGAAAAGCAAGCGGTGGAGCGACATTACGAACGCAATAACGATCCACCTCTGCAAGGACATGGTCCCGCTACAGACAGTCGAGAGACAGCACTACTACTTTATATGTTACTGTATGAAGAACGATGTATGAAATGAATGACTAGTACTCGTACATGTTACTGTATGAAGTGTGAATATGCCTGAGTTTGTCTGGTGGGAGGGGCTTATGACAGGGAGGGGAGAGAGGAGAGCCGCAGGATGAGGGCTGTATTTTCAAATTCTGCCGTTTTTGATTGCCTTTTTCCAGAAAACTGCTTACCCCAGCTTTAAGAGCCTTAGTGATGTTTCTATATAGTTCTATATAAGTATTGCTTTATTTCTACAATCTTGCTAATGCACTGGAAAGATCAATATCTAAGGGCGCTTATATCCATTTACTTTATATACAAGCAGAGTTTTTCTGTAAATAAATGTGTTTTTCTGTTTCTCGAGGCAGTCCGTAAAACAAGACGCATATCATCCCTCCGAGCTTCATCACAATGAGTCCTGAGGGTGCACCAGCTGTGCCCTTTCAAAGTTGGAAATTTGAGCTTTACATTTTTGTCCCCAATCATGGCAATTTAGGCTGGATGTTAGGCGTTTTGCTTATTTTTTTAGAAGTGTTGCAAGCTTTAGTGGAGAGAAAAAAGAAAGAAATTGAAACTGCAGTCATTATTGTGTTTTTCCTCGTTAAGGCGCCGTTATGGAGCTATATATCAGATTGCCCCGAATGCACCATGCCCCAGCTCAAACAACAATAAGCCCCTCATTTATTTCTGATCTGTCAAGTATTTCATGCATTTTAATGATTTTGATAATGTTGATTTTTCGCAATTGTCAGAAATGGGCGAATTGGCTAAAATAAAAAACAGCAGCAAAGCCTTATCTGATCAGCATTTGCAGATCCAATTATCTTGGTGTTATTTTGAATCTAAATGAACATTTGTCTTTTATCTCACTCTTAAAAAATGAAAAAGGCAGAGTGGGAAGCTTGTTGTACACTAATGCGGTGTGTGTTGCCTTGATTTTAGTGAACTCAGTTTTTCACTGATTTTGGATGTGGGTGCTGGCGGTGATGACGGGATGCTTTATAGTTGTGAACAACTGTTTCTGTACGTCTCCACAGTTTGCCTTGCAAGAGGAACAAGTAGGTCAAAGCGCCTCGGGACCCTTTCAGCATTTTGACAGACTTCCAGATCTCCTGGAAGTTGGTCTCCAGAGGGGCGACGGCAATATTTAGGGCAAAGCTCTGCGCAGTAGTCTCCTTCCTGCAGCTGGTGCATCAGAAAACGGGGAATATGAAAAATATTAAAGAGAAAAAGAAACAGAGAGGGAGAGACATTTTGTTTGTAATATTTAATAAGGGTAGGAGATCCATGATTCAGGCAGGTGTAATACTGCTGGTGAGATGATTGCTTTCAATGTGCTTAGTTTGGCTCGTAGGTTATTTTAAGTACAGTACAGTTATTGCATTTCCGAAGCAAGTCCCTTATGGGAAAGCATCATCAACCTCGTCACTGCCACTGTTACCAGACAGCAGCTTGCACAAACTGTAACAATGGTGGTAAAAAGGGGGCTAAGATAGAGAACAAGGCAAAGGAAGTTGCAAAAAAAAGGGCTCAGACAAGCTGAATGGACTGGGTATTTAGTCTCTGGGTGTCTCAATGGGCAGCCTACAATGTATGTTAATTCATCCTTCACAAAGAGCCTTGAAGCAAGGCTTTCCCAAACCAGCAAACAAATCACTTCCCTCGCTCTATTGGTATTCTGCGGCTGATTCTGCAGTCTTTGTGTTGTGAAATGAACAGCGTGGAATAACAAACAGATTGAAGTTGTAGGTGCGGTTCACTTACTCAGGGGTGACTTTGACTCAAACTACTCTTCAGGCACACACACACACACACACACACACACACACACACACACACAGAATCGTGTTTCCTTCCTTGCTGAGGCATTGGCTGTTAGTCTTCTATCACATGTAGATCACTGCTGCTTTAAACCCTTTTTCTTTTTGTAAACATGATGACGTATTTTTGTGGGCAGAGTGTAGGTGGAGGACGAACAATCATTTCAACACGTTGTTGGCTTGTTTTTTTAGAATGGTTCTCAATAGTAACTTACTTTGCGAGTGTAAATAAAACATGTGTAAAATAAAAGCATGGCTGAATTAGCAAGCTAGCTAAGTACCCAGCCTCCCGCTAGTTAGCTTGTTAACTCCACCACGCTTTGATGCTTTACTGCAGGGGTCTCAAACTCATTTTCACTCTGGGCCACATCAGCATCACGGTCGCCCACAAAGGGCCGGTTGAAAATGTAACTACTCCTAACATATTGGTAAATAACTGTCTCTGCATTTGATTATTGTTTATTCAAGTGTAAAAATATTGTACATGCAGTTATATAAATGTAAAAATATATTTAAGCACATTTCTGTTATTATAACTTAAATCCTTTTAATTTAGGGTTAAGAAACCCACATTACTCTATCAAAGATCAAACTATTAAAGAAAATAGCAAAGACAAATATCAAACAAGTTATTACAATAACTTTGTTCAATGCTTAAAATCCTTTCAAGGGTGCGTTTGCACAATCCCACATGAAGTATTTCATGTGTTTTAAAGCCAAGTTTAAAGTATCTTCAATGTACTCACAATACATTTATATGTCAAATGTACAGTAACCAGCCAAAGAGCTGCTTCTGTGACTGTGTGTTTAAGTATCTCATAATTTTGACTTTCTATCATAATTTTGACTTTCTATCTCATAACTTCGACTATGGGGATATTTTTATTATCAAGTCTAACTTAAAAAAAAAATTTAAATACATTTTCGTTTTTTTTATTTGCTCGTGGATTCGCGGGCCACATAAAATGACGTGGAGGGCCGGATTCGGCCCGCGGGCCGGGAGTTTGAGACCCCTGCTTTACTGGTTACAATAAGTCTGACAGTGACTGGACCGAGGGCTAAGAAGCGGGGTTAAAGGAAACAGTCCTTGTGCTGTGGGCCCATGGATCCTGAAGATCACTGGAAAATCTGGATAATTTTATTTGAATATTACACCATTGAGCAACTTTCTTAAGAATGAACAGGGCGCCACCTCCGACGCTGTATTCAGCTCTCTTTATACATCCACATTTCTTGGTTGCTATGGATGTGTAGGCGACTGATAAAATGTTAGCCATATCATCTTAAAAGGTGATAATCAAGGTTGCAGCTTCTTTCTGCTTTTACGGTCTAAGTTGCTGTTGGGCTACCTGGAACCAACTTATATGTTAAGTCTTGAGGCTACACCTCTGTGTTCTTTATGTTCCACATGTATGTTCTTTATGTTCCACATTTAAACAAGCAGGATGTTAAGTGGCTCTTTGTCTGAAGCCATTTCTTGGCACTCTAAATGCTTCTCTGAAGGGGAAATGGTGCTTTACTTTAAAGTAGAGCTATAAAAGGTTAAGTTCTATACTTTTATTGTTTGAGCAAGGTTATTTTATATCATAGTATGAATTATTGATGAACCAAATGGCCTTACTTCATTATTCAATAACAAATGGTATAAGACAACTGCCTTGTTCATGTTGATGTGTCATGGTTTTAGAGTCCTGTAACAATCCAGTAAGAGCCTTCACCGGGGACAATGAATATTTAATTGACGTAAAAAACAACAACTGAATTTTGAATTCATGGGGTTGTTGTTTTGCCTTTTTCCTACGACTTGTATTTTTTAATTGCATAGTTACATTTGATTTTTGATTTAGTTTTTAAAAACTACAAGCAAACAAACAGGACATTCACCCAGGAAGCCGCTGTTCTTGTCCTATGTAAATCCAAAAGTAAACATTGAGTTTACGCTTGCTACGTAGCGTTGTTATGCTTGTTACGTAATGTGACATAAGAAAGTAAGCTCAGGGGGGTTATTTATTTATGCTAGTTACGTTTTTTTATGTTATGTTGGAACATTAGGTTAAGTTATTATTTTATCGCAAACTACAATCTTTCCTCTAAACATAACCAAGTAGTTTTGTTGCCCAAACTTAACCAATAGTTTCACAACATTAACCACGTTGCATTGTGCATTTCTGGAAGCCTGATCCGAAGTTGACCTGAAACGTATTAATGAAACGTACTTTTGGTTCAGAAACATAGACATCCAGAGTATCCCGTAGTTGCTGAAACGTAATGCCAACATTTTTTGCTGGCTTTCTTGCTTGGCAAAGTGTTGCTTTAGCTAAGTGTTAATGTCAGCATGCTCACATGCTCAAAAATGCTAACTTTCTGATGTTTAGCAGGTAAAAGGTTGTGGTCACCATCTCTCAGCTCAGCGTATTAGCATGTTAACATCCTCCAGGTACCATCTCTGTACTAATGGTATGGTAATCCTCCAGTGACTGTTGAGATATGCCATGCTGGACCACCGACTGTTGGAGCGACTGATATGCCATTAGTAAGGCTAAAATTCTTCACCAGTTGGGTTCTGTTTATTATTGCTTTTGTTTAAAAAACTTTTTTTAGTGGAAGATTCACCATTTATATTCATGATCATTATGGTTCATGTATAGACTCTTGGATCAAAATGTTTGTGTGGTGACATCCTGCACATGCATGCATTCAATTCACTACTGCCTAGGCTCTCTGTAATTTCTGTGTTCTATATAATTAAAAATAGCACATATATCAATTGAACCTTTATTTGAAGTGATCTCCTTTTCACTTTTCTACAATATATGCTATTTTTTTATAGATCTTAACATTTCATTCACAAATATACTCTCATAAACTAAACACTGAAGATTACAATACTAAACAATTGTATGTTTCCTATATATGGGTGCATTTTTGATTTGGCCTTTTTCTATAATAAACAAGGTTTATTCAACTTTTTCCATTATCTCATATACTTTACACTTAGAATTAAAACATACCTCATGTAAATACACTTAGAATTAAAACATACCTCATGTAAATCATACACTAAAACATATTTAATAATTGATTCAAAGTGGACAGGGTTTAAATGTAAAGAATATTTAACAGAAGTGTTACTGCTTTGCGCGGCAGTCGTAAATAGTTGATGTTCTGCAGGCTCCTTCAGTGTTGCTTCGGTATCTTCCCCTTAACATCCCAGTTGTTAGTCACACTTTAACAGAACGATTACATCAACCTATCAACTGTGATTATTTGCCGTTTTAGCAAAATGCAGAGGTGCTGTAAAATCAACAGAAGCAGCATATCTTTATGCCTGTAAAATGATGATGGATGATGGATGTTTGGGTACTAAAGCTGCTACTGTTATTGTAGTGTAACTTTAAATTGGATTACACTGTCCTGAAAGAGAAGTGACCCAGCAAACTACATACTGGATCTCCCTTTTAATAATTCATCTGGATAAAGGGAAACACTGCAATGTTCACACACTGATACTACTTTCTGTCAGTTAGTGTGCGTTTGCAAATGTAATATAAATTCACGGTAAACACACATTTCCTCTCTTTTTCTGTGGATACAGGAACTTTATGTGGATTTAACTTTTACACACTCATTAATAAAACATATCTAAATGGTTCCTGCTTCTTGCTGGAATCAGGAAATATAATCTCATACATGAGCAAACAAAGCCTCCAAGCAAGCAGAATTTAATGCCGTGTCCATAGCGGGATTACTATGGATGCCATTTAAATGAAGGATTGGGCCAAGGAGAGATATTAAACAGTTTCACGGCTCAGAGAATGACATTTTCCAAGTGAACTAGACATTAAAAACGATCAGCATGCAGTTTGATTCAGCTTTCTGTAAAATTGGTCAACAACAGATGTTTTGTCCAAAGTTAACAAAATTCCACTAGATTCAAAGGCAAAGAGTGGTCAAGGGACAATTTGTCATCTTTTTTGTGGACGTCCAATCAGTGTTGATTAGTAAATGTAGTCAATTTGAAGCAAGAAATTACTCCGGGTGTGCTATATTGACCGAGAACGTTTTCGGAGCCGTGCCGGCAGAGCCTGCATGTACCAGGATGCACTGTGCGCAAAGCTTCCGACAACTGCCTGTAGTTCCTCCTTGCATTCAGCTACGTCACCGTCACGTCAAATGACGGCGACTAGATGCAGCTGTGTACTCAGCTTTCTGGGTCAATATAGCACGCACTGAGGAATTTATATGCTTCAATCGACTACATTTCCCATCAATACTGATTACACAGCCACATAAAAGGTGGCAAAATTGCACAGCTAATAGTGCTGAGGAAGACCCTGCATTGGATTACAATTTTTAAAATGAAGATTAAGCACCTTAAATACCCAATGGATACATGTTACTGTGTCTTCAGGAAATATTTTAGGTTCACTCATAATTCAGTCTTTAGTAAGTGGAAATGAAAGCAGCACCGGTCAACCTTGAAACTAGGAGAGATACAAAGACTGCAGGTCCAACAGAGCAGCAATGAGAAGACATTGTGTTATAGCCCGTTCTAAAAACTGGAAGCAACAAACAAAACAAATGGAGCACACAGAAGAGGCCACAGTATTAGGAGTTTGTATGACTCACTCTGAGGCTACATCCACACTAATACGTTTATTTTAAAACAAACAAAAACGATCTCCGTCCACACGGCGTTTCAGCATCATTCTCAAAATGATATACGTCCATACTAAAACGGCTGAAAACGAATATCACGTGACTATTCACGTACACTGGACATGCGGGTGGGTGCCGGTGTAAACAGGAAGTAGATTGGTTGCTTAGTTAAGAAAAATACAACAGAGTAATAAAGTAGTCTTTAATAATGAAAGGTCGTGATTGATACTTAAGATCTTCCTCTAAAATCTTCAAACACATTTCGTGTTTTATTTTTCCGACTTAGTTTCAACGCTGCGGGTCTTGCTCTCTCTCTCCCTCATATCAAATTTACTTTAAAATCAACACTTACACATAAAAGTTTACTAGATTATGGGTCTATAAATGTGGTCAAAACACGTCTTTCACTCGTTTCCTCCGTGTTGTTGTCTGTTCTCACTCGTAGCTCTGCTGGTGGCTGAAGTCTCTGTCCTACTGGAGAGCAATCATTGTTTTGTTCGTTTAGTTTATGTGTGTGGACTTCACAATAGATGTGCAGAACAAAATAAGCATTAATAAGAAAAGGAAAGTCCTCCGTTTTGTGTCCATCACCCTCCTCAAAGCCGTGAACCGGGAACCTTTAAACGTCCGCTCCGTAGGGCTGATAATGCCGCTGGACATGCAGCTCTCTAATCGCTCCAAGAACAGCTGCTTCTTTGGCAAAAATGCAGACTTTACCTGGACAACAACTGCTAGAAAAAAGACAACAAGACAACAAGGTCAGTAACACCTGTCCATGTTGAATTGACCTGGTAGACGATCGATAATCAAAGCTGTTGTTGTTTGTGATCTTCCGGGAAAGGGTCACATGATAGGAGCGTGACGAATCGGGGAAGGACACGTCGTGACTGCTAAGAACCAATCAAGTAGGGAACGTGGGTGTCTACGTCATCGTTTCCAAACTTATGCGTTTACGACCGTCCATACTAGGCGGTAACCCCTGGAGTTTTCAAACTTATCCGTCCTCAGGAGCGTTTTCAAACGTATCCGTTTTCGGTGCTCTGAAACTCTGCCATATAGTGTGGACGATCAGTGTAAACGTAGCAAAACATATGCGTTTTCACATGTTAACGTCGTAGTAGTGTGGACATGGCCTAAGTGTCCACATAGGCCACAGTCTTGATGGGAAGTGTAGTGTTAAAGTGCTTGTGTATTGCAACTCCCTTAGAAACAGTATTTTTAAAGGGTAACTTTAGTATTTTAGTATTCCACCTTGCCCTCTCCTGTTTTTGTGTCTGACTAATTGGTCCAGTATTGAGCGAGAGCGCTGCAGACGGCATCTGCTCACATGTATCGGGGCAAGCTGGCACCGTCATTTACGTCCACTAGAAGTGCTTGTTTTTGCCACTCAGATTGTTATTATAAGTGTCTGTGGAAAGTCTTGCTCAGGGGCAAGTCTCGTTCTAAAATCTCACAAGGTGTTTTGCCGGAAGACAACGACGGTGTAGCTCAGTGTTGTCTAGAAGATTTTAAAATGTCACGGCTGAATATTAAGATGATTTCGACACCGTGGATGAGGTCTTTGAATTCAAACGGCCGCCTGTATTTATTTAAGCAAAGATTATACGGATGACGAGCCACTACAAATTGGAGAGAGAGAGAGAGAGAGAGAGAGAGAGAGAGAGAGAGTGATAGAGAGAGAGAGAGAGAGAGAGAGATGCAAGGCCCTGAAGCTCTGGAGACTGGTGGTGTTCCTGTGGGGGCTGTGACCCGATGACCACTGAGGAAAAAAGAGTGGGACCTGCAAACTGAACTGAACAGACAAAGCAAAAGGTAAAGACAAACATTTTATTTTCCTGTTGTGTCCTTTACACTATGTACAATGATAATCTGATCAGTGGCAAAAACAAACACTTCTAGTGAACGTAACGTTATAATGGCACCTCGCAGTTTGTTTTTACGGCTGCTGGTTGCAGCAATTTCAAAAATTGTTGTCCCCATTAGTCACTTAGACACAAAAACAAAATAGGCACGAGGTTGAGAAATAATAAAACTGTATTAACTGCATTTTACATTTTATATCTGCCAGATGTTGCTCTATAAAAGACAAACAGCAGGAGGGGCGGTGACTGGGACAGTAGGAGGAAGTGGCGTGAGTTGTCTTCATCTCATCTGTTACAGTAGCTACTCGGCTAAGAATCACAATTCATCTGACAGCAGGGGTTCAAAACTGCTTGCACGGCATCTTTAAAAAGCCGGTGCACCAGCCGGCCGTCATCCTTTATTACCAGACAACAAAAACACACGGAAGCGTCTGCGGCCATTGCGCTCCTTAACTTGTGTTTGTTTGCTTGTTAAGTTATGCACATGTCCAAAATGAAGAAGCGCCACATTAAATCAAGCCCTCCGCTTTTATTTCCACGTCCTTCCACAACATAAGGAGACAAACAACCTTGTGTTTATTAATGGGAGCCCAAGCGAGAGGACCTTTATATCGGGAGGAGGCTGGGGAAATAATGTCAGTAATTAACTGAGCGTTACTCCTCAGCGAGACCTCCTGAGAACTCCCACAGCCATACCAGCCCTCGCTGTGCCATCTCCTCCTCTGCCTAAATTGACGCCACCGTCTAGTCTGACAGGCCTGCTCACAAACAACAGCTTCTGTTTTCAAAGACAAAACCATTTTCAGGAGCTGGAGCTTGTACATGCACTAAACGCAGCCCTCGATCGGTGCCGGAACTGAACGCCAATATTTTTCTTTTACGCCATTTTAATTCACTTCACTATCTGTCTCCAATACGGAGCTACTCTTAAAGAGTCACTCAAAATGGAAAAGCAGAATTTATCTTTGTGTTACGATCACTTTAATCATCACGCAGGCGTGGAAAGAGACAAATCGGCCCCGCACATAACTGTTTATTTATTGCTGGAACTTGAAAGGTGTTAATCGGAGTGCAGCGTATGTGTGTTCCGGGATTCCACTGTCAGACCCCAATAAATCATCACGCCGCAATCATTTATGAATACCAACAAAAAAGGGAGGCGTGATCATTATGCTTTGACAGCTCACCCATCCGCTATCCACAGCACATATATCAGATCGGCCAGGTTAACACCTTCATCTGGGCCCTTTTGCCATGACAGCAGGCAGCTGCAGGGCCCTTCAATAAGGACGGTAGTTTTCCTTTTTTTGGCCTTCATGTAGTAGTGGACACGGTATGTATGAGGATGCAGTATTGTCAAGTGCAGTATTAGGATATATTTTCTCCCTCTTGAGTTCTTGAATTCAAACTTACACAACCCTAATGTGTGCCTTCTGGTGGGAGTAATTCACGAAAAGAGCAGCTTGAGGTTGGCTTGAAATCAGCCGTCTAGACGCAGTTTACTTTTGACAGGACCAACCGCCCCTGCTGTTTTGCAAATGGCTCCGCCGTCAATGGTAAGAGCGGGTTCCGAAATCAACTTGACATTTTCCTCCTACTGCATGTGGCTTTCTGCTGGAACACATGTTCATCTTCCGCTGATTTGCATTATCATCGCCTAGGCTTCCTCTCATTGGACTTCCTGAAAACGGTTGATGCCGCTGAGCCTCACAGCTTGTGCTTTAATTGTCATTTCTATAGCATCCCTGGACTTATCGACTAGCATGATTCAACCCGTAGTATTTTTGTTGTATGTTGTAACAATCAGCCATTTTATGCAGCTGTCATATTGTGCATTAGGCCTATTTTAATATGAGAAAAATTATATATCACTAAAAACAAGCAATGCAATGTCTCTATATCACGCCTCAGTAAAGCTTGACTGTATCATGCTGGTAATGCATTAGTCCTCCTGATACTACAAGCTGAGGTGTATCAGTCAAATCAGAAGGAAGATCTCAGCCATACAAGCTCTCCCGACGCCCCCCCCCCCCTTCCATTACTGACTTGACCACAGACAGATACAGCAGATTTGACAGGTACGTCAAGAAATCCCACAGGGAAACAACAGAATTATTACTTTGCACTAAAAGTGGCTAAATAAAAAAACCCAGTGGTCAGAATTTCTTTTGCCATTGTACGTTTCTGCAAATCATGGGATACGTTTAATTTTTCAATTTGTGAAGCAAAAATATTTTTATGGATATGTTTCATATCAGCCTAGAATCACTCCAATTATTCCAGATTTGCACAATGCCCCGTGGTTAGGTTTTGGCAAAAAACAACAACTACTTGGTTATCGTAAGAGAAATCATTGTGGTTTGTGTTCAAACAATAATGTAAGAACGGTACATTACAACAATAACAATATTAACAAATAACAGCCACCCTTAGCTGACTTTCTTACATAACGTTCAGAACAAGTGTCAACTCCACATTTACTTTTGGTTTCATAAGGGACACAAAGCACGGCCTCCTGGGTGAAAGTCCTGCGTTTGTTTGACCCATCCTCCACCCCTCTATGTTGCATTTCCCGCTCTTTATACTCATTATTACACCACATAACTTTCAATAACAGCCGCTTTATATGCTACGGCACTTGTTCCATCCAAATGCAAAAACGACCACATAAAAAAAAAGTGGAAAAGTCCTGACTGGGATTATACATATTATCATGTACTCATGTCTGTCATTTGCAAAATGTAAGAGAACATTGATGAACAGGTTCTGGTCTGAACAATCAGTGCAGCATCTCTTGGTGGCTTTAGTTATGAAATTCAGCACGCATTAAACACGTAGTGATGATACAGATCATTTTAAATATACAGTATGTAAGATAAGATAAGATAAGATAGAACTGTATCAATCCCCAAGGACATTCTTCTGCCAGAGTTTCATTAAAGAACAGAAAAATATCAAAAAACAATAGAATAAAAATCAAAAAAACATATTTGAACACTAGAACAACAATTATTAATTGTAAAATAAATAATACTGACACCGTTGGGAAATATAATACAATAGCAAATATAGCAAGACTGAGGTAAATCAATTTAATAAATATATTAAATACAAGAGTAAACATACAAAGTGTATAAGAAGTGAATGGTCTTCATCCTGTGATAGTACTTATTTGCATATTTAATGTCTTGTTCTGGACCCCCAGTATCATGTATCTGCATCAACTTACAAATACTAATAAATACAAAATACAAATCGCTTCTTTAGAATACACTTGAGGTCAAGCAAAGCCAAAGTCAGCCTTCTGAACTGCTGTCATTCAGACAAAACGTAGTTCATATGGCCGTGTATCTGGGGACACTAGATTATGTGCGATCTTCACATATGTCATCCATTCTTCTCCACCTGACTGTCGGCCATGCCCGCTTGACGTATAACACTGTCGTTTGGAGGAAACTGGGAGAGCGATGGGCTCTGAGGAAACATGAAAACACATGTTTCAACGCAAAATAGTTAGGCGACAGGTGTGTGGGACTCGTTCCTACATGACAGAGATACCGCTTCATTGTGAGAATGATTCATCCGAGTGCTGACTGTGGCAGAAATCATGCCTGGGCTTTTAAATGTTACACAGAAAGCTTCTTAATGGCCATTAATAATGGCCACGGTGGAAGCTCTCTAATATAGCACCGTGTTATCCTGTTACTACTTGTGGCTGCATTAATAGGATGTGAACTTTAAGCGTACACACATGCCATCCAAGCACTTTTACTTTTACTTGTACTTACTGATTATTGATGATTATAGCACAGAGTCAGCTACCATCTTGGCATGCCTACAAAAAGACATATGTAGTGCCATGTGATGCATTTAAAATAGAAAATGGGGTCAATTTTTTATTGTATTGCTCATTATAAGATAATTTAATGGGCCAGCGTGTAGCATTTAGGTGTATGAATTGGCAGAAATTGAATATAATATTATTAAGTATTGTTTCTCTAGATATAATAAAGCATTTTTGTTTTTGTTACCCTAGAATGAGCTGTTTATATCATCATATGGGGCTTGTCCTCTTCCCTTGCCGCCATATTTATACAGTAGCCCAGAATGGCCAATGGACACGGGAGAAGTTTCAGTTGGTTTCAATCTGTAACCTCACCACTAGATGTTGCCAAATCCTACACAGTAGACCTTTTAAGGGCTACCTAGAAATGCCTTTGATCTCTGCTGTCTTTCTATGGCTGTTTAAGGGGACATAGGTCTGACATATTTTATTTGTAGAAATAGGAAAAGGAGACAAAGTTATTTTTGTCCTGTGTAATGTTATGAAATGATGTTACTCTCTGGTTTCACCAAAGCGGCAGATAACTGCGGTGGTGAAACCAGAGAGGTGTCTTATAAAAAATATAAATTAAAATCTATGACTATTATGAAAATAAGAAGTGTTAAGGAGCCTGCATACTCGATCAGTGTATGAAATCCCCTCCACCCAACACCTCTCTGATGTTGAATTGGAGGGACTGTGTCCAACGATCTTTGTAATGCAGCCCCCTCATTCATTTGAATGAGACCAGCCTATTGATGCAGCGGGGTGCCAACACAGATGGCTCCGGCAAAAAGGTTGAACCTGGCTCAAACCTTCAATGTGACGTCATCCGTCTAAGCGAGGCGTTGGACGAATCAAGTAAGTGCAAGCGCACATTTAGATTACTTTGTAACGTGAACGTTGCATTCATAACCTGTGTATAATTAACTCGTTGATTGTCTCTGACTGAAGTTGTAAAATATACACAACACGTCAATACCTTATTCAGAGGAAGAATCATGTTTGAATGCCATTTTGGATTTCTTCAGATAGCACAGTATGGTTGGTACCGTTCCAAAGCCCTTAAAGAGTGCAGCATTGGGAAATGAATGAGTTTTTGTTTGTTAATGGGAGCAGAATTGTTCCAGTGGGCAAGAACTGTGTACAAACAGGACAAGATGTTTCTGAAATTGGTCATGCTAATGCAAAGACTCTATCACAGTACACAGTAAGGAGACCCAATATACAGGTGGTGGCATTTTACTTTGAAAACACACATGACAACAAAATAGGTCCCTCCTTGAAAGCTTTGACCAAAATGCTTTCAACACTGACAGGTGACATGGGAATAATATAGATTGATATTATTTTACTACCCCTGCTGTCATTCATGCACAATCTGTCCCTTTCCACACTAGTCTTTTAGCTTTTTTTGTCAAGGATTGTTCTTCCCTAGATTTGAGTAGTATAAATTACATTAAGAAGAAAAGTCACTTTAAAAAAAAAAAGTCATGAAAGAAGCAGCAGAAAAATGCCAAATTGAGCAGCTGCAGCGAAGAAGAAGCTGCATTATGAATCACTATACATTTTTGGTGGATTTACAGCAGTATCTTACAGTATTTCATAATAACTGTAACATAGTTAGATATTCATCCTTCCCATGTAAATTAACAGTTAATGCCGTTGGTTAACCAAAGCGGCAGATAACTAATTTATCAGCATAATACAGTATTTTCTATGTGGTGGAAATATACTTCCCTAAGTTCAGTGAGTCACTATCCATCACATCGTGCTGTTGATTGTAGGCTGTTTCTGCTATGATGATAGCACATTTGTACTAATCAAACTGCTGATAGCCCACTTATCATTTTTGAATGGCAAGATGTGACCGACTTTGTACCGCACAGCTTTGGTAGTCATCCTACTGAGCACAACCATGTGGAGATGAACCGAGGAGCCCAGGTACAGTGTCCGGTATTGTTTTGTCTTCAGGATTATTGAACTGTTAACATCTCAGATAATCTTTCATTTGGTTTCATTACATCAGGTTGTTAAAATTGGCAAAGCAAGCTCTGTAACGTTAGCTAGCTCGAGCTCAAGTAGCTGTAGTAACGTTAGCTAGCTAACAGCATAGCCGACAAAGCTTACGTTAGTAAAGTCAATCATCAATTACAGTGTGACGATGAACGACGATGATTGTTTTTGTCTGCTGCCTGCTCTCCAACATTGACGAGCCCGGACGAATGCAAAAGTCTGTTTTCTTTCTCGAGAATTTGCATTTCAGTGCTTTATTTAACAACAAACACTAATGATGAAATTTTGTGCACACACACACACACACACACAAGCCATCTCACTTTTCCTACAAGAAAATCTGTAAACCCAGTTCATCTAATGTCACTACACCTTTCAATGAATGTGTTGCGTTCAGGAAGGTGAGGGTTGTTGGTTTTGGCTTCATCTGTAACTGACATCTGACTCTGTAACATCCCATCTGTTGACTCTGCAGCCCACTGAAGCCATGACGACATCTATAATCAATCCAAAATTTAAATTTCATGGAATGTAGACTTGTACTCATTTGTAATGTGTACTTCTCTTTGATTTAGTGAACTCTGCAGCTGTGTTTATAAAAGTTACAACAGAAAGACACCCAAATATGACCCCCTCAGCTGGGTGTACGGTGAAGGCTCATCAGCTATGCATACTGGATAATGTATGCGTCTACTGTAAATCAGTTTAGAACAGAGTGACTGACTTTAAATTTCTTTGTCTTTTGGCTCTCGGGTAAGGGGATGAGGGTGCTCTTTCTTATGGAGACTGGTGAATTGTGTGTTCATTTAGCTGCATAAGTATGTAGTGTCCTTCGTTTTCTAAGTAATACATAGTGATATTTCTTAAACTGCCTGCATTGGAGAAATGTGAGGTGAACTTTTATTTATCAACTTGGAACACCAAGCAGCTACTTCATAATTGACCCTTCACTAAGCCCTGCCCCCACTGCTACTCTGTCAAGCTGTCAGAGCTACCATGGAGCCCACACTGTCACAAACTTTTTTTGGGAAAAAAACTAAAAAAGTTATTTCAGAATGAAGCCGTGCATGAAAACAAGTGAAAAAGACAAACATAGAAGCTAAAGCCTACAGATCACAGCGTAAAAGTGAAGCACCACATCACCTGAAGATCGAGACAAAAGACAATGACATTAAGGAACAACACTGTTCCCGTAAAGCCGGATAGGTCTTTACTCACTGTTACAATCATACTTCCAGACCTCATGTGAACAGCTGTCCCAGCGCTCCCTCCGCACAAGACCACTAACAAATGAGGAAAATGGAATGATTGCAATGTGCCTGTTATGCCTGATGGTAAAACTGTTAAGGTACCTCTTTCCTTGTTAGTCTTTTAAATTGATCAGAAGGTGAAATGTAAAGTAAGTGAATAACGGGTAAATAACACTTTTAAATTAAGTATATTTATTTCTTTCTCTGTCTTAAAACCACACTATGCTTGACTCTGTTGTTTGAGCTTTTACTAATGGGCTGGGATGTAATGCAATCAATTTGACGGTTGACGTCATTATGTCACCCTGATATGGATAGACTGTAATACTCAAAGCCTGATACATAAGAGACTCCTCCGTATTCATTAGAATTTACTTTGTGAGATTACCTTAATAAATACATTAATTCAACCTGTATCATTATATTATTTTCATTGTATTAAAATAATTGAAAACATATTTTACTTGACCTGCTTTATATGGAAAATGTCTTCTGCCCTGATTTGGAGCTATTGACTTGGCTGACTTGAGCCCCCAGCCTGGATGTTGGAGACTTCAGAGAGACACCATGCTAGGTTTGAATACAAATTTCAAACTGTATCTACTTTTGAGATACATTTTTTTCAAAGCGTGACAATGTAGGTGGGGTTAAGGATTTTTCTCAAGTGTAACCCCTTTTATAAATGTCAGCTCTCTGCTGCCGGATGGAGAGCGACACGTTTAATTTGTTAGTTCAAGAGAGAAGGAGTTTATGTGACATTCACCCTCAGCAGCACTGCTAACATATTCCCTTGTATGTACAACAGTATGAGGCACCGCATGGCATAACCCCCCCTTGTTTGATCAGTGTAATGGGAACACTCTCTGACTTCAGATGGTAGCTATACGACAATCTAAATGTACTTCATGATTTCTAAACTGGGGTTGAGGAAACGTTCCTCTCGTATACATTTTACTGCTTCATAAATGGTGAGCTACGAGTGCATTTTGGCAGCTGGAAATTATATGAGACACGATTATGAATTATGCTTTGAGAGTGTGTGAAAAAGTGGGTCTGGATGTGTCTATTATTATTCCGCGCTATCATTTCGCTCCCACTCTGGTCCACTCTGATTCATTTTTCTCATTAATTTATTCTGTTCAAATTTACATAATACTTGTGCCAAGCCTGTGAATTTTTTTTTCTGCATAATTTAACAATGGTTAACTAATTTATGATGGTGCAACTATCCAGTCATAGCGGTCTAATCATAATTGTGCTTCCTGTTTTATCATGGATTACAATTTGCGTAGAGAGAAAGACAACAGTACATCACACTTATCGAAACAGGCTTTGATCATGAGTGGCGGTGAGCGACGTTTAATGCAGCGTCTCACTGAACGCATGGCTACACTCTCTACAAGTCGGCGCTGCACTGATATGTGATACAGTTGGTCTGCAATCCCATGTTCACGACGAGCACACCGGGGTTTAATAGCTCAGGAACCATAACAGCAAGTCCTGCTGCCTCCATTCGCTTATACCGTCCAATTATCCAAACGTTGCTCTGCAGATCCTCAAATTGCTTCTTATAACTCTTGAGAGGAATTTACATTTTTATTAAACTTCCATCTTTCCTTGTGTATTTTTTTTTTTGCCTCTGCACCTGTGATCTGCTTCCTCACTTCCCATTGGCCTCTGCCCCGCAGCTTTGGGTGGTGAAGTGTTGGTGTAGGAGCTGCCTTTGGGAGATACACCCCATGCAGAGTATCGATTGCATAGTGAGTCCATCTGCCTTTGATGCAGGAGAAATAAGATTCACTTTTCATAAATATTGCATTACACAGATTCATTATTTTTTTGTATTTGATACAATTAAAAGTGCTCTCAAGGAAACATTTGCATAACCCCCCCCCAGGACACATACCTCCTCATATTCCCGTTTACATAGAGGAGAACATTGTGTATTTTCCCCTTAATGCCTATGTATGCCTATGTTTATTTGAATTCTTGTGAAGTCTGCACCAATTCCCCCAAAACACAATGAAGATTAAATTAATTGATTACAAAAGAAAAGAGGTGAGAACGCATGACATTTTCTCGACAGCGTCGCTGATGCAGTGCTGCACATGGGTGAAATTGGATCTGTAAGAAATAAGTGTAACCCCAAGGGGGGGTCAATCCTCATCCAGAGCAGGGAGATAGGGGGAAAGAGAAGGATGGGGAGTTGTAATGGCCTTGCCAAGTCCCCAGCAGCAGGGGCTGAGTTTGATGCATTAATTGGGATGTGAAGCTTATTCCTGCACTGTGGCATGTGCCTGCGGCTGAGAAACCCTGATTGCTGCTGGTAAGAGTCGACTGAATGAGCGGAGTAACACCCCCCCCCCATTATTTCTCTTATGCTGGAGTGTTATTCCAAGTATCAGTGCTGTTGAGGTAGCCTTTAGACAGATAAACAGAAACAGAAAGATAATTAAATAAGCTTTATTTAAAAGTGCTAAATTGAGGCCATTAATATGCAACAAACAACTATTTTCTTTGTGTGTTCACAGTAACATCGTCCCGACCAACAGTGCAGAACGTGTTGCTCCCACGCTCCGGAGTTCCCCATCCGGTGAAACACTGTTAGCTCCGTTGCCGTCGTTTGAGCTGTTAGCACCGTTAGATGCCAGCCGCCGGCTCAGCTGTCGCCATGTTGAGAGCCGCGCGGAGGATGTGCTCCGAATTCCATATTCCGAGAATGTACTCTGCTCTCATTACGATGTCCTGGGAGCTTCTTGTTGACAGCACAGAGTCTATAGTTCCATTATGATGACGTTTCATATGAAACATTAAATGCATTGAAATCACGTCTTCGTGTAGACCACATTTCACCCGCCAGCGTAATATGACTGAGGAGAAATACTTTCAAACCAACCAATATCGTGTCTCTATCAACCTACAACTGAACAAACCATCAATATTTTAAAACAAATTGGTGTTTTGTGACACGTTGGTGTTGTAACCGCATTTTAGCCGGTTGAACAGACGGTGAAAATAGTTCTTAGACGTTCAGACCCAATTTCAACCAGTTTTCAACCAGAAATCAACGTTGAAATCCGGGTTGGTGCTCACTGGGTGAGGTCTCCTCATCAGTCTTGGACGTTGTCCGAGCTAGCTTCGATGTTCTCATGCTTCTTCCTTTAAATCCACTTTTCTGTCATTTGGGAGTAAATTAATCTTTAATTCATTACACAATACAGCCATGGGGCATTGTCTTGAATAATTTAAAACTAGGCTGAGGTATGTATGTAGGTTGCGTCATTGCAATAGTGTCCAAAAAAACGATTGCCTCCCAATTCCACAGCACGTTAATTGTGTATACTGTGTATTGTAAAGAACAACCGATGTGTTATTTGATGCAGTGCAGGGAACTCCCTCTCTCTGTGGATGCGGCTGGCTGTCACTCACCGTCGATCAGTGCATCCACTCTGCAGGTTACAGAGTACAGACGAGAGAAAAAGGATCACCTTGTGTCTTCAAAATGGTGCCGTGTCCTTGGGTGGAGAGAAAAAAAAAAGAGATGTCTGGTCAGCTAGATCACATTCACAGTGAATAACACTGAAACTAACATTTGAATGAACATCCCGTCAACATGTCAAAGTGTAAAAACAGAGATAGAAAACCAGTCTACATACTGTATGATTGAATGACTCTTAACTGTGAGTATGAACTTATTGAGCAAACTGTGTACCATCACCCTCTAAATGGTTCACTTGCGGAGCTGGATTCTCAAGCAATTTTAAGGATTAATAAAAACTCTCACCTCAGAAGAAAAACGAAATTCACAGGAAACAAACAAGCACAATTTTGACTTTGGATGTCAACAGGAAAAAAAATGAATGATTCAGTCATTTGATCTGCATAAAACTGTCTGCATGGCCTCCTGGAATATGCACCATACTACCTGTTCTGTCATATTACGTATGCAAAATACATACGCCAGTCTGTCACGGCCTAATAGTCCACCACAAATAGCACATACCTTTAGCTCCATCTGCTGGATGGAGAAGAAACCAGGCATTCAGTGACAGAACACTAACCAAAGAGTTTATACAAAGACAAGATCACGATCCTACTCTCTACAGTGGTAATGTATTGGCAGGTGTTTTAGTAATTGTAGGTGATTTGACCTCTGCTCTGGTAAAAGTTAAGTGGATTTTTTTATTAGGCCACTAAACTCCATATACTATGATACAGGTCTGAGGGTGTGGGTGGACAGTGGTTGTGTAGCGCCCTGACTGCCCATAATGAATTGGTCATTAACGATATATTGTATATTGGTTACGGGATACAAATTTCAAACAGTGAGAGTCACGTTGTTTAGTTAGTTCATTTTATATTATTCTATTTTATGTATATATTGTGTATATTCATATTTAATATTTTTTACTCTGCAATTTTTATTGCTTACTTATATAAATGCTGCTGTAGCAAAATAATTTCCCCTTGTGGGATTAATAAAGTAACTATCTATCTATCTTTCACAAAGACTTACCAACAACACAGGAGCACAAATTACATCATCATCAAAAAAGAATAAAAAAGGATACTATAAAAGCCACATACTGTATAACAGATATCACTGAAGAGAGTAATGCAGTAAACAAAAAGTGAAGCAAACGAAATTCAATACGCCTCTTTTTCCGCAGCAGACATTTTGACATGTCACTGTCAGAAAAGCACAGGTGTGAGTAATAAAATGAAAGTGGAATTCCGTTCAGCTGCTTCAGTTTCAGGGTCCTGGCCTGTGTCTGAAACAACTCCCCATTGGTGCACTATATTTACCCTCCACCATCATTTTTGAAGTCTTTGCCCTATATACTACTAACCTATATAGCATACTGCTTTCTGCAGTTTGTATACAGGACATCAAGACAATCTTCTTAGAATGTCACTGCCAATTAAATTTCAACAGTTATTTTTCAGTTTTCCTAAATGTTTTTGGTGTTCCACCATCCAGGAGAAAAGTCTCCAACAGCAACACACTTAAAATCAGTATTTGTTTCTAGTCTGCACACTGACTTTTGTCACTTTTCCTGTGCATACTCTAAAAACCTGCTTAGAATTAGTGTGTAGTCTGGATATAGGACACAGAGTGAGTGTAAAATGGATGCACTGTGCAGTTCTCTCAAAATTCAAAGTGACCATGACATGCACACTACTTACACTTCCAACAATCCCACAATGCAATGCTTTGCATTATATTACAGTCAGGATGTGTCTCTCTATCTGTCAGTGAAGAGGGCCAGTCCAGCTTATGGTGCCCTGCTGCCTCTCAGTCATGATGCTAAGCTAAGCTTCATAATTAACAGCGTTTGAGCGTAGGTCTCCCAAAGGTTTACTCTGCTCAAAGACTGTTTTGCATGTTAACAACAGCCATTCTGACAATTCATCTGCATTCTTCTGTTGCTGACACCACTGCTGCCCAGAGATCAAATCTCCTGTGAACTGTTTCAAAAATTAAATTGACTCTGTTGAATACTGGCCTACTGCACTGAAAATATCTATTTTTTAGTGCCATATCTAGTGGAGCTTTAAGTTTGTCCTCTCAGCACTGTTTTACCCATCCAACTTCATTAGTCCTTCTTTGCCAGACGGGCCCCAGATGTTGCGTTCGAGGACATCCCACTTTTGAGACCTTACAAACACACGGGAGACTAAAATTTGCCTTTTTCCCAGCAGTGATTTTGGGCTTTGAAGGTGACCCGATACAACATCGTTCCAGCTGGCAAACGCGAATCTGACGACCTTGGTTGCTTCTCATCGCACAAGCTGTATCGCTGCTATGACTTTAAAATAAACTCTAAATAATAATAATAAATTAATAATAATTTTATTTAATTTTTTATTAATAATAATAAACTTATAATTCTGCTATAACTATTCACTAATACTTATACTATTAATACTCGTGCATGTTTTTGCTGACTATTAAAATATTTTGTTAAAGCAGTCAGACATTAAACCAATAATGCCGCCAGAGGATGGCAGTGGTGAGCAGTGTTTTATAATAGATCTACATAATATTGGCCTATATATATTAGATCCTAGACTATGCCGAAGTTTATTCTGCAGGTCTGACTGATCCCGAAACGGTTTTGGACCATGACGCATTCCACGTTGGCAGCGCCGTGAGAAATTACACATTTAAAGTCGCATATTTGAAATGGAGTTGGGTGGCATGAATTGATTGCGTTAGGAATGCCACCAGGATCGCAGTGCAACATTTGTAACTAGTGTGCGGTGGTTCGTGGCCACGCTGGCTGCTGCGAGTGTGTCACGGTGACGCGCTCACGAGCTGCAGATTCATGAACGCGCGTCGTCCCTTTTTTCTTTTTTTTTTTTGTTGCATGGATGGGATCAGCGAGAGGGACGCGAATGAAAGGTAACCAGCTTTAATGTCTTTCCCCCCCATTCACCGTGGCAGCGACACGGTAACCGGCGTGTCAGACGGCGCAGAGCATCGATACGTCTTGCTTTATGTCGGCATTTGGTGACGTTAAAGCCCCGAAGGACACTCGGATAAAAGGACCGCAGCCCCACACTTTAGTTCGCCACGAGTAACGTTCACTAACTGAGGGTGTTTGTGTACCAACGGGGGCGAAGAATGGTCCTGTTCAAAGAGTTTCAGTCCATTGTCATGTGTAATGTTGTCGTATGCACTCTGTCTGTGTCAGGCCTCCGTCAGAGAGGTCAACTCCAGGGAGTTGAAGTGTGTACATGCATCTAAGAGCTAAACGCTCCGGATTCATGACGGCAATGGATAAACTGACAGGCTGTTTGAGGTCCTCGTGCTTCCTCGTATCGTTTTATATTTGAAAATAGGATACAAACCGCGTCGGTTATGTGAGTTCCTTATTGGACACCTGATATCTTCGGGGTTGCTGCCTGGAGACCCCCAAAACAGATCTAGCGCGTTAGAGCAGCAACTTTGTATTTATATGACGAGTGAAACATAGACCAAGCTGCGGGTGGAGAATGTCACTTTATCCTGAACCTGTGGGGGCTGGAAATATCAAGGTGGCTGCTGGGGGTCAACTGACCAACTGTGTGTGTGTGTGTGTGTGTGTGTGTGTGTGCGCGCGCGGCTCCAGATGTCACATTGCTATGAGAAGAAAGTGTTCTGTTTATTCATGAAGACTTTTCTTCTAATTCATTTATACATCATTTGTTGTGTCCAAACTAAATATCATTCAATTGTCTTTTATCTACTCGTTCAAACCAAAGTGTCCATGTGCTAAGTATCTGCAATTTTCAGAATGACCAGTCGTAATGGTTTCTGTTATTTATTATGGTGTTTTTGTTTTTTTAGGTCGGTGTAAGGTTTCCTCCCTCGGTCCTCGTTTTCTACAAGCAGCAGCCTCACAGATAAGACAGACTGAGCCTCCAGCCGGCAAGAAGAGAGCTGTCAGGAGTGTTTGTCCTCCTCATGGAGAACATTTAATCAGCGCCGCCCAGCCAATGCTGCGTCCTGTCTCCGCCGTCCCAGTGCAAACAAGTAGTTAATAACCTCTACTTTTTAAGAAGAACAGTCCCAACGGCGCAGCTCTCACTTCGATTGGATTCAAACACAAGACTCCACTGAATACACAACTCAGAGGAAATAATACTTCTTCTTTTTTTTCACCCCGAAGTTCTGCGTCTGTGTTTTCGGAACCGACTGCAACCATGGGGGCCACAGGCTACGGCTATTATCGAGCAGCCGTCTTCTCCTGCATGTTCATCGGCTACGCGCTGTACTTCTTCAACAGGAAGACCTTCTCCTTCGTCATGCCCTCTGTGATGGAGGAGATCGAACTGGACAAAGATGACTTGGGTGAGAGAGTAGCATCTTTTCTTATTTGTTTGGTTAAGTAATATTTGCTCAAGCAATCATTGGGTCTGTAACGAGGCTGTTGTTGGCGAAAACACTGCAATAAATCTGTCCTAAATCAGTCTCATTTAGCTTGCTATCCAAGCACAGTGCAAAGGCATTAGCATGCAGTGTGGCAAACTGAACGGCCACCAGTCAGTTCACCCACTCTTTGATGTTTTGTAATTCTCACCCTCACCCCAAATCCTCCCTGCACATGAACCGTGTAAATGTCTAATGCAACACGTTGCTATGTTTGGTGTCTTTTAAGTCCTACTGGTTTGATCTTATTGGCAGTGAAATGACTTAAGTCTCATGCATCTTTGGTTGCCTTCGTGGGTACGAAGCTACAGTCTCTTTCTTTGCACATTGTTTTTTAACAGTAACCTTCATTGTGTCTCTGCAGGTCTGATCACCAGCAGCCAGACCATGGCGTACGCCATCAGTAAGTTCATCAGCGGCGTGCTGTCGGACCAGATCAGCGCCCGCTGGCTCTTCTCTATCGGCCTCTTCCTGGTGGGCGGCATCAACGTGGCGTTCTCCTGGTCCTCCACCGTCCCCATGTTCGCCCTGCTCTGGTTCTTCAACGGGCTGGGTCAAGGCTGCGGCTGGCCCCCGTGTGGAAAAGTGCTGCGCAAGGTAACACTGCACCGCCTGCCACCTCATGCGACACAGATCCCCTTACTCAGCAAAATGTCCCGCTCTCGACACGCAAGGCCGCTCGTGACACCTGCGATTGTTCCGAGCAGCTGGTTGAAAGGGTGTAAACCCGGAGTGTGGGAACCACCTGCTGCCAGTCATGTTGACTGGTTTTCTCTCTGTACTAGCAAGTGGTGGTGATATTGGCAACGGTGATAGTTTTGAGAAATTACAGGGTTACCTAACAAACGGCAAAGGCCTCATTCACAACCAGCTTTTTGGATCATAAAGCTCTGGTGAATGGCTCGCATCGCAGGCAGGACTCTGAAAACAAACGCTCTTTGAGCAAAGCCCGACTCATTCAGCTGTTCTGCCAAGAACCTGCCTTATTAGTAGCAGTGCTCAAAAGGTGAGGGAATAAATAGGCTTTGGCATGTGTTCATCGTGCTTGAAGGGGATCAGATTACAGGAGAAGGTATTTATAGAAGATCCTCAGCAGATCTTTCTGAAAGGAAAACAACTTTGACCAAAGGTGTTTCCCTTTTCTCAAACAGTCTTCTGATAGCTCCAAGTCTTCACCTTGGCTTCATGGCTTCTGTAGCTCCTGTTCCACGGAGCAGAGTTAACATCCGCACAATGTGGATCGACATGGTGTTAATTCAGCCTGGGGGCTGCTCTTAAGTATTTGCCAAGTGGATTCTCAAGTTACTGGTTACTCTGTTGGGTATGCTGCGTGAGGAATGCTCATGGCTGTTTTCAGCTGTGTTACATCGTGAGGGTGTGTGGTTCTGATGCCATTTCTCCAGCAGCAGTAAAATAAAAGTATAATTGGAAATTTGGCAAAAGAAAGTGCTGAAAATGCAAACTATGCTATTTTAGCCTCTGGAAGACAATTTAACTAGAAAGGTGATCTCTGCCAGGTGTGTCTGCAACGACCAATGCTGTAATGTTGAATGATTACAACCCACAGTTGGCTAATGGTCTTTTGAGAATGTGTGATGTATTTTATCATGCAGCCATAACAGGGCACCCCAAATATGATGCAGAATGAGAGATAAGCCGTGGACAGACGCAGAGGTTCACACTCATTCACAAACTCATGAACCAGAGTGATCGCATGATTCTCCTGGCGGAGATGTGAATCAGCGTGTCTCTGACCATGACCTGTGGGTTGCTTCAGGAACGTGGAGCATGGAAAGCAGCCGACAATACGTTTCCATACATGATGGTTTTAAACATGCATATTAAAATGACATTATTTAAATAAGTCTGCATTCTCTGCCTGCAGTGAAGGGTTTGAGGCATCCTCTGCTTTGCTTTCTCTTTGCGTCTCTTTTTCCACCAGTGGTTTGAGCCCTCTCAGTTTGGAACATGGTGGTCTATTCTGTCCTGCAGTATGAACCTGGCCGGGAGTCTGGGTCCGATCCTGGTCACGGTGCTCCTGCATTACTACGACTGGAGGACTATCCTGACCATGTCGGGGATCCTCTGCGCCTCCTTCTCGTTTGTTTGTGTGGTGCTCATAAAGAACGAGCCAAAGGACGTGGGCCTGCCCAGCATCGAGCCAGCCGCCAAGAAGGGGGCTAAGGGAGGTAAGCGAAGAGAGGAGAGGAGAGCCAGCAGGTTTTTACATTGGGTAAAGAGGCCACTTCCTGTGTAGCTGAGGATGGTTACCTCAAAGCATGTGAGTCACATGGTGCCGTGTTAGCTCCCAACATCCCAACAGTGGGTTTGACCCAACAACCACGCTTGCCCAGAGAAGCTCGGATAACACACACAGAGGGAGAGTGAATTCATTATCTGCTCGGGTAGACATTACTCCACTAGATCGTTACAGAGCAAATAGTGGTTTGCTGCTATATTAATGCTCTGAATGTTAAATACAGCTCCTTTTAAAAAATCTTCACAAATGAGCTCTTTTATTTTGAAGCGTAAATGCAACACCAGAAGTACGACATTAACATTAAAATTGCGTAAAATGAGAGGTTTTCTGAAGGGACTCTGGCTCAACCACTTTTGTCCACAGGGACCGCCAAAATCAACACAAAATGAAAGGTAGTAGCTTTAATTATGGCGGAATATATTTGTCGATTGGACTTGGGTGTGTTTCCAAATGTTTCCAAATTATTGCTACTTAACCACCTGAGTGTGATGGATTACAACTACATACATAGTCAAAGCTGTAACTCCTAAACCCTTATCACTATGCAGATCAGGCAGAGGAGGTCATTAATAATAATTCTGATCCTGACATCATTAATGTCCTCCCACGTGCAGGCAGAGCAGTTAGTACCTCATCAATAACAACCACTCTCTAATTTTGTGTTCATGGTTAAATATAAGTCTTAATCCATCCCTCCTTGATCTGTGTCATTGTGGGAATGTGGGAGGGGACTATAAGACTTTTATTTGACTACCCCTGAGTAAAGATCCTCACCTGGTACTTTTTTTAAAAAATAAACAAGCTCTATTAGTCCATCTTGATGCTTGTTCATGCATTTTGATACCTTAATTACGTTCGAAGTGCAAATAAAAATCCCACTGTCTCAATTTATTTTTATTGAGAGTTTATGAGCATCACTGGTATGCTGTGTAGAGTAAGGTATTATAATAGTTATATAACCCACACATACCAGTACCCTTACTGCATACTGTGCTGCATCATGTATATCGACCCATTGCTGATCTCTAGTTCATTTGACCGTGTGAACGTCTATCCCCTCCCCAGGCAACAGTGAGAGCACCCTGAGGGAGTTCCTCCTCTCCCCTTTCCTGTGGCTGCTGTCTCTGGGCTACTTGGTGGTGTTCGGGGTGAAGACAGCTGCCACTGACTGGGGACAGTTGTTCCTCATGCAGGAGAAAGGCCAGACTGTTCTCATGGGTGTGCATTTTTTTTAATTGTCCATCGCCTCTCACTGGTTTTACACTCCATCTGACTGGTTAGGGGTGCTGACATCAGCTGCTTTGTTTCCCACAGGGAGTACCTACATGAGTGCCTTGGAGGTGGGGGGTTTCGTGGGCAGCCTTGCAGCAGGGTTCCTCTCTGATCGAGCCGTAGCTCGGGTGAGTAACGGAGCTTGGCTAGGTCAGGCAAAACATGACTGGGATTATTGTTCCGTACCATCCTCTCTTTGACTTCCTCCAGCAAGGCTTGGGCACCCACGGCAACCCTCGCCACGGCCTGCTCATTTTCATGATGGCCGGTATGTGCGTGTCCATGTACCTCTTCAGGGTCACCATCACACCTGAGATGCCGACGGTAATTGCAACTTCATTTCTTTTCTTTACTTTCCAAAATGCTTGAAGTGGACATTACAGTGGCTCATTGTGTTTGCACAGGAGGCTCCTCTTTGGGTCCAAGTCCTTCATCCTGTCTCTGTCCTTGTTGGTGTATCAGAAAAAGAGGTATGCTCAAAGATGTTAAGGATTTCGTGGGTATAAAAGATTTGCTGTACTGAATCTTAGGAAAGTGTTGGAGAGCACTGTGTTTTCTCGTTGTCGCACACAGATCTGGATCCTGTTCCTCGGTGCTGTGTTTGGATTTTCTTCCTACGGACCGATCGCCTTGTTCGGGGTGATAGCCAGTGAAAGTGCTCCTTCAAATTTCTGTGGAACCTCTCATGCTGTTGTAGCTCTGATGGCTAATGGTAAATTCACATAAACCAGCAGAAACACCTGAATTACTTGCTGTAGTATTCCAGCATTGATATGTTCGCATGACCAAACGAGCTTTCCTTTTGTTGCAGTCGGGGCTTTTATGGCGGGCCTTCCCTTCAGCACCATCGCCAAGCATCACAGCTGGGACACGGCCTTCTGGGTTGCCGAGGTGATCATGGTCGTGGCCACCGTTGCCTTCTTCCTCGCGCGCAACATACGCACCAAGATGGGACGGATCGCGGAAAAAATGGACTAATGTGTCTTCCTGAAATAAGCCAACCGTCGACGTCCTGTCATGTGACTTCAATACTGCACATTAATACAACACCAATTAGACCTAACGAAATCACTGTCACACGGACTAACCTCGGAAAACAAACACACAATCAGGTGCTTTAGTCACACACACATGTTTCCTCACATTAAACCTAGGGATGCGCCGATATCAGATATAGGTCTGATACTGACTCAAATAGCTGGATATCTATGGCTATAGGACGATCTGGTATAGGATGCTATTAATAAAATGAATGATATAAAATAACAATTCAGTACATTTTTATAACAGTATTTACTTGTAACATTCTGTGTTACAAAGCAATGTTTAAGTCAAACCTGGTGTTGCCTTTCACATAAAAGAATGATCCCAGTCTCTTCCACGCAGTGAGGCATACAGCTTATTAATTCAACACTGGTATCGGATCGGTACTCTATGCACCGATACCCACAGCCCAGGTATCAGTATTGTTATCGGGACTAAAAAAGTCGGATCAGTGCATCCCTAATTCAACACCACGAAGATGGCAGATGTAAACTGTTCATCACAAGCTAATGTTTTAAAGGAGCAGTGTGTAGGATTTAGTGGCATCTAGTGGTGAAGTTGTAGATTGCAACCAACTGAACACCCCTCCACTCACCCCTCCCTTTCCGAGCGTGTCGGAGAACTATGGTGGCCAGTGTTTGGTTTGTCCGTTCTGAGTTACTGTAGAAACACGACAAGATTTAAAGGGCTCATTCCAAGCTAAAGAGCGATTCTTATTTTCAGGTCATTGTACACCAATAAAAACATAATTAATATATTATATTTCTGCCGATAGAACCTACACACCGTTCCTTTTTATTGCTTCGAGTTCATCCTAGAGGCAGTTTTCATGTGGAGACATTTAACATTTAAGACGGCTGTATACTAAAAAGAACATGGACATGAAAGTGTGCGACGGTTTGAGTTGATTTTGTTGAGATAAAGTGGATGCGTGCCGCTGCTCGTATCTTGCCTTCAGTGGAGTTCAGTTGGATGTGGCCTATTGAATGTTTACTGATGGGCCTGTGTATTCTAGACTATTATTTGTCTAGGTATATGCACCAATGTCGTAGCACGTGTCATGGTCAAAACTGTAAAAGGCTCATTATTTCACTGAAATGAAGTAATAGGAGAGCATGTTATTTTTATACACAGTTGTGTGCTGCATGATCCAGAATGTCCCTGATGCAGACTTCTTGGGCCATCTGAGCTCGTGTGATCGAACGTGTCTTTAAAGATAGATGAACATCAACATACAGGTGTTTAATCACTGCCACTGTGGTTGCCTAGAGAAGTTTTGTGGGAAGCCTTGTATACTACTGTTAATGTTCTCATCTCGAAAAAAAATCTGTGACTTTTGACAACTCCAATTACTGTTGATTGTACCATGGACATCTAATAAATGTGAAGTTTACTTTGTTTGATTTTAACTAGCAGTAGTTAAAATCTGTCTCTTGCTTTAGCCAATTCTGAAAACAACTTGTTATGAAGCACACAGGCACACCGTTGCTTGTTTTCTTCCTGTTCTTTCCTCTCTCGTCTTTTGTTTCAAAGCCATGACTGTTTGCTCAGCTCGACAGATTATGCGCCTGAACTAGCGACCGTATATCTTATCGTCTCATCACATGATCAAATAGAGACTTGACATTCGACAATATCGGCATACCAGACTGTCGTCATTGCAAATTTGAATAGGACAAAAATACCAAAGAAGTTATTCATTTATTGAATAGTTTTATTTGTAGTTTATTTACAGTTTATGGTTTGTGCAGAATAAGCTTATTATTTTGTTATAGATTGCTACTGACTATTTTACCAATAAAAAAAACAAAACAAAGAAAACCATGACGGAGCTGGTTTTGCCTTTTTGATAAAATGGTATCATTTGGAAATTGAGAGGGGTTATTCCTCGAACACAGTAATATTTTCGAAATGGCATTGCTTGCTGATCTGCTTTCTCTCTGGGCCCCCCTACCCCAGGGGTTTTATATTTATACCCATATGGACATTTGGAACATGTTCCTCTGACTGGGAAAGGATCCCTCATGCAATTTCCAATTTAAGTAATGGGAGGGGGGGAAAATCAAGTCCCTGTAATGTGCAAAAATGCATTCCATTGAATCTTCTGCAATATGAGTGACACAAATTTTGTGAGTATCTTTCAAAGTTCCATCCTCTTTACTACGAAGGTTTTTATTCGTGTTACTCTGCTGCTCTGCAGGGGAAACACTCCACAAAGAGACTTTTATTGACAGAAAAGACGAACTGTGGGAGGGAGACAATATGTTTGACTGCGGTGGCCTCACATTAGCTTCAGGTGAACCCATAGAATGCATGTGTGAAGGACTGTGCATGTTATCCCCCATCACTTGAAGCATCCTTTAGGGATCTCTTCATGGCGTTTTTCCTTAGCTGTACTTATAGACAGCATTTTAGCAACAGAAGCAAGTGGTCTAGTGGTTCTGAGTGAAGCAAAGTGTAACGTGTTTGCGTACTGTGTGATTAGGGAAAGAAACCCATCTGACAGCTCCACCGGGAAGAAGAAGATGGTAAAGTGAATCTTCCATGTACCTCCCTCGTAACCTTTTCCAACGACCAATCACAGCAGAGCCGGAAGTAAGCGTACTACATCACGTACTGCATCAGAGATACGTAATGCTGCACGTTATCGGTTTGTTTACTAACACAGAGGGTAAATATCATTTTGTGAAGGTGATGTGAATGCATCACAAAACTGGTCAAAGTAAAAATGCTGGGGGGGTGGAATAAGAGCTGATAAACCGACGGTCCAGTGAGGAGCTGTCCGCGGTGCTGAAACTCTTCATCTGTTTTTATTGGGATAGTTTGTAAAACCAGTGTTTTAAGAGTGGCTTAATAATAGGTTTAAATGGTTCTACAGGGATGAGCTAAACAACACGTGTTTCTGCTACTATGATGCTGGTGTACTGCTATTTTAGTGCTCTAGTAAAGCGCCACTCCTTGGACTGAACTTAAACTCGTCCTCTTCACCTTGAAGACACATTTGCTGGTAAACCTTGAACAAAATGCAAATATTGAATAAAGCTTTATTTTACATGTAGAAATGATACACTAACAACCTCCAATTTGTTGCACTTTACATGCTTGCACAACTAAACTAGTGACATACCGCTTATAAAATCACTATCAATGCTGAATCTGGAAGCGAATCTAGCACTTTTTACATATTCTTGTTTTGGACTTTTTCGAATTAGCTAGATTTCTTTTTCTCCTTTGAACTTTTTAAGCTTTAGCTTTTAGATCAGTTACTGCAATGTTTCTGCGGTCTTCTCCTCGATCATCAACCAACACCTCAGAATGAAACAGCACAACTACCAACCGAGTTTTATTTGTTGATAACAATCATTACACAGGTACATCTATAAACAAATAAAAGGAACTGCACACTTGTACTTGATACAGATATCTAAAACCCACATTAATATTGCTACTGCTGGTATGCATTTGACATCTCAAATAAATGTACAGTTTGTTTGTTGGCCTTTAAGACGCCAATCTCAACAGGTTTTGTTTTTTTGATGGTTACACCTCATTATTCTGGCTAAGAAAACAGATTCCATTTTTACCATCCTTACTATGTACCATTACACACTGCATATAGAAAGATTGAAAACCTTGTTTTTTTCACAGCAGCTATACAAATTTATTGCGATGCTATCACAGAACAGAGACACAATCAACACACGCGATGCACAGTTCTGATAAGGAGAGCTCCAGTACTAGGGATTTTAGCTGTATTGATCAAATTCATTAAGAAAACTGCATGAGTACAAGAGTTAACATATAAGAACAAAGCTTACAAACATTCTAAAACACTGTTCTTCATTATAAACAATAAAACAATGAGTTGCCCTGTGACTTTGTCCATCCCGGCACAGATTACATACACTGTCCCTTATAAAGCATATGGAATGTAATCCACGCGGACAAACTCCTCCGGTTGTTGCCCCAGCTCCTGTGAACGCCGTGCTTGGCGCCGACACGGTAACCTGTCCTGCACCCTCCCTCCTTCACATTTAAAACTGAAATGAAATCCACTGACAGTAACAACGACCGCGATTTTTTGTGGCGATGCAAAATTGTGGGATGTGACGAAATTCCCGTCTCCAAATTGACATTTTTTTTCTTTCATTAAAAAAAAGTGTTCTCTACAATCAAACTACTAAAAAACCTGTATTTAGAAAATAGTTGATAAAAATATTCCCCTGAATTGTACAAGAAAAGAGGTACAGGGAGCACTGGTAAAAGATGTGGTTTGAGAGATGTTATTCTGCCGCGTCATCTTTATCATCAGCTTCTTCTGTAGCTGGTGCCTGGAAAACAGAACAAATTTTAAAAGTGTTTTAGTTTCATCGCCCAGGAGATTGGGTGGATTTTGCATGTTTATTATACGATGCTTCTACATCACCTCTTCCTCGGCTTTGGCTTCTCCGTTCTCAGCGGGGGCCTCTTGTGCTTTCTCCTCTGGCTTGGCCTTCTCCACCTCCTTGGCTTTCTTAGGCTTAACAGGTGCCTTCTGCAAAACAAAAATATTCATCTTATTAGTCAACAGTCGGGAGTCTAATAAATTAATCTAATCAGAGGTAATGAATACAAAAACTCACCTTTGGCTTAGGTTTGGCCTCTGCCTTTGCAGGTACAGGTTTCTGCTGGAACAAAAAAGAAAAAAAGAATAGTCAGCATAAGAAGTCAGTTAACGGCATGCATATCATCTGTGACAGTGTGGGCTTGTTTCTACTCACTTCACTCAGCCTGAGAGATCTCCTCTTGGCCTGCAGAGAGAGTAAACCGACAGGGTGATTTTCGCGCTCACTGACGGGGTGTTACTGACCCCTGGTGGCTACACAGACTAACTGTTTTATTTATTTAAAAAATATATATCACAGATATGTAAAAAAAAAGTGTAATTATGACTCACCACAGATTCTCCTCCTGACTGTGAAAGACAAAAAAAGAAAAAAATCAGGTTATAGAATTGTTCTTCATTTGCATGTGCCTATGGTGAGTTGAGTTGGTGGGGGGTGGGTCATTTAAGTATTTCGTTATGTAACTCAAAAGTGGGCGTTCCCAGACAGAACATTAGCCTATGGCTGCACAGCTAGCTTCATACATGATTTAGGTTAGAACAACCGCTGTGATTGGCTGAGATATATTCTAAATCTTGGAACAATGGAGCTCATAACCCTGGAAGAGCAAGAAGACTCACTTCTTAATCAGCATGTTTATATTCATTATATCAATTAGAAATAATACTTAGCAACACATCAACATGAATCAATGTGGAAGTGCATTTGTCTACACAACAATAAGGAAATAAGAAGAGCAGTTTGACCTGCTTATATATACGAAAGTGCAGTTTAAAGAACGGCCTGTGGTCGTGCTCTCCCGGCTCCTGCAAGTGAATTGTCTGTACTGTAAAACTCCGGTAGAGGAGGGGGCGGACTCCGCCTCCCCGCGAACACATCCATTCATTGGTAATAAGCGGGATTGCCAGTGTACGGAGCGAAACCGAGCGGTGTAGCGAGCGGTTCCCGCCACGAATTTGAAAAGAGTCACTCCGAGACGCTCAGCGGCGACTCTGTCGATCTGGTAGCAGAATCTACTAGAACCCCCAGCAACAAGAGCAGGCGCTTTGCTGACGGAGGCTCGCCATTGCATAACCCTTCGACTGGCCTGAGCCGACAACACACATAAAGACACTCGGCTGACACGACGAACGCCTTCCAAGAAATGCTTTTTTTTCACCGTCGATAATAAGGGCGGCCATTCATTAACAAAAACTACACATGCATGTTAGGTTTAGGGAAGGGAAATTTAACATATTATCGTAAAAAAATATATTTTGATCCACAAGAAAGCCGTAAAGAAGACTCGATGGCCACACGAAAACAACTAGCTTAGCCTAAAAGCCAAACACCCACCAAATAACAGCCGCTTAATTAAAGTATACGTTTTCGAAACTTTAGTCGCCAGCGTGACGACCCCCATATGATACAATCAATATGCCGCCAACTTTCTCTGCAGAAAAAGCAACCCGTCGACAGATAAAACGACCCCGCTTTGTCCTACACTGCAAGTAAACGTATTTTATACACAATTGTAATTGTGCATTTCACCATTCCGCAGTACAAATATAAACCCCAGCACACGGAAAACACTTGGCACAAAGATAATCACTGCTCGAGAGAGATAGCAGCGAGAATCGGCCACTTGAGAACATCAAAACAGACGCTACACGCCAACTAAACTCCTGTCTGCAAGCGGCGACATTGTACACATTCACCCGGAACAGAAAAAACAACATTTGTAGCAACATTTTTAACAACTCTGATCGCTAGCTGTAGCGAGCCCGTTTTACAGATTGCAGTTGGGGGTTATAAACGCCGTATTACTGAATGCATGCAAGATGTCGTTCTACTCACTTTGCTCCTTTTAGGCATGGCTGGTTTGTGTGGGGTGATTTTTTTTTTTTTTTTAAAGAAAAGAGAGCTAAATGTTGCTCAATACAAGAGAAAAATACAGTGGTATATTCTGGATAAAGCTGTACCAGTACAGTCTAATACAGCGCAGCGACGGTAATGTTCCATTGGAAGAACTAGCTCAAACCGGATTGGATTCTCCCCCTCCCTCCCTATTCAAACCGTCATAGTTCCTGCATGATTGACGGGGCTATATCCCGCCCCCACTTCCCGGTGATTGGACGACCCAGTGGTCAGCAACGCAATTTCAAATCGAAGCTCCTACCTGTGTGGGTACGTCACACGTCAATCAACAAACGCGGCGAGCCATTTGTCTTTCTGTGCAGCCATCTGCTGTAACAAGGCAAAAATTGTCATTAAATCTTGACTTCCACCTCGCTCAGAAGTCGCCTGTGTTTCCCACCAAAATGCTACATTTTTACGCGCGCAAGTAGGCTACTATCTTTAATACATGTCAAAGGCAAACCCATTATGTGCCTTTTACCACGAGTGATAAAAATAAAATGTGGCTATTTGTAGGCCTATTAGCAGAAGATTGAGAGAGGGGTGTGTGGCTCCCCCAGACAAGTCTTTTGTATTTTAGCTTTGGGGGGAAAATGGCGACAGGGTACGTGTGGGTACAGACGTGCGCTCTCGTGCAACCTTCTCGCAGTGTTGTCAACCGTCCACTCGCCGCAATGTGAGCGTGCGGGTCCAAATATGACTCCAGTGGAAACAACCGCGGCGGCGCTGCAGCGTACTTGTGTTGGAAGTCGTCATTTGAGACATTTCAGCACGGAGACGTGCATTATTCCCCCCCTCGAGTGAATGAGACAGACACTACCCTGACAGTTCTCCCTCTTATTCCTCCAGTAGCCCCGAGAAAAGTACCACACCGAGTACTCTGCTAGTTACCGTGGCAGTTAACGCACTGCTTAAAAATGACGACATGTTGTTATTGAATTTTTTTGCTATTTTTTTCTTTCATACGCTACTCATAAAAAACTGTTAATACAAGCTCATGTAATTTACTCCCCTTTATGGCCACTGTACTCACGAATGCCCGTTATCATGTTGGTGAGATATTAACTAATTTAGCAAAAAACATTGTCAATAATTTCTCTTTATATTTTATATTTAGCTGGACATTAGGACAATTATTATATTTTCTAAATAGCCTTTCTTTGGATTTCATCCTTGGCTTATGGAATATGAACAAAGACAATAGATATCCTCTAAACTGGTGTATTCCTGTGCTTTAGTCAAAGTGTTATTAAAATATTTGACATGTTTGGATATGCGTATGTTAATGATGATTTCCAGTAGATTAAGCATAAATTAACCCGCAAAATCAGCACAGATACAAAAATGCCTCTCCTCTTTTTACTTTTAAATTATCCCTCCCTCCCTGCCTTTTGGACGGCCCAACATCCTGTTTTAGCAGGAAATACATCACATGGAGGAGGCAACGTGCTCTCAACAATCAGATTCTTTAACTTTAACATTTATATACTTGCATTGAAAATTAGGCGAGAAGAAAGGAAGATATGCTCTTAAACAGCCCCAGCGCCAACAACACACAATCTTTCTTAATTCAAACTTGGCCCAATATCCTGCGGACTGGATGAGGTTAAAACTACTACAGGTGGATGCAGCATTCGGCCCACTATTATTGTTTTGTGCTAGAAGATGCTTGTTCTCTTTTTATTTTCACAAGGCCATATTTCTTTTGCATATAGTAATTCCGTTCAGTTATATATCACGACTTCTTTTTATTGAATTTCTCAAAGAGCGGTTAATATAGTACTTATTGATGTATCTTTGAGCTGTTCTGAAGCCCCTCGGCCCAGCTCTTCCATCAGGTGTGAACACAATCAAACAAACACACCGGTTTTCCTGCCGGGCCGCATTCGACAGCACTTTGTAAGCACACAAAATTTGATTTGGTTTGGAGTATCCCTCCAACCCACGTCGCACCTGTCTGAGACATTTTACTGCTAACAAATGCTCGAATACATGCAGGTCAAATTTCAAAATATAACTCTGCTGGTATTGGACTGTCGTTGCTGGCCACCAAAGGAGGGATCCATTCAATAGACATTTAGAAGACATTTGAAAGTTTTCAGCGCATGCTTTCATGGCAGTGTGGAAAAGTTCTGGTGATTTGTAAAATTTTGCTACATCAACTTTGATAACATTGCCAAGATTTCCTTTACTTCCAGAGCAACACACTTCAACTACCCAAAGCCTACTTTTTAATTTAATGACATATGAAAATGATAATGCTACAAGGTGGGTTATTGCAAGTAAACCAATACTCTCAAAAGGGTGAGGAGGAAAAAACAAAAGAGTAAGGCTGCATCCACACTAATACGTTTCTGTTTTGAAACAGGGTTTTAAAATGAAAACAATCTCCACACGGGCATTTCAGCATCGTTTTCCAAATGATTTCCTTCCACACTAGCTCGCCTGAAAACAAATATCACGTGACTATTCACGTACACTGAGCATGCGGGTGCCAGTGTAAACAGGAAGATTGGTTGCTTACAGAAAATACACAGTAACAGTAATAACAGTATTATAGTACTCTTTTATAATATAAGGTTGTGCTTGATACTAGATCTTCCTCTATAATCTTCCTCTTTATACTCACACAGACAAATTTTATTTTTCAAACTTAGTTACAAGGCTCTCTCTCTCTCACACACATCAAATTTACTTTAAAATGAACACTTACAAATCAAAGTTTACTAGATAACCGGGACTTCAGAAGTCCGCACCGTAGGGCTAATAACGCCGCTGGACACGGCCCTCGCTAATCGCTCCAATAACAGCTGCATCTTCCGGATGAAGGCAGCAGTACAATTATAAAATGCAGAATTTAACTGCACAACAGCTGCTAGCATAGACAACAAGGCCAGTAACACTTGTAATCCGTTATCCATGTTGAAACGAATCATTGGTCGACCAGGCTGTTTGTTTTCTTCTGGAAAAGGGTCATGTGATAGAGGCGTGACGAATCAGGGAAGGACACGTCATGACTGCGAAGACCCAATTAAGTAGCAAACGCGGGTGTCTACGTCATCCTTTCCAAACTTATGCGGTTCGGCTTGTCCACACGAGGTAACTCTGGAGTTTTCAAACTTATCCGGCCTCCGTTTCCGGTGCCCCAAACCTCTAGATTAGTGTGGATGCTCAGTGTAAACGTAGCAAAACATATGCATTTTCAAATGGAAACGGAGCAGTGTTGATGTAGCCTAAGATGCAATAGTCACAGACTTCAAGGTACAATAGGTGTAATGTAGAAATATATTCATCTTCTAAAAGAGAGTTGCAAATTGGCAACAGAGACAAGCAGCCCAACCCCCAGTTGACACCCTGTAGATTCACCCAGTTTATCCAAATAAAAGCGTTCAATCTGCTCCCCGTGGGCAGAGAGGTGTAAACAATTAGGCCAAGTCACATGCTGATGCTTGCCAGTATTATCATGTTAATGACACCAGGAGTTTACTTCACCCCAGTGGTCCACTTGACAAGGCAAAAGGCCAGAGTGGGTAACGCATGAATTAGGTACCTGCATCTCTTGTTAGCACTCAAAGCAACAAGCTTTAGCGAAGCATCAGCAGAAGCATCCTCTGTAGTAGAAATGTAAACCTTGATAACAGCAACCAGTTCTGCTGGCTGTTTATGGTCTTTGAGTACTTAACTCAGAAATGTAAGGATGTACACAAGGTATCAATTCTAACTTGTTTAAAATGGCATTAGAGATACACAGCTGGGGTCCTGTCCTTCACATTTGCATGTAATCTTGACTGAAAAAGGATCTCTCCCTGTGTAGTGATACAGACATGTGATACAGAAAAAATTGGCTGAACTAGGAATACTGCTGATTGCATAATAAATATGAAGGGCCTTTTAGGGCCGGTTCATGATATATCACTGTTATGAACATTATCTTACAGCTGATGTATTGAAAAGACAGGTTATCATACGCCCTTTTGCAAGTACCACAATAGTTTAAAGCAAGCTGTGTGCAGTTCCAAGTCGCAAGACAGCAAACTTATACTGATGTAACACATAGAAACTCTGTATAGTTTCACATCCTGCCTAAGAAGTGCCAGCCTCACTGTGGAAGACATATTTTGTCAATATCTATCAATAATATATGTCAGTGCCTTATCCATTAAACTCATGAGCAGGGAATGAAAATCTGATATATACAACTGTGGAATGTAAGTAAGGACAGTGACTTAAAGGTGCTCAATACGGACTTCAGAGCATTTCTGTTGCCTCCACTCGCCTCTCAATATGGCGACAGCTGAGCTGGCGGCTAGAAGCTAACGGTGCTAACACAACTAACAGTGCAAACAACAGCAACAGTTCTAGCAACGCCATCAGTGCAAACAACAGCAACATTACCAACAGCGCAATCAGTGCAAACAAATCCACAGCGCTAACATTTCTAACAGTGCAAACAACAACATGGTGCTAACAGCGCAAACAGTACAAACAACAGCAACGGTGCTTAACCTTAGGGGGAACCAAAGGGTGGGCACTACGAGTCTGCGACTACTCCGTCAGTCGGGATAGCGTGATCAGCTGTAACCGGCTACTTAAACAAAGCACAGAAAAACTCGGATTACAACACACACAGAGGGAGCGTGAGGGAGGTAAAATTACTCCTCTACATCTTTACATTGTGAACAGTTGTCCATATCAATGATCAGAATTTTGAATATAGCTCCTTTAAACACAAAAGTTTGGTATTCTATCTTATACTTTCACTACACTGCATTTTAGAGATATTGTGCTTTACTATATTAATTTAACAGCTTTACTCACTAGTTACATTATACAGTAAGTTTTTATGTACAAACCATATGATAAGCTAACATGTTATAGACTAAACAATGGTAAAAGTAGTTTAAATGATCTCCACCTTGATCAACCACAGCATAAACAATGCTGCATACACATGACGGCAGCAGTAATTGTGATACAATAATAAAATATGGATGATAATAAAATAGCATTGTGGAAGCAGGCATTCCTATACTTGTGATGCTGAAAATAATAGAAGAAAATGTGGCACAAGGAGCTGAGTTAGCCCGTCTTGTAGGTAAAATAAATACTGGGGAAGAAGATGTCTGCATCATAAGTAGAAGTGCACGCTATTGATCAATAGAACAACATGGAGTCGGCTTTACAGCTTAGTCTGTTTTTCTTTAATGCAGGCAAAATTCAAAATGGAGGAGTGGGGCATAAGTTTGCTAAAATAAGTGAGTAATCTACTGCTTTAAACTAGAACCTGTCCATATCATTTGATAATAAAATATCTTCCACCACCACTGAACTGCGAAGCTGTACTTTGACTCTACTTTTCTCTATTGTGTCTCGCACAACTGGCTTTGCAGGACGTGAAAATCAGCATGTTGCAAAAAGAATGTCCTGCAGCACTCTGCGGGAGGCTCTCCGTAAAGATACTGTACATGCACGGCGGAGGAGCGTATGGAGGAGAGGGGGAGAAGGCGTCAGATAACAATGCTGTTGTTGTGTTGTGTGCGGGGCAGCCCTTCTATCAGCTGCTGCCTGTTGCTGTCCTTTCCCTCCTTTTTAACTCCCTCTCTCTCTGCGGAGGGGGAGAACGACCCCGCAGGGGAGACGACTGGGACTTTTGTAAAATGCTTCTTTTGACTCACAAAGAGAAGTAATAATGCAAAGAATCCAGCTGTTTTTGTGTGTGTTCGTGGCAGAAATAATGAATATGTTTGGCCTAATAAAAGAATAAATGGAACAGAGGTTAATGGAACAGAGACCGATAATCCTCTGGAGTGTGACAGGATGAAGTAAAGGTGACCTCATCTAAAGCCTCTTTGACCGAAGGCAACATTTATCTTCTTCACTCTCTCTTCCTCACACACACACACACACACACACACACACACACACACACACACACACACAGACATATTTGTAAATGGTCAGTGGCTGCTGATCAAGTCTTGTAGACCAGGAACAGGTGGGACTGCGGAGCTGTGTTTTGCACACTGCCTTTACTGCCGCCCTGTAAAGCAACCGCTGCTTTTGCTGTAGGCAGGTAAACCACAGATATGACTGCAAATGGATCAGCTGGATGTAGGAGAATCTGAGGCTCCCTCTCTCTCTCTCTCTCTCTCTCACACACTCTCTCTCGCTCTCACTAAGTGGATTCCTCCCATGCAGCGAATGCAGCCTTCCCATATGGAGCAGCAGGTAAAGCCAGATTACACTAGTGTGTGTGAAAGGGTCTGCAGAACCACCAGAGTTCACATCATGAACCCACACGAGCATGAAGGACACACGTTATAGTTCCACTCTATACAGCAACTGTATTAGCCTCTTGTACCAACAGTTGAACAGTATCTCCAAGATGTATTTCATTATTAATTTGATATTTAATCATTCATATTTTAAAGTTTTAATTTAAGTAAACTAAACTTGCAGAATTTATTTTCTGTAAAGAGGCTATTTACAAGATTGGGAGCATTTTAATTGCCTCTCAACGGCTCTCAACATGGCGATGGCTGAGCTTGCGGCTCGCCGCTAACGGTGCTGAGAGCGCTAACAGTGCAAACCGAGGGCGTCATCAACTGTAACCACCGCATGAGAGTGCTGCAGAGCATTGGCCGTGAGCCAGCCGGTGAGGCACGCTCACGTGCACTAACTATATGAACGGCTATATAAACGAAGCACAGAGAACTTGTAATAACAACAAACACAGAGGGAGAATGACTTCATTCTCTGCGCAGGTAGACATTACTCCACTATATTTTTACAGAAACAATAGTTGTTTGATGCTATATTAATGCTCTGAATCTTGTATGTGGCACCTTTAAAGGAGGACATGTGATCAGAGAAGTGTCTCTGTCTGTCTATATATATAAACAATGCAAAATGAATGACAAAATGTGTCACATGCAGTTTTTCTAAAAATAAGAGTCATATATTTGTCCACCCAGCAGTCAAAGCAAAGTGTTGCAGTGTAAAGAGGGGAGTGCCCATGACCTGCCTTTAACACAGTCATTTACATGTGAGAGTGGGCGGAGGTTTGCTGCAGTGACACCGCTGCCTAATAAGCTCAGTAACAATAAACCTTAGTCGGCTTTAACCATTGATTAGCCAACGACTGACACAACAAAAACAAGTCCCACAAAGACAAGCCATGCACGCTCTGAAGGATGGCCCTTTTTTGTATGGAAAATACTGCACTGTGGAGTCATATCTTCTTCTCTCACGTAAGGGGCCAATTGAATGGAACTAATCTGTGTTTGTAAACAATGAAATGAAACAATGGGATGCCCGAGAAGTCAAAGACACCGAGACAAAGACGAGGGGGCATGATGAGTTATGACTGATGATCTCTGACACAGCAGCTCGGGTGGCAGAAGAGGCCCTCTGAATCACTTCCATCGCAGGCCATATGCAGGATCGGAGGGGCTGCCGTTGCTGACCCTCCCCCCACTATCTACTTCCTGCTTTTCATGGTTGTCTGTTCGCTTCTGCCTATACAATACCAGCTGTGTCTGGAGACATTCCCGCTCATACTACACTGCTTCCCTCATAAAACCACGACTGTGGGCCAGAGGAGCCTATATAAACAGAGGGGTGTAAAGGGGGTCACGTTGATCCTCTCTGCGGGATCATAGGAGATCTGGAGATCTATCAGGAGGCTGTTCCACTGAAGGCCTTTTGAAATGATTTAAACTGCCAAGTAGCTCCTGGATAGTATTTGTTATTTTGTATCAGGTTTTATACTGGAAACATAGTAACTGCAATTAACCAGTCGAGTAAGAAACAACTTGAAACCATGTGATACAAAATATGTATTAGCATAGTCACGTTATGTGGCGGGTCAGTCATTTTATCTGCTACATACTTAAAATGTACAATTTCCTGCAAGAAAAACACAAACACAATACATCCATTATGACTCCCAGCCCAATTCACACACACAGTAAGTGGTGGAGAGCAACAAATACATTCATTCAAGTACTGTACGTGAGAACAATCTTGAAGTACTTGTACTCTTTTCATTGGGACCGATTATACATTTGAATCTTTTTACATTTATCTCACAGCTATCGACGATTTAAAATGATTTTTCATTTTGTAAATGATGACGCATTGTTATAGATTAAACGAAGTTAGCTCTGCCTAAACCAAATACTACATTAAAGTACTGCTTACATGTAAATACTTCAATGATCATGATGATGCGCCAATTATATGACAATAGAACACTGACCAGGGCCATTTTGCATGAAAGTCCATTTTACTCTTGATACTAAGTACATTTTGTTGTTAATACTTCTGTACTTTTACTTAAGTATTTTACTGAAGTATTCTTAATTCAGGACTTTTATAGTGTTTATACAGTGTGGTATTACTTCTTTTATTCCAGTAAATGATCTGATTACACAGCTGCGTGCTGTATTAGTGCATTTGAGTTACTTGGTCTTCATGCATACAGACTTCTACTTAACAGAATATGGCAGCTGAATAATAAAAGTAATTTAACACATTTTTAGTTGGAAACATGAAAAGAGCCATTCATCTTATTACTGTGCAGTCAAATAACAATTGTTGTGTTGAAAACATTTGTAAACATTTATTTTGTAATTGTAATGCATTAAAATGTATGTCCATCCATTTGAGTTAGTTTTTATACAAAACTTTGATTTGTGTAGAAACAGATGTAATAAAATGCCTTCATATATATATATATATACATTTCTGCATGAATAAAACACATTGTGTAAAAGTATAAATGATCCTACAGTGACCTCTAGTGGTAGAAAAGGAGAAACTCAGTCAGTATCAGCTTCTTATGCAGAGGGTGGTTCAGACCAACAGCTACATCCAAACAGCACAGCAGCCCGTGTTGTCCAGGTGACCTTGGTGGTGATGAGCTTGTTGCAGCCATCCCACTGACACTCATCAGAATGTGTCACAGGTCCACAGGCCTCTCCACAGTACGAGTGTGAACTCTGGCTCACACACAAACCTCCACCTTCATTCATCAAACCCGCTGCAGGGCCAGAGGATGACCTGGAGATGAATACAGTGTGTTTGTGATCCAACGTTTAAAGCAATACATATAATGTATATACATACTGTATGTTGCTCCAGTTTGGTTGTTATAGTTCTATAGAGCTAGTATAAAACTAGCTGATGAGTAAAACATTACCATCAATGGGATTACAACCAAAAATATAATCATCACTTCCTCGATACTTGCTGGATTCATGAGAAATTAAGATACAAGGGGAAATGCAAGTTTGCTGTAAACGTTTTGATACAATAGGTCAATCATTCCCAAAGTCTGGGTCGGGACCCACAGGTGGGTCGAAGGAGATTTTATTTGGGTCACCAAGTAAATTAGAATTTCTCTCCTTCTTTATTGCACATTTATATCTGCACTATACCTTTGAGCCACACGAGGGAGCCTGAATGTCCATATTGTTAGAATTGTAGCTTACTTATAACTTTGAATCTAACATGAAAGGCTAGTTAACTCCATGCTTTTATTTTTTAAATACAAGTGTGCCAATTATTTAACATGTGTATAAGTTTTCAATAACACATGAAACAAAGTTGTGATACCTCAAACATATATCTCTTCTAAGTGGCTGGTTTACCTATTCAAGACAATATAAGGTGATGGAGGAATGGAAGTAGAAATGGACGGGGACGTTGATGGTTTGTCAGTTTTATAAAGTGGGTCTCCAGAACACTAGTTTAGGAACACTGATGGTTACCCTCTTCTTTCTGTTCTCTCCACGGGGAGGTCGAAGGTCAGGTCACTGAAAGATGCTTGCTGTCTTTTCCCCTCATTATCGTGATTACGTCTTTCAAAAGTAACCCTCATCTCGGTGTTTGCGCTGACGCTATAAATAAGCCTGATTTGAGTCTGGGGAGCTCATAGGACGGGAGCTTATCTACTTTTTCTGTAGAAGCTTAAGTGTCACATCTGTGAACATGACTTCAGTTTGCCTGAAATGTTTTTAAACACCACGATGGAAAAAAATCCTCCATTACAAATAAACATCCTGCAAACTAAATTTGACTCGATTATGAGCAGTAAAATGTTCTTGAATCCAAATTAAAAGTGCTCTTCAAAGCACTCAGTGAAGGGGGGTTTAGCTGAGCTGTGTGGGGGGGGGGGGGGGGATTTGTCACGCTCTCAGGTCTGTTGAAGGGTTATAAGCTCCTCTACAGGTCAAGTGAATTCTCCAAAACTCATTCTGTAGCATCTTAAAGGGATTGTGTCATCAAGCTGAAACAAGGCTGTTAATGAGAGATCCTCAATAAAAAGTGTTGAGGGCCTTTAGGGAAATGTCTTCAGTCAAATCATATTTTTCTGTTCTTTTCACTTCTCCTTCATTTCACATTTGACTTCATTTAGTTTCCCCCTTTGTTTCTGTACTCTCAACAAGAGCCCCAACTGAACTGGACTGTTTCTCCCCTTTTAGAAGAATTACACGAGACAGAATGATGTAAGAATTTAAATTGTGGAAAAATACAGTGAAGACTTTAACATTTTGTGACATGTATGGAAAAGATTTACATAAAATGTATTATAAATATTATATCTCACCAAGAGTATCTGGCAATAAAACCAGGTATAAGCCGTCTGATTCACAAAGAATGGACCATGGAATTACTCTTGTGATAACACTCTGCCAGCAGGTGAATACGTCAGCCTCACACCCACAGCCACACGGTTTACTACTGACTGACAGGTAGACCGGAGGTGATAAGGGTCTGTGTTTCAATGGCTGGACCTGGACCTTGCTCCCTGTGAGAGTCTTTTACAGCCTCAGGTGGAGCCCTATACTGCTCACCTGCTGTTTCAGGAAATGAAGCTCTGATCCATTCCACACACCACGGCGGGAGCTCTCATGCAGTAAGTGTGTTTAAACTGAAGATGCTGTTGCTTTTGAGGAATATTTGGTCACAAAGGCAGGGATTTCATCCACGGGGACCTCTAGTGAGAGTCAACACTGGTAAGAATAGAAAAGCTATGAAAGCATGACGACAGCATTTATCACACTCAATCTGAGTGCAGAGAAAAAGCACAGAACTGGATATATAGGCCTTCCTCATTTTTTGTGATGTATTCATTTTGTGTGAATGAACGATGGAATGATATAGAAAACCTCTCACCAGTTCCCTTTGTGAAAGAACAGAATTATGAAACAAGCTTGTAGATTTCATAAAAACATAATTTCACGGAGTGTCAAAAACTCTTCAGATATAATCAGATATTCTCTGGAAACAACTCTTCCTCCAAGCTAAAATCAAGCTAAGCTGCTAATTGAAGACGTCATCGACACTTTTCTTGCTGCCCTGTCCTCTGTCCTCTGCCCTGTCCTCTGTTGACAGACACGTCCAGGCTCGGTTTTTGTTCTTGTGTCATTTATTTCAGGTTTAACTTTCCGCTATAGAGTTTTTTACTTATTTTGACGTTATTTAGTCTTTAAACTGAGAAATTCATCATACGGTCTTCTACTGTCACTTTCACAGACGTTAACCGCTAGTATCCGATTGTCCTCCAGCTCTCATTCGAGATCATTCGAATCAAAACATGTGCATTAAAGTGTGTGATTTATTTTTGTAAAGTTATTATTTGAAGTGTTTTTCTGAACATTTTTAGAGGAATGAGCATTCTCACAGCTGTGTCTCTTCCGTCTCTTCAGGGCAACAACGCTAGCATGACTGTTCCCTGGAAATCACGGCCCGCCCTCTTCTGCATCGGTTTATTACTGTGTGCAACTGGAGGTCAGCATTCATCTTTCAAATAATTGTATAAAGTCTGTGCAAACCTGGACAACATTTTGAGAAATAAATAAACACAAGAGCAATATTTCTTTTCTGAGTTCTTGCAATTTGTTGTCTAAATACTCACTTGTGACTTATTTCCCACATCGTGTTTATGACAATTCATTGTAAATCTTTCATTTAACATTCGCAGAGTCTTAATAACAGCAGACCTGTGAGATAAATGGCCTTACAGGAGGACTACATTCAACTTGAATGATTCCTATGGGGAAATTTAAGTGCTTTAATCCCTTATATTCGCTCCTGATCCAGAGTGAATTAACTGAACCAACAACAAGTGTGACTTTAGCAGTACTGTATGTTAGACTTTACCTAAAACATGTTTGTCCGTCCTTAACATTGGCTTCCCACGTTTATGGGTATGGGTTTTAATAAATGACTTTGTGAATGGAGTCACAACTGTGGGGCGAAGCTCTTCATCAACAGGGACTAGTCAGAGAAATACTTTCTTAACACCACAGCAGGTCCCACAGGGTTTCTGGGTGCTCTTAATAGTGATTAATCATTACCCTCGGTGGTCCCTTGAAGAAAAAAACCCAAACCAAGCTGAACCAAACTAAACTGTGGCAAGTCCAATCAGTCCTCATCAAAATGTACATGGTCTTGGCCAGAGCAGCTTTTCTTCTGCTTCCTCTTAAAGGATGCAACAACAGCAAGAATACATCCAAGGATGTAACATGAAACATGCTCAGACTCCGCCTGAGCTTTGACGCTCGACACGTGAAGGATCAGTCCAGATTGATGTTGTGTTTGAGTTTCAGCCTTGTCAAGAACGAACAAAACAAAATCCACGACCTTTGTAATGTTCACGTTCCTTGAGCAAACTCAAACATGTCTCAAGTACTGATTTAAACAAAGAGCTACATGTGCCTCCATAACATGCGGGCCTTCTCTTTGTCCAGAATCAAAGCAAAAGCTCAGCCAAAGTTGCCAGACTTGTTTTTCTCACATTGCATTCCATTCCACCTGCAATGTGCTGCAATCACACAGAGACCTGTAGTAGACTACAGCTTGGGCTACAAATGATTTTTTCTTCTTCTTCATTTTATATATATATATATATATATATATATATATATATAAACGTATTATTATTTGATTATATATATTTTATATAAAACATTTTAAATATTACCACTATGTACTATTATATTTTTACATATATATATATATATATATATATGGCACCTTTAAAGGAGGAAATGTGATCAGAGATGTGTCTCTCTCTGTTTATATATATATATTAAATGTATTATTATATTTGATATAAAACATTTTAAATATATTAACAAATTACTTATAATAATAATAATAATAATACATACATTTTCTATAGCGCTTTTCAAAATACCCAAAGACGCTTAATCACACTTAATCGGAACGTATAGTACAAATTCTAATTGAAAAATTTATTAAAATCTAAAAATAATAATTACTTTAGTGACAGACTTCTTCAGGCAAACATGTCAGAGTAAAGGTTTTTTGAGCTTCACTTTGGCTCTTCAGAAACCTATGGGTGACGTCACAGAGACTATACATCCATATTTTTTTCAGTCTATCATTTAAACCCAAATCCCGTCTTTAAGTAGTTCCTTCATACAAAAAGAGGGCAAGGTGGCAAGATGCAACTAAAGAGTCCTGTGCCATAACAACAAGATCCAAAGACCTTCTAAGCTCATATAATTCCTGCCTGACATGTCGTCTCTTTCATATTCAGCGGTGTCGGGACAGTTCCAGCTGGAGCCGTTGAATTCAACAGTGCTTCAAGGCTCTGATGCGCGATTCAACGCCACTGTGCAAGGAAAGTGGCTGGTCATGACCTGGACTGTCGGAGGATTGATAGTCGTCAATTTCCCCGTCACCGGTAAAATAACCTCATCCTCAGAGCAGTTCTCTGCCAGGTTCTGCTCCAGTGGTGACACCAGCTGTGTGGAGTTCACCATCCATAACGTCACCCGCAGCGGTAATGCCGGCCCGGTCGTTTGCGGGGTGCTGGGTGATTATGGATCAAAGACGGCACACCTTTACGTACAAGGTAGGGTCCTCATCAGGCAGCGGTTGTTTAGGTTTGGTACTTTGAGAGATATGCGCTGCTTTGTGGCTCTCCTTTGACCTCTGACCTCACTGTGGTCAGATCACCTTCAGGTAATCTCATTGTGAAACATCTGGGCTCCAGTCTGGCTCTGAATGGATATTGATTATTAAAGTGACGGAGCTCTATCTTATGCGGATGATTGGGACCTCAGTGATTTCACACAGAGTCTCCTCGCATGTAGCAAAACCTGCACCCAAAGCTAATGAACCCACTCAATAGACCTGCCAGTTTAGCCCGTTGGTTGATTTTCTGGAAAGGGATTTAAAAGGTTCTCTATATGAGATTCAGACCATTAAACTCAGCAAAACACTGTTAATTATGTAAAGATATAGTGGAGTAATGTCCTGTACCTGCAGAGAATGAAGTCACTCTGCTCAGGTCTGTGTGTGTTGTAATCAACACAGTTGATTACAACACAGTGAAGATGTAGTTGAGTCGACCGCGCGTGCCTTTTAGTCCATGAAAGTGCATTTGTGCCCCTCTGCACTGCTTTCATATGGCGGTTATAGTTGATAACACTGTCCTGACAGAAGCCGCCGTCAGCACTTTTCCCGTTGTTTGCACTGTTAGCTGCGAGCCGCCCGGCTCAGCCATCTCCATTTTGAGAACCATTGAGAGGCAGTAGAAGCGCTGAGTTTTGAATTGAACAACTTTAATGAGACACTAAAAGTTCAATAGCAAACACTGTTTAACGGTAAACTAAGGAAAGTTTCGTATGAAAAGAATACTTTTCTTTTAGACTGACTGATTAGTTTACCTGATTGCGGTAATGCTAACATGAAAATGATCCGTGTGCCCCTGTGCATCCATTCTAACACTTAGCTAACCATGTTTTTATTTGACTTAGAGATCACTGAAACTATCATTATTATACATTTTCAGCCATTTACTATCCCTTCCCAGTGTTAGCATGGAGCAGTGAAGCCAACCAACACACAGGGACACTACATGTTCTCAACTACCGCTCCTGAAGGCATGATGCATACCCTGACTTCACCTCTCCTCTGTGCCTGTCTTTATTTCTCAGAGAGCGGTACAGTCAACGTCAACGGGGGAAACATGACGGTGGTGCAGGACCAGCAGGTGGAGTTCCAGTGTGTAACATCTGCTTGGTTCCCCACCCCTACTGTCAGCTGGACCCAAAATGGCCAAGCTGTGAGCAGCAGCCTGTACAACACCACCAGCATGGCCAATGGGGATACCTTCAACTCCACCAGCGTCCTGAAGTTCCAGGCAGTCTGCAACGCCATGGTGGAGTGTCGGGCGACTGTGCTGTCACTAACAAGCCCGCAATCCAGCTCTGTCTTCTTGGTGGTTGGTAAGAAGATCTTCCACAACTTTCAATGTTTCTGGCACAAAGCTTCCTCTCAGCCTTTCTCCCGCTTCTAAGTTAGAAAAATAGTTTTGCTGCTTAGTTAGGTGTCCATTGAACGCAAGGGTAGGATGTGAAAAGGTTCAATTTCACCAAGTCTGCTGCTACACCATAAGGGCGCTGTGGGGCAGCATTTGGGCAACGCTGTGCATTGAGCTAAATGCTAACATGCTCAAAATGACAATTGTCCCATGCTGATGTTTAGCGGGTGAAATATTGACCATGTAAGTAGCATGTTAATATTTGCAAATTAGCACTAATCATGGCCAACCCAGAGCCATGCAGCTAGCATGGCTAAAGACTGGTTATGATGTAGTCAAGACCACTTAAAGTGAGACCAAGTCATGAGCAAGACCAGAGTGTACCGAGACCTGAGACAAGACCAGGACCTTAAGGGGAGTGAAGACAGAGACCAGTGCCAGTCCCACACCGCATGACACTCTTGCAATACAATGGGGAACATGCAAACAAAATCCAGAGTCTTCTTTGTCTGAGACCGAGACAAGGCAGGGTAAAAATATGTTCGATTCTGGGACCGAGACCTTCAAAAAGTGGTCTTGAGACCGGTCTCTAGACCAAGGCCGATCTTGAGTACTACAATACTGCACGTTACTGCTTTGCCTGATCTAGGATGATGTGATGTCTGAGGATCCACAAATAGCCCTTCTCATAGACATGCTGTATATAATAATTACATTAATGGGACAACCCTGAATGTACAGTTTCAACCAGGCTGATAACATGGATAACATGGATAACATGTCTAAGATTGAGAAGCAGCGGGATGAGCTACTCGTCATTTCTGGCAGGGAGTAAAACAGTCCGGCAGCAACCTGCATGTTGGAGGGGAAAGAGAAAGCCAGTTCTGATGCATATGAGAAACATGTTTTATTTAGACACATCTAAACAAAATGTATTAGAGAAAATAGAAATATAGACTTTGTACCGCTTTTTGTGTTTTCAGTGTACTTCACAGTGAATATTGTGCTTCTTTTCTCGTTTTGGGTGTAGTCAGTATTTGCGTTTTGACCGTTTAATTTGACAATAATAGGCTCTTAAGTCTTTGAGTCTCCCCCTGAACGCTGGTTGTCCTCTCTGCGACAGTTCCCAAGCCTCCCGACTGGACCGTGCAGATAGCTGTGGTCGTGTCCATCGGAGGTTTCGCTCTGCTGGTTTTGCTCATCATCGGAATCATCTTCTGCTACAAGCGCAGGGAAGAAAAACGTAAGGCCCTCATTAAATCTGTCTAACTTACACCGTACGGCATGTCCAAAATCATAAATGCAAAATCAAACCACTCACATGTAGTACTCAGCAAATAATTATGTACAGTATGTCCCATTCCCATCGACTAACTTGCTATCTTACAATCCTCCCCAGAACCCAACTACAAGGATGAAATGAGGTAAGAAGCCACCAAATATGATCAATATTTTGTCAATACTTCTTCAATCGAACTTTCTTAAATCGAGTTAACAGCACGTGCTTCTACACGTTTCTATACAAAATCCTCTGTTTGTTTGTAGCAGAAGAGAGAGGACGCACAGCCAGATAAGCGGTGCCAACGCAGCCGGACAGAGACAAGGTGAAGAGAACCCAGGATACATGCCGGAGGGTCAAACAAGTAAGACAATTTAAGTGCATCTACACAAAAAAAATCTTTCACAACTTGGCACTCTATCGCCATATTACTAAGCCGGTATCTACTTGTCACACAGTAAAGTCACAACTTCTTTCTCCCGTCTCTCTTCTCCGTTCACAGGTGTGGCTCCCAGCGAACTCACTGACAGCGGCTTTTCCCAGTCAAACGGCTTCGAAGTTTATAAGGTAGGTTTGTTTGTTTAGAGGTACACAATAAGCAGTAGAAAATGGTATACAATGGACCCTGTTAGGTCATAGGGTCGAGAGTAAAGACGTACCCCTCGTTTATAGACAATACATTTGGTGGGCACAACATTGGTGGGAAGGAAACAAAGAGCTAAGCTGTGAGAACTGTCCTCTTCCATTTGTGTTTGGCTTAGGGATTGTACACAAATTACAGGGGTGGTTAGTTTGACATTTTTTTGGAGGGGGGACCTAGAATGGTTTTCTTAATATCTTAAAAACACAGACAGAAATCAAGTGATCTGAATTGAGGTGGGTGTGCTTGGTATAGGGACAATGATGCTGTCTCTGTTTCAGGGATTCATTTTTTCCATCACGCTAAATGTCAGTCCTACCAAAAGACGTTTCCTCCACCACTTCCTTCTGCATCATAGCAAAAGTTAGCCTGCCATATAATTAAAGATCTGTCTTTTGTTATGTTTGCTAATTGCTAATTTCACCTCTTATTTGGGCATTGGTGGTAAAATGATACCATACCTATATTATGGTTCAAATCAGATTACGTCATCTTAAAATCTATATGCTTTGCTTTTTTAGTTATTAATTATCTAACGAGTTGTACAAACCCAGTTCTATATTCAGAGACTATAGGGGGAGGGTGTTGCGGTCAAAAGTAGCATCCAAGTACAATATTGATAATGCTGGGGAGGGAATTTTGAAAACTGAAATACAAGTTTTAGTCCCCTTCCCCGCCTAGTAACTTTTACACAGTACCTAAATTGGTATCATTTGGGATGTGTCTTTTTAATTTCAAGTGCTTTGAGCTAAATGCTAAAGTCAGCATGCTAACATGCTTACAGTGACAATGCTAACATGTTTAGCAGAAACAATAACTTCCATGTTCACCATCTGACTTTAGTCCGTTAGCATGCTAACATTTACTAAATTGCACTGAACACAAAGTACAGCTGAGGCTGGTGGGAATGTCATTAGTTTTGCGGATATTTATCATAAAATATAACTAAAACAACCAAAAGAGGCATTGAGACAGTTTGTGACTCATCAATTCTTTTAAAGAAGTAAAAACCTAAATCTATGATGTGTTGCCTGCACTATCCCACACTGCACTGCCACACTCCATACATTATTCCCAGTAAATAGAGTTTTGAGAGAAACACTTTAAAAAGTGATCCTTCCCCTATGCTCCGCTTCTACAAGTCTGTAGGAAACGTGAGAGGTGGTGATTTATATGGATCCCTGAACATGGCTCTTACAAATGAAATAAAAAATTACCAGCCATGTGCATTTATTATCTTTAATTATAGAGATGCTAATCATTTTAAGTGGCATCTATCAGGCATGGCAGAGTACATATGGGTAATTCATTGCTTGATCATTCAACTAATTTCAGTGATGAAAGAGGTACCTCAAAAACAAATACAGTATATTATTAGAATCCACAATTACAGCTTAGTAATTACAGTTTAGCAATATAGTTGCACAGTTTATGTGTTCGATGCATTTTTATTTGAAAACTGCAAGGAGGGAAAGGCCGGGGAAATATGAGTCTACACTGTTTGAAGTCTTTGCTATCTTTGGGAGGCAAATTAGATCCATTATTAATGTCAAATGTGTGTTGCTTTTGATTTTTTTAGGTGGCTGATGCTAACCAGGCTGGAAATGGCTATGGTGGTGCCCACATCACTGTGGGTGAATCAGGCGTCAGGAAACACAGACATCTCACCATTGTGTAAGGACAGGGAGAGGACCAAAACGTTTAGGAGTTTTGTAACAGACTTGCACAGCACCTTAGAGCTTTGCTGGTTTTGGTCTCCAAACATTTGGAGAAAGATGTGAAGAAGGACTGAATCGGCCCAGACCAAAGACTTTTGGCAGAGGAGACATGTAGGATATGTATTTAGTGCACTGCCTGTATAAAGCTGTATGTGCAGAATGTAAACTCTCCGAATTGTGGGAAATATATTCCCTCTTAGTAGCAGTATCATCGCCGACCAGGTGAAGACCGTTAACACTTTCACAACTAAGGCTGTAACAGCACTACCTGTTTTGGTTGGTCTCATATGGTTGACTAACGGGACATGCTATTTTAGGGGAATTGCTATGGCACTTTATATTAAGCAATATATTTGTATTAATGTGTTATGTAAATCAAATCAAATATTCAAAAAGGGACCATCATAAACCTACTTTGTTCAATGACATCTGCAAGTGTCTTAAATTGTAATCCTCCTTAAATATAATGCTTCTCTGCTCGGTGGCCTATTTTTAGGATGTGATGAAATAATGAGTTAACCAATAAACCCTTTCACATACAGTGTTTGAAATAGTCACCATGAAGAACATTCCACATGTATGAATTGTTAGCCCGTCATAACATTTCTGTTTGTAATTTATTAAAGGTGCTCAATACGGAATTCAGAGCATATCTGTTGCCTCGACACAGCTCTCGATTTGGTGACGGCTGAGCCGGTGGCTAGTAGCTAACGCTGCTAACAGCGCAAACCACAGCAACAGTGCTGACATAGCTAACAGTGTTTACCGGAGGGAGAACCGGAGGTTGGCCGCTAGACTTCCACGACGACACTGTGGATTCGGGCGGTGTTACCAGCTGTTACCGCCGCATGAGCGCAGTGCAGAGCGGTGGCCATTAGCTGGCCAGTGGGGACCAACAGAGGGACTCACATGCACTAAAAGCATGCACTGACAGCCTGGCTATGTAAACAGAGCACAGAGATACTCATATTACAACACACACAGAGGGAGAGTGACTTCATTTTCAGGTAGACATTCCTATAGCAAATCATTGTTTGAAGCTATATTAATGATCTAAATGTCTAATTTAGACCTTTGAATTATTTTTGCACAGTATGTCTGCCTACATAAATATTGAAAATATAGGTAACTAAACTTTTACTTTTATAACCCCTGTAGCACATTTATTCCCCCCATATACACAGCATGTATTTGATCTCACATAGGTGATAGTTATATTATCTGGGGAAATGTGAATGGAGGTATGGATGATGCATTTTACAGGGAGAGAAACACAAAACATGTACATTTTTGGGATTTCTATTTATTTTCAAGCAAGACCTTTATGACCCTCCTGAGATTGATACTGAATGTTGCAATCAAATAGAGTGAGATGAGCTGTTCACACATTGCTTCATGCCAGGAAAAGAATATTTTCCCGAATCCGCTTGTATTACCTTTCTTTATTATCCTTACTTTTTTTAAATTCTTGGATTCATTTACCAGAGTGCCAAAGCCACATTTTCAGTTTTCTTTTTTAGACAAATACACATGTATTCATGATAGGAATACTACAGATGTGGATGCAAAGTACTTTAGCACAGTGGTTTTCAACCTTGGTTTTTCGAATTGTTAAATTAATAAATAAACTAATCTATGTATTGAAAGGTTAATTAACGAGAGTTAAATCATCAGATTTCCAATGGAAGTTCTGACTTGGATGTTTCTTTTAAGATTTTCTTTCTATTTCTTCACCTTCACTTGATTATTTTATTAGTTGGGACTCTACAATATTCAAATAACACAAGAAAAACTCAAAGACTGATTCAGTTGGTGAAGCAGGGTCGAAGAGGTGGGAATAACTGATCCAAAGCGTATCTATAATGGAAATGCATTCTATTCTCTCCTGTCTAACGAAGTCAGTTTCAGTCTGACCACTCAGTTTTTGCGCTGCTGAGCCAGCTGAACCCCAATGACCTTTACTTGGCCAGGACACAAATTACTGGACTTGTTGGCCAAGATGCACCAGCAGGGAACAAACTCGCCCTAGTTGAGCTTTGGGATCAGATATAAGCCAGCGATGTGGATCAATTAGGTGATAACATGATGTTCACTGTGCAATGGCAGAGTTCCACATCATCAGCCCAGTTAATTAGGTGTTTAATTCAATTAGTTGATTGGTGATTGGATTTAATGTTATCTTTTTTTCAAATAGCCACCTCAAGTCTGAGTGGATTTTGGGAGGGTCTGCCTCTTGGTTATAAGTTTGCTTCAGACACTACACAAGTTGTAGCAGATTTGAGGCTTGAGTCAACAGATTCCCTGGGTTCCTGGAAAGGTTCCTGCACTGGAAAGGTGTCATCACCAGCTGTCCATTTGTCCAAGGCTCACCGAGGGACATGGACACATCTCTTCTTGGTGGTCCAACAATGGTGCTTGGATGGATCCTTAATGGTCACCAATTCAATGAGAAATATTTTGATTTTATTATGATTTTATTCATGAGAAGTTGTCCAATTGTCTAAGTATGACGAAATAGAGAAATCAACAGTGATAGTTTGATGAGCTTCAAATGCTTTTTGCTTCAATATAGATTATTCTACCCTTGGTTTACTTAAACCTGCATTATCAGTTTTTTTGACCACTTGGGGGCAGCAGAACCAGGCTGAAAAAATGTACATATTATCACATGCTAATGTCAATGGCTAACTTGTTAGCAAGCACATGGTTACTAATGCAGATACAGAGCAACTATAGCATGCATTTGGAGTTGTGTTTCGGGCCACCTGGTGAATGTAAGTCCAAGATTCACTCTCTTTTAGCTCTGTTTTGGTCTCAACCAACTACTGAGAATAAAAGATCAGGCCTTTTTAGCTGTTAAATGCTCCACTATGATCAGAGTTACCAACTTTGTCTCTCTGCTGTTTGGTGCTAAACAGTAGGGTAGTTTTTTTTGTTTTTTTTTAGAAAACAGCTGCTTGCTGCATCTAGCAACAGTAAACCAAACAATATAATTATGCTAAAGTTCTGTCTCGGCCATTTTCACTGCTACACAGCAACCAGGATTTGGAAGAGAAAGGATGGATACAGGGAGTTACCATCATTCAGTGTAGAGCTCTACAGACATGCCCACTGTAAGCATAATGTCAGTTTTACGTCTCTGTGTCTGGACAAATGACGGGAGTGATGCACATTAGAGTGCTGCTGTGTCAGCCTGACATGCGGAGAATGTTTGACTCGATGGAGGCTCCTCTCTTACAGCCTGCAATAAGAACCCTTCAAGTCGGGGAAACCGTTTATCTGCTCTATTTCTGTTTCTATATTTGAAATGGGATAAATGGCATAAACATGAGAGAAACTTTTACAACGTATTATCTCTACTGAGACACTAACATTGTTTGAAACTACTTCAGATAAAGCAGTAGTAACTTTTTTGGCTTGTTGATGTAAATATTATTTACAGCACTGTAATTTTATCATACTTTGAGCAGAAATAAAAAATAGTGCTTTCTTAGCTCTCCTACTCACTTAAGCAGTAGCTGAAAGAGTTAATGAAACGACTAATAAAATGAAGCTGTGGTAATGACTATTGATAAGCCATATATAGTGTGGCTTGTCAAGTCATGCTGGCTTCCAGGGCCCTTCCCTAAGCACTTTTATTATCACATAGGGAATGTCTGACAAATTAATCTCCCAAAGCAGACCTCAATCCTCAAATTGGCTCTGTGCAGGGAGCCGGGATAACACGCATGCCTCCCGCTGGCATAAGCCACAGCCCGTCCTGTCAGAACATGATACAAAGTAAAAGCTCAATGTTGACCAGACGGGCTTAAATTGTAAAATATTAGCTGCTACTAATGATTATCTGCAAGTAAAAAGCAGCAGTTGCACCTTTAAAATCAGCATCTAAGCTGTTAACCATTTCTTTGGCCAATACTTCTGTTGTTCCTTCATGCATGTTGGATTATTAACCTTTATCTTAATTCTTCTTATCATTTCATTCATACATTTAAAAGTAGAGGGTCTTATTTTGTAGTATCTCGGTCATAAATGACACAGAGCTGCAATGATTTCAAGGAAAAAGGCAACACAGGGTTAGTTGATGACAGTTGCTGTGGAGATGTTTCTACTTTCTTAGTCTGCTCATGGATTTGTCTCGGGGAGCAGAAATTGCAGGGCAGCATTGACAATATGTTAACAACGGTCACGCATCCCCACACACTGTATATAGAAATGAAGAGTGGAGATAATATGAAATCAGGGTTGACTGACTGAGTTCAGCACAGATCAAAAACAAGAACAATCTGATACATTGTCTGAGTGTGATAGTCACAAAAAAATCAGCAATTCTTTATATCATTTTTTTTTAGATGCAATTTACTGTATCATGCTGTGATGTTATGCCAACTTATCATATTAGCGATACAGATGGGACAGATTTAGCTCTTACCTCACAGTGTGATGCACTAATCAAAACTGTCGTAACAAGTTACCCTTTTTATAAAAGAAAAAGATGCTTCTTCAGAGAAGCAATACCAAAATAGCAGGTCTTAAGGTAGCAGCTATTATCTAAAAATGCCTCAGCAACATTATAAGAGCCAGAGTGAAGCTGGGTGACAGACAGAGAGAGGGGGGCGGTATTTCCATGCATCTAGTAATGGATAACCCTGTAACTTGGCGTGCAAAGCTGCAGCACAGCTGAGTGCTCACTTTGTCAGATTGTCAATATGTCTTCAGCACATGGAGGCAGGAGGTTTAGAGTTTAGAAAGAGTTTGCAGATTTGATCCCTGCAAAAGCCGACATGCCCATCAACGGCTACCACTGGCTGCATCCGAATATCTCTACAACCCCCAGGATGGATATGTAGATTCATGTGAAAATATGTTTGTTGTCATTTTCTTTCAAGAATGCAAAGTGATTATGATTCAAAGTCCCCTCCCTGTGTGCTGTAACACAACGCGGTCTTCACAGCTACTGTGAGGTCTGGCTTCTTTGCACCAATGCCTCAAATTGAATGTGATAATAAATGAATTCGTTAAATTATGGCACCATAATGAGCCTTCACTTATTCAAAAATAAATGTCCTGGCTACGGGCCAGAGCCCTGACTCATGACAGTAGATCCCTGTCGGCCTTTTTTGCACCATTATTTTACATTCTTATCTACTGCAGCTCTTTTAATGAGCGCTTCGATCGACGTGCTGCAAATGAAAACGTGTCCCAGCTGTTTAAAGGAGTCCTGTGATTGCCTTTGATTCTTGCCAGCTGTGACAATGACTCACTAATATGCACACAGTCCTATATGTTCATGCGTTCATGATGCAACAAAAAAACAGATATCTGCTTGCTTCCAGACCCACAACTCAGGTTTCTTTCCATTTTGTTTTACAGTTTAATAATCAGGCTAAATAATACGTAGAGGGGATTACAACAGGAACGTGTTCCCAGAAATAATCATGGTCAGTTTAACATGTGTTTCTATGACTGCAACTATTTTATCTTCTGTTACATGGTCAGTGGCCCTACGCTTCAAACTATGTTGCTTTATGTGGCCGTAGCAGGAGTCAGGTGGCAGAGTATGAAGAGCGACAAAGTCCTCATAGGGTGGGGGTCAGGGTGAATGGATCGATATAAAACAACAGGATTAACCCCCCACGAGACCGCTGACGGTGTCCAGTGTGAAACCAATCGTCAACGTTGACTTATTGTAACCTACGAGCGTAAATTAAAATTCATAAGTACTAAGCTAACAAATGTACTTATTTTAACCCAATCCACGACCTTTTCCTAAATCTAACAGAGTTGTTTCCTGTGAACACAGAAGTTTATTTAGAAAGGACAGCGTAACTGTCTGGAAACTGAAGCTAGAAGGGAACCCCAGAGCGCCATAGTTTTGAAGCGTAGGGCGACTGACCAAGCTGCTATATTTGATGACGGACAAAGAATATGTTATGAGAGCTGTGAGAGTCAACCAAAACAGTAAAGTTGCTGGCCAGAAAACCAAAACAGTGTGCCGAAAGACACCAAGAACTACACCAAGGTGATAATCATCTGTTTGTCACTACAAGCAACATCTTTCACAGAGTCATTTGATCCACTGTTATTCTCAGAAATATGTATTTTAGCAGTGTTATGCCCACTGATTTTTCTCTTGGAAGAGAGCTGTGTCTCAGTGTCTGATCACTCGAAACTCATTCAGCAATCAGTGGAGCTTTATATCTACTCAGAAAAAGCTCTGTTAATCCTTGAGCCTTTGTCTTTGTCAGTCTTGGCAACTTTATTCAGGAAGCCGAGCAGGGGTTCGCTGTTATTATATTCTGCTTCTCCTTGTCTCCTGTTCCTGTCTCTCCAGGGATTAGTATTGTCTTTTTGTTTGATTCAGTAGAATAATGGTTTTATTTTCTAGTTAGTGTGGCTTTCTTTTGCTTGTTATTTTGGCCTTGGAGCCCCCGTCGCCTTACATATTTCTCTGTTCATCATTTTCACATAAAGAAAGGCCACTTATTGTCACACCTTTTTACTTGCTGTGTTGGTCCCATTTTCTGCAAAGATTGGGTAAGTTTGTTCTGTTATGATTCAGTTCTGTGATGAACTGAATCATCTCACTGAAGAAATAAACAGAACTCCTTTATCCCACTGCAATTTAACGGTGCGTGGCACACAGTCATGTACGGAACAGGTTCGCAGTGGAACAACTGTTCTGTTAAAGTCGGCTGAAAGGTTCCACAGTGACTTTGGTCGTGTGCCCGTCCAGTAACGCTGGAGCCTCTCTTCTCTTTGAAGCGTTACACAAAAAGCCCCCTGAGCTGCTTGAAATGGAATCAATGCATTAGTGCAATGTGCAAAGCATTAGTCTTCTCACATGTATTGAAGCAATGAGTTCAAAGATTTAAAAAACAAAATAATATTTCACTTTTTTTTGTGGTGGGAGCTGAGTGCTTTGAATGCGCTCCCTGCATTTCTTCTACCTACAAACCCACAGCAATCTGTGACATTAGTTAATCTCCAAGTTTACATACATTTCTCAAGATATGAGGGACTGTCTGTATGACATGGCTCATGTTGAAAAACATTATTGGCATAAGTTATTTATCAAATTCTGTAATAATGATGTGAACTGATGAAGAGTGACGCTTTAATTCGAGTAGCTGATGAGATTCTGTGTCTACGGGCGATCCAAACGAATCGATGCTCAGAGTGGCTGGTGATCAATTTGGCCCCAAACACGGATCCTGAGGGACACCGGCTCAGTTGGATCTCGAAGCGGCCGAGTGCTCTGATTAAAATGTGACTTAGCGTGTGCCAAACTCAGCTTGATTAATGACTCTCCACACACACACACACACACATACACATGCAAGATGTGGGTGTCCTCCGCCAAATCAATAAAAGCATTTAAAGAGAACGGCATTGGTTGAGGACAAACAAAATATGTGAGCACAAAAACGGACAAAGAATTTTGTGTGTGTAGCCCCAGTCTGACATTGCTATAGAACTCTAGCGTGCTCTATAAACTATTGAAAACATATGAAGGAGCATACTGTCGGACGTGCTCTTTCATCGCCATAGATATGGCTTGTGTCGTTTATTCCCGAGACAGCTCAGCATTTTTGTTCTCTGGAGTGTAGAGAGTCCTCTTGAGAGGTCTTTAATTGGATAGAAAGATAATACAGTACCAGCCGTATGGTTTAATGTCAAAAAATAAAAAATCTGCCTCTTGAAATGCATCTAAATGAAGAAGAAATTAAAAACGCGAGATAATTGATTGCATAAGTATTCGCTCCAGTCAAGTCAATAATTAATATGCACCTTACACTCTTTTTTGCCCCAGTTCTTCTCTGCAAAAGTGCTCAGACTCAGTCAGATGAGTCATAACGACCATGAAGTTCTGTCTTATACGTCACTTCAGGACTTTAAACGCTGAATCAATTCCTGTGCCACTTTGCCTTGATGTGTGGGGTCATTGATGGGAGAATCAATCTATTCCAAAGTGACAGTTCTCTCTTTGCAGTTTGCTGTACTCATTTCCCTTCTACCTCCACAAGCCTCCCAGGTCCTGCTGCTGCAAAGCATCCCTGCCATCATCACCATGCTGCATCACATTGCACCCATAAACACTGCTGGGTTAAAAGCAAAGGATGGTTTGAGTCTGAAGATGATGATGATGTGCTGTGTTTCCTTCCTCCTTGGATCAGAGTCTCCCACGTGCCTCTTGACAAACACCTGCCCAGATGTCATGCGAGTTCCATGCAAACGGCCACTGAGCTTCGGCCGGTAAAGCACCACGGCAACGGTTGTTATGCACAGCATCTCTCCCGTCTCTTATGGAATCCTGCAGCTTCCTCACAGCGATCACAGCGGCCTCCTTCACTACAGCACCTTTCTCTCACACGTGGTGGACGCGGTTCTATTTGTTCTTACTGTTCTCATATCCTTCCCCATACCAGACTGGTGCTTTTTTTTAATTAACATGTCAATGATTTGTTTGGCATGTCCCTATTATCCTAATGACGCACCTGGGGGGGATTTAGGTTCGTCACAGTAAAGAGTTATTGTGTGGTTCATATTTATGCTTCATTTAGATTGATTTGTTCCAAAAGATCTGCATCCCAAAATCCTTAAATACGTCTACTGTGATTCACAGGTCTAAAACAAATAAAGAAGTCCAAGTGAGGATGATTCCATTTATAAACATGTAGTCAGTCAGTGTGGGGGTGTCTGCATGCAGATGTCCAGGAAAAGCAATACACCCTCCGACTCATTTTGTAATGTAGTAGATTACATGAAGAGAAAAGATGTAGCCACAGGCTGTGGTGGTCCAAATGAATGCTTTATTTAATCGGTTTGTTAGGCTATTTAACACATGTGCAGACTGGCCAATTTCACACCCAGTGGTCAATTTGGTCGGATTAATGTCTTCCTTACTCAATGGTGAATGTGTTTCAGTATTTTCCCCTGCATTTCCATCACCCCTCCACTGCCAACAATGAACTAAAAACAAGCCAAATAAAGTGGCAGATTATTGAAAATACGATGGGCTGGGCCACAACGTACACTGTACAGAGAGAGAGAGAGAGAGAGAGAGAGAGAGAGAGAGAGAGAGAGAGAGAGACCCACGTGCCTATTGGTTTTCATGGAGACGCGGTTGAAGAGAGCGGCGCTGCCAGGGCTATAAAAGCAGACCGCGCGAGTGGTGCGGTTTGGAGAGGACTGTAGTGTATTGCCTTCCTTCAGTCAACTGGACGGTGCGCATCGCAGATCACCGGGAAACCACGCAGAAACGCACGCACGCACACACACAGAGCGCGCAGCCATGAGTGAGGTAGGTGCTTCTTTCTGCTTCATGTCATCCTGCGGTGACTCTGGTGTTTTAAGCACTTCTAAGTTAACTGAGCAACAGAAGCTGATGACATGTTAAGCTCAGTGTTGGTTGTTAAACCATTCGCCTCCCAAACGTCGCGCTTTGCTCAGCAACCTGAACTTTTCATAGCTTTATCTGTTGAATTGTGTGCATGCCTGTATGTAATCGTGACACGTATTGCATGGGTGAATTTGGAGTAACAGCTTCTTTATTAATATTGTTTTCCCGCGCACGTGCCATCGGACCGCGAAATCATACATGATGCTGTGATGGAGACTGATTTGCAGTTGCACTCCTGCTGACTGGCCAACAATAAATTAAGGACAGTGCCATCTTTGTATTTATTTATTTGTTTAGGCAGCAGGTCTGAGAGGCAATTGTTAACTCTGAAACTTGAAATGACAGCCAGGGCACGTGACGTTTACACAGACTATAGATATATACATCCTTGTTGGTTAATATGGCTCAACTGTGACATTTGAAACTAAAGCTCAGCCCAGCATGAGCACATGCCAGATGAAGCAGAGGCAGTATTGACCTACACAGTTAGTCCATGCATCATTTCATTGGGAGCCGAGCCATTACAACTTGTAGAATGGAGATTAGAAAGGACCCCCAGCGAGAGTCTTCCCTTAAAGACGATTCACGGGCAACAAGCACATCCAATAGTCACTGAATTATTCAAGGCTTGCTGCTAAGAAATAAAACGTTGTCACAAAGTGAGCCTGGCTCCAATCAGACCCCATCATGTGTTCGTTCACCACAAGGAGCTGGGCCCACTAAAAGCACGAAATGCAGTAGAAGTCATCTTTGAATCTGGGTCCTGCTGTATGTTGCACGGTGCCAAGTCCTGGTGGTCTCTCCTCAGCTGCAGCATGTCGCCCTCTGTTGAAGCTTTATTATGTAGAAAACTGCTGAGACATTCCTCGATAATATGAAATAAAAACAAGTTGTTTGTGTGTAAGTGTGTGTGTGTGTGTGTGCACTGTTATGAACACCAGCTGCCACTTCAATCCTTATGAATCTTTTAATGCGGACTTGCGATGTCACACACACACACACACACACACTCGGGACACAGTCAGGTCGTCGACTTCTCCCCTACCCTCTGGTGTACTGCTGTACAGATGAGGACTTATAAATAAGATATTACACATGAAAAATAACAAAACTCAGTTGCATCTCATGTCAGTGATGGAGACAAGAGTACGTTGCTCTGAATGAATAATAAAAATAAAAATCAATGGTGGGCTCCGTCTCCCTCCACGCTCCACCGCCTTAACTCCGCTCAGACTCGCACAAAGTAGCAGAGGGGATGTACATTTCTCTAGAATCATAAAGATGTCCAGATTGGAGCATTTCCTCTAAAAAAACGGAGAAATCTTGCTCCATTGCCTCTCGCCGCCTGCCTTTCATATCCTGTGGAATGACTTAGCCTCTTTGTAGCAGCTTGTTTCTCGAGGGGCCCTTTGATAATATCATCTCAGGCAAGAGCAGGCCTTTCTTATATTAATAATCAGTTTTTATAAAAGCCCAAAAGCCATGTTTCACTGTCACTATTACAGCAATCCACTCGATCCAAACTGCTTCACAACCAGAGAGATAACATATTAAAACAACACAATATCTATAGTTGCTATTGTACAAATCAATATAATTGCCAAATTAATTGTTATATAATAGGATACTGGGGCCATAACCGAGTCTCTGGTTGGTATTGCTGCGGCTGATTCATCTTCAGCTGCGTCCATAAACATCAAGCAGTTTGAGGTTCCTGTGGTGACGGTAGCTTAAATGGGTGGACTGTCACCATAGTGATGAACAATTCAGCATTCCTCTGCTGCCCTATCTCACAAATTATGACAACACGGAGGCGTTCACAACGCTTTGGAGTCGGAGTCTGTCATTTCACCACATATTAGTATTAGTGTGGCTATTTCTCAAAATCAACCCAGTTTCCCACCTTATGCTGAGCGTGATTTGCAGTAGATCATCATTCATAGTTGTGTAATAATTGTGACATCAGCCTCAATTTTGAGATATTGTGCTGTTTTGATTTAACAAAACAAGCATCTTCTCAACCCATCTGATGTGAATATTCACGCTGTCATTAGTGCCTGCTGTTGTCCTCTGGAGACTTACTCCCCCCTCTACTTGAGCCTCAGGTTGTTCAACAAAACTTTAATTAGATGGCACTCGGTGGAGAGGCTCCAGCCAGATGCCAATCGGTTGCCAAGATATGTCAGTTCCACTTTAGAGATGTTCAGCAAACAGTAATGATATCCTCCGGACCCCATTGCAGGTTAGCCACTCACCCAAAACCATATCTGCCTTGATCCCCTGGTTCAGAAACATCGACATTCAACGGATGAACAATGGCACAATATTTTCAGGCGACTGGGTTGTTAGTCATCTGTATAAATCTGCTTGAAAACGCAATTATCGAGGATGCCCGCTTTAATACTGCCACAGGCGACCCTGTCCTTCAATCAATGCATCGACATTTAAGTGGTCTCTCGCTGTGTTCACCCACCACGCATTGTAATTACAGTGAGAGCGGTGGCTATGGTGACAACTTGGCAAAGCCATTTGTTTCATCAACCAAAGTAGACTAGAGCCCTTTTTTTTATCAAATGAATGAGATAAGAGTGTTCAAAGTTGCTGATCAATGTAAAAAAGGACAGCATGCTGAGATGGAGAGAAGTAGTCGGGGATGGATTTCCTTAAAACTCCTTTTTTGCTAACTGAAGACTGACAAAGTGATTACAATCGGGCCCAAAGCGCTGATTAGATTAAAGAGAAAAAGGCCCTTTGCAACTTCGGAGTAAAACGTTTAAATACCATTCCAAGCACGTTGGATTTTAATGTGATTCTTTTCTCACTTACTGACCCGAAATGTAAACACAATTTAAATCCACAAATTCTCTGTGATTTGTTGCGAGGCTCGTAGACTTGACCTTAATCCGGCTTTAAACAATGAACAGAGATTATACATTGAAATAATCTGTAATCCGTCTAAACAGTCAGCGGGCTTTGGCGGTGCCTTCCCTCGCTGTAACACCCCGGGCTTTGTGGAGAGAAAACGACAAACATCGGTGATTTAGGAGTGGGATGTGAACGGTCAACACAAGAGGAAACCACAGCAGATTACACCTCAATTGCCAAAATCAGTGCTATAGTAGCGTCACCAGCTTTTGCATAGAACTCACAGGCTGTTCAAATGTCACACACCATTTCTCAGAGGGATTGTTTAAAGTCTCATAAAGCTGTTCATATCACAGACTGCCTCATAATACACTGATTCAATCTGCAATAGTATATAGTCACCTTAAAGGAATACAAAAAAACTGTGCTGAACACACAAGCATATACACTACATTATCCGTATGTCTCTTGTAGATTATTATCTGTCTTTTTGCACTTTAGCATGGGCTGAATGAGGATTAAAACAATAGATTTGTAAAGCTGTACTAAGTTAAATCGACCAGTCAGAAAGATGTCTCCTCATCCGCTGACCCAGGCTTCGCCTCCCCCTCTGTCTCCCCCTCTGTGACTGCCTGTAACTGACACAAAGGATAAAGTCACACTCAAGTGAGCCAGCTAATTACAGCGGTGATCCAACGGAAACAACACAGGATGTGGCGTGAAAACCTCCTCATTTCTTGGGGGGAGGGGGGGCTTTTGATCCATGCATTTTGGCATTTTGTTTTCGTCACTGGATCTGTTTGCTGCGCCACTTGTCATCTGTGAGCAGCTACACAACAGTAGTGGAATGTTTTTTGGACCTGGATGGAACGTGAGCCAGATCTGATCCCTGTCAACATCTGCAGATCGATTATTATAGGTACTTTGTGCAGCAGAGCAGTAAAGATGTTGCTCATTCGCCCTTTTAATTACACCCTCCAGATTGTTTCCAATTGCTTTGTGACAGATAGTGAGAAGGAATGGTCTGTGCAGTTTGATATATGCTGCTGGGAGGGCCATACTCTGCCTAATGCATGCTAATGTTCTATGGGGAAACCATGCTGCTATGCCATTAGTTTCACTTGAATAAATCCAGCTGGAAGGCAAACTGTGCCTCCCTTACACTGTAACGATGCTGTTGTACATATTTAGGTGATTGAAAGAAGTTTCTCCTTGGTATAGCAGATCTGTTGAGATTTAAAAGGGGCATTTTACCCAAACTACAAAAACAACAACAAATCTCACTAATACCTAGTGGTATGTATCATGCAGCTGTTTCTTTTTGTTTTGCCTTTATATGTCTCTTAAGACATATGTCACCATTAGAAAGGTAATAATAAACTCTATGGCATGTAAGCATTACTACACTATCTAAACATTTGCCATTTTCCAGGCTAGAGAGAGTGATGGCAATGCTAACTTTATCAGAGTTTTATAATTGCCACCCCCCCCCCCCCCCCCCCAGTAGTCACTCCTTTTTACCCATTTTTTTCTTCATCTACAAAGCTGTCTTCAAGATTAATAGTACCAATTTAATTGAAGTCTGGGGTGTAACTGACTCACTTTAATTAGTGGATGTGTCAGCGTCAGATAAAGATGAAAAAGGAAGTCGGGCCAGCTTTCATATTCTAACTTTTCTGTCAAAAACAACAGTCTCAATGCACGAGAAGAGGACACTCTTATTATCCCACTGCTACATAAACATCCTCTTTCATCATATTTATTCTTTACTGGGAACACAGTTTCAATTGAGGACAGACATTTTACAGCATTACGCCAACTTTCAGTTGACATATTTTCCTGAAGGGCTGGTAGTGAATCAGAATTGGCTTTCATTTTTTTCTATATTGTTGACATTAACATAGCAGATGAACGAATGACCTGCTTTGTTGTGGACAGTTAATTAGTAGGGAAATGAAGTGGGTCTTGGATTCACACAGGAGAAGAAGTCTTAGATCTGGAGTCCAGTGTCCATTCGGAAGCGGTGTTGGTGCAAAATGTTGACAGCTAATACTGTGCTAGAGATAGCAGAGTTTCACTGATTACATTACAGTCATTTAGCAGATGCTCTTATCCAAAGCGACTTACAATTCAGATTCTATGACACCGTAGGCACAGCTACGGGAGCAATTGTTGGGGTTAAGTGTCTTGCCTGGGATCGAACCGCCGATCCTCTGATTGAAGGGCAGCCCTGCTCTCCACTTAGCCACAGTCTTGCCGGATGATGTCACGTTGGGTCACGCCAAAAACTGAACTTTGTTGCCGGGCAACACTGCATTGTTTTCCCAGAGCCACCTGCGTTTGCACCGTAGACTTCTTGTACAGTTTATGAACGTATTCTTCTTGACGTCCCCCATCGGTTTCTGAAGAGCAGTTGTAAAGCTAAAAGTGGGTTGCCGACATCGCCGCATGTCCACCATCTTGGCAGTGCGACAGAGCCGAAGTCCCTGCTAATCCAGAGATTGGTAAAGAGCGGAGGCAGGCCTGGGTGACAGAGCAGAGCAGACAGTTAGCAGATAGCAACCTGAGAAGGCACCCACCTGTCACTCCAAATGGCCACGCCCTTAATTATGCATAACTTGAGGCCGTAATATGAATTTAACGATATATAAAAAAATTCAACAGTTGTCATGAACGGGGATATTAGCTATAGAGACCAAACCCGTTTTTGTACCAAGCTGTAAACATGTTTAATTATAATGTAAAGTTTGGGATTTTAACATGGGAGTCTATGAGGATTGACTCGCTTTTGGAGTCTTAAGTGGCCATTTGAGGAACTGCAGTTTTTGGCACTTCCGAATTTGATTCATTTTTCTGAATTTTTGGCTGCACCACACTGACAAAGACATTCAAAGAAAAAAACTATAAAAAAATAAAATAGGCGATAGACTCCTTTCCCATTGCGAGTAGACAGGTGGAAAACAGGGTTCGTAAACAGTAGGTTGGTTACTGGTTTTATATCCGTTACTTATTTAGTCTCTTCTAACTCGGTGCTGACTAATTTGGAAGGATGTTCGATTGCAAACTGTATGGAGAACGACAGAATTTGTGGCTGAGATGACACAGAAAAGGGGGGCAGAAATTAGCGCGTTCACCCAGGTGTCATCAGTGCCGATCGGAGCTGGAGCCGATAAATACCCGTGACTAATGCGGAGTAATTTATTTCGGGAATTAATTCTTGTAACCTTTCCCACTAAACACAAAAGCCAGATGTTAGTGGGTGTTTCTGTTTTTGTTTTTTTTGTCCATTGCGAAAGGAGTTTCCCTCTTGTTTGAATAAGGGCGACTGTTTTAGCAAATGTTTTAAATCACTTATAAAAAATTGTTCTATTTTAAACTTGGTTGTAGTGCTCTGTAAATGTCTCACTGTGACGTTGTTTCTTATACAGCGTGGTACATCATCAAAAGAAAGGCAAGTTGCTGCTCATCTCCAAAAGCTGCTTGCAAAGCTAGGTTTTAACAGAAGAGTCAGTGACAGCACAGTGTAGTCCTCCATCGTGGCATCATCGCCCCGCGCTCAGTCTGCTGGTGGGGAGGCTGCACAAGAGTTACACTGATGCTGGGTTGAGCTGTCTGTGACCTAGTTTCGCTGTCTCTTCGTTAAATTGTTAATAGATCCTGAGTGCAGCATGGAGTCTCTCTGGGGAGCCTGAGCTGCCATAAGAACCAAAAATAGCCCCCCCCCCCCACACACACTGGGAAGGTAATTTATTTATTTCATCAATTCCCTCCATGTTCACTCCAACCCTTCGTGCCAGCGTGGTGCTTCATAAACACACATAAGCATCACAAAAGGAAGCGGTGACAGAAGCGGCAGCAATTCAACTCATCCTGACTCTGTGGACGCACATTTGAGCCTTTGCTGATACTGCAAAAAACAATCTGTCAGCTGTAATTCATTTGTATGGATGTACTCTGCAGCAATAACAGTCCAAGTATTGCTGTTTCTGTTCGAAAACAGAAAACTAATCTAAATATATTGAACTATTAAATGCAATAGTCTGGCCAAAAGCATGCCATCTATTTCAGTTTTATTTCATTTAAAAGGATACTGTATTCTCTGTCATTTAAAAAAACAGTAGCTCGAGGGAGAACAAAATCATAATTTCTAGTGTTTATCAAGCTTTGCACATCGTCAGTCAACCGCGGCAGACAGAGCCATATGTGGCACATACACTGTGCAGAAGGACATCATCATTAGCAATGTAATTATCGTCATTGCCATCCATTTGTCAAGCTCCCGCTGTCTCCGGCATATGGGAACGGGAGCAAGCACACACGGCGGTTCGTCCTCGGGGACGACACGGCATCGCACAAGCCCTGCTCAAAAACCAGCCGGCAACACCGGGGTGAGGCTCAGTGTAGCTCGCCACATTATTGGCACTGACGGCATGAGAGACTTGCCATCCCTCGTCCAGCTTCCTAATGAGGAGCCGTGCTGTTTGGCTGGCCCGAAAGAGTGTCTGTTGCTTTGGATTGGTGCTGATGTTTGTGTGCTTGTGTAGCAGTCTGGTCTAGTATTAATAAGCATGATAGTATGATCACTATTACGATGAATGCAGAGAGTAAACTGTAGTCTGGATGTGTCCAGTGAGCTCAACCCTGAGTCAAATCAGTATTGGTTTCATGTAGCGTGTTCATATGGGTTACCTGTTAGCAGAATTAGGATTGTACTAATACTGCACAGCAAAAGCTGGTATTGAAAGGAACGGATGCTAGGATGGATGAACGGTTTGAACATTTTGGTGATCCCAAATAACAGCAAGAGGTGTGAGGACAAATGAAATGTATTATTCTTAATGTCAGATGAAAGTGTAGATGGTGAATGTTTTAGATTGTTGGTGCGTTGACGTGTCTCCACTGCTCTAGCTAAGAAGGAGACTGATATATGGACCTTAAATCTAAACAACATGGTATTTATTTTAACACTCACTGAATACTGGACTATGTGGTGGCTTCCCAGTGGACCTAACTTGTTTTGAGATAGTAATCACTCACTCGGACAGTCGGGTATCAATTCATCACATCCGCAGCAATGAGGTGCTTTTCTGCCAGTCACCCCTGCAATTAATTTGGAGGGAACCTCCAGGGTACTGTAATGGGACACAGTTGTATTGTGGTTCCACTGGGGGATTTAGGCCGATACAATGTCGGTATTTTTTCACAACATGCTGCTTTGAGCAGCTTTAGCGCATGGATAGCTCAGGCATGTCATTACACACATACCCTTTAACCCTGTGTGAACCCGGCAGGTTCCTACTGGCTGCTCCAAAGCCTAGATTAAAAGTATGTAGGTCTCTCCCATCTGACTGCTCCCAAATGTAGATTAAAAAATGGAGTCTTCTGCCATCAGCACTCTGACAGTTCACAGCGGCCTGCCTGAGAGGCTTAGCCTGGCCAAATCTCATCTTCCAAATCACCATTCACTCATCTTTGCAAAGAAATCATCGATTTTCTTTCATTTCTTATGGATTTTTCACAAAAGGAGCCCAAACACACACTGTCCAAAGTCGCCATAACCGCTGCAAGTCGGATCTTGCAGCATTTCGACGGAAAGAGACACATTACAGACCCGACAATGTGCTAGCGGATGTTACCATGGAGCTAGTAGCTTCAGAAAACGCTAGTCCTTATAGTACAAACCTTATCTTCCTCTTCTATAAGCCGTCAACCAACGTATAACCTTGCGTAACTGAGTTACCGCATACTCGATCGTGCGCTCGGTCGCAGCCATTACGCACAGCAAGTCCGCTACTCACACACGATGATGGGCCGCGATAGTTTTTGCAACATAGTTTTTGCAATTTGCAAAGGCTAAAAATAAAAGGAAAATAATATAATATCAAAATATAAAGGGAGAAACACCTTTAGTGTGTCAGAATATCATTTGGTTACCATGTGTCCATTTGGGTCTCCAAATATCCTTTTAGAGCTCCGCCTGGATCTCTTCATGGAAGAAACACTGTAGAATCGTCATACTTTGTCCAATCTTCTTCAAATTTGAGGCAGCTGTTCACTGATAGTGTAGTTACAGCCCTATACTGTCCTCTACCTGTACAGATACAGCCACGGGCAGTTATTTATACTGAAGGATTCTTTTTATTTTATGCGGACAAAAATCTTCAATTGTTACTGACTCCAAAGGCCCACTGCTCTGTTTCTATATGACCTACAGGTTTTCTGACACTTTTGATGCATATAGTCACAGTGGTTCAGAAGCTACAGCCATTTTAATTTGGGTATGTCATTTTAGGCGGTTTTGCTCCAAAATAGGGGTGGAGTTGAACAGGTAACAATATAGTTATTGAATACAAATCAAACCAAGAGTGAGATCAATTAGTTAAACTAATAGTGTTAATATTTGAATGGGCCCCGGGACACTTTGTACTTGAAAAGTTGGGCCCCGAGGTCAAAAAGGTTAAGAACCCCTGCTGTAGAGGACCGTTGGTCTCCACTAACACCTTAAGATCAGGAGGAGTAAGACAAGGCAGAAATGAATTATTAGACCTAAATCATCACTCTGCTGGCTTCTACGAGCTAACGGTCATGTGTGGTTTTATATAAGAGAGGTTAGCTAGCGCAGTTCACATTTAGTTGGATGCATTTATGTATGTATCACAGGAAGAGAAAGAAGGATTTGATACAAAAAATACTAGATTACGAATCCCTTTGCTGATATGAATCATTATACACACTGACTATGTAGTAAGGTAAGCAGTCGCATTACTGCTCATATGCACCTGAGTGTGCATGTCAGTCAGTTAACTCTTCACCGTTCAAAGGCACTTCAGCATTCCCTCGCATCAACAGTAAGCAAACGCATCACTGTTCAAATGGCCACGACATTCAGTGCTGATTCTGATTCTTGAGTCCAGTGATGAGTTCAGTCTGTTGCTTGTCCAGGCTGTAATGTTTGATTCAGTACAAACTTTGGCCTTTTTCAAGCACTGTTGGCAAGGTCAATAGCTGTTAGCATTAGTTATCAGATTATGATTGTTTCTGGGGTTTTTTAATAGGCTTTTAGCGAGGAACCAATGTACTGTGCATTCTGGCTGAGCTGACAGTGTTGCTATCAGTCACCACTGAAGGAAACTCCACTGCCAAACTGATCCCATAACTGACAATGATGATTCAGTATAACTAACATACCAAGTACTGCTTAAACAGCAAAACCCCTTTGGGATTTGTTATATTCTATTTTTATTATTGACATTCATATATATATATATATATATATATATATTAGTGCTGGGCAACGATTACAATCTGTAATCGCGATTAATCGCATGATTTTTCTGCGATTAATTGCGATTAAACGCATTGTTATGTGCAATTGTTATGTTTTATTTTAAAAGTACTGCTATATGAACAAAAGTGCAATAACATTTGGTTTGCAAACACTTTAAACAAATAAGGTGCGTTTTAACAGCAGTATTCCCTTTACACTCAAAGGTCAAAGGTCACTGTGACCTCACAAAATCTATTTTATTTCGCCATAACTCAAGAATTGATATACAGCTTCAACTTGACTGGTTAGTGGGGGCGTACAACCACAAGGCGGTAAGTCCAGGTTTATTTTAAGAAGACTGTGGTCTTAGAAAAGTTACATAATCTTGCCTTAAAAACAAGACAAAGATAACGTATGAAGAAAAAACGTCCTGCGATGGAGGAAATACCTCAAACACGGCGAAGCTTTTACTTTGATAGTTTGTGATGAGTTCAGGCTCAGAAGCTGTGCGTGTTTGGTAAGAGGAAACATAATTTAGCTGTGATGTCGTACAGGTTATTTGATTTAAAATCACCCCCAAAAGAGGGGCAAACATTAGCACGGCTGTACCCACTCACTCAACTACAATTTTCTCATGAGGTTTTGAGTCCTTTGTTAACAATGCTGCTGGCAAACTGAGCGACGATACCTCAGCTGCTAGAAGTGAATAAGTTATGGGAATCAAGCGGTGCCAAGCTCGAGCAAAGACCGAGATGAGCCACGACAAACATCTCATTTAAAATTCACTCACTGCTTCTGAAAACAATCAAATGAGTTTCATGCAAATGGGCTTTTCTTCTCACTGTTCTCCCTTTGTGTTCATCAGGCACATTAAAGCAAAGCATGAGAGAGATAGAACCTTCACCGGAGTGGAGCGGTTGAGCAGAAAAAAGGGAATAGTGTGGGGGGAAATGTGCTAATGTGCGGAGAGTTATCCCATTGCACATTAGGACTGGAGCCGTTATGTAAGCCCCGACTGTATCCAGGCAGAAAGAGAAGAGAGAGAGAGAGCGAGAGAGAGAGGGGTGGAGGTTGTTGCAATAATGATGATGATGATCTAAGTACTGTTCTGCTGCGAAAAGAAGAGCAGAAAAGGATTCACTCCCTCAGTATGAAAATATATACATTATTGTTGCTTTTAAGTCATAACTTTTGAGGTTTGTGGAAACAGTGTGGTATGACTGATAGAAAGACTGTTAGAGACTAAATTCATCCTTCTCAGGATACTTTTATAAACAACACCAGACACAAATAGCACACACTTGTCATCATGGTGTGATCAAGGAGATATTTTAGCCCCTTTAAGAACTCTGCAAATATTTCATAGTTTAAAAGAAGTCGAACTCTTTGAAATGAAATAAGCTCCCCTCATACTGTATCTGTTGGTGCCTACCGCCATGGTCCCTATGCTCATAGTGTGAGAAGGCTATGAAGCTAAAGAAACAAAAAAAATCACAAAAAGTTGCAGCTGGTTATTGATCTCAGTTTATATCGCATTTGTCTTCATTTCTCGATATTGCGCCGCATCTTTTGACTGCGCCGAGACAATCACTCAAATGCGACTGCCGCTCTGCTCCCGGGAGCCTGGATTCCTTTGCTGGTGTCCTAGTGGGTGGAGGTATGATGTATGGTGCGTGGCACTGAATACCAGAGCACAATCAAGCGGATGAGAGTCTGTGTGGCGCTGGGAATCCCGACGGCATTGACTCACTTTGAGTTCCGTGCGTAAACAGAAAAACAGATGGCCACACTGTCCAACTATAGTTTCTCTTCCACCGGCTCTCGTGATGGCACACGGGGACAAACAGGAGGAAGATGTCGGGTTTCTCATGCCAGTTTTATTTTTGTAAATAAAAATGGAAAGATCTGAATTGTGAAACTGCAGCAAACCTTCTCACACACACTTGTCTCTGCATTTGGAAGCTGAGTGTATCTTGTAATGTTGCAGAGCAGCAGCGGGCTGTCAGGGAGCATTGGGGAGCTGTATAAGCAGCACCAGAGTGAGCGTGCCCCTACAGCAGAAACATGGATTATAGATCAGCATATCTCGTCCCAGCTCCCCTCAGACAGAGCAGAGGCCGACCTGCAATATGTTCACTGTGACTGGGTTTAGTGAGAGGATGACTTCCTATGATGTTCTCTCTGTGGGGAACATAAGAAATGTCTTCGAATCTAAATGTTTAACTTACTGCAAATGAGCATTTTGTGGAATATTATCAAAATGAACAATATCTAATAGAAAAAAAGTTATTCGTATTCCACTATTGACACAGGGTATTTGTTTTGTGTTTTCTTTGCAGAGACAAGCATCTGGAACAATGACTGGAAACAGCAAACCATCTGCTGGCCAAGGTATTTTATAACCATGCTCATCAAGTATGCAGAAATACAGAATATTACTAATGTTTCGTTTTTACCAATTTATTGTAAGGTGCATAAGCAGCTTCTCGATTACATATAGTAAGAGAACAAAGCTTTGGCTAGTTTTGCCCTTTTGTTCTTAAGGAAAATATGATTTTGATTATCATGCAATAAAATACAAAACCCCACAAACTCAAATGAAAACTCTAATTCTACAGTTCATCTGATTGTAATTTGATTTGAATAACAAAGTATATTGAGGAAATGGATAAGAATGTATGGATAGAATAGATGAAATATAATATATACAGTATATATATATATATATATATATTTCATACTAGTAGAATTATATGTAGGAATATACAACTTTATCTTACACAAGCACAATCAATCACAGTATAAATTGCATGCATTAGTTGATATAGAGACAGTATTCAAAGGTAAGAGACAATCCTTGAATCACTTATTTTTTATAATCATAAATCATCTTCCATCAGTCCTCGATGATGGTAGAACTCATCTGTTCGCAGATGACACAATTATGTATACATTAAAATCTCCAACCCAGTCGCCACAAATGTTCATCGGCATTGTAAGTTTATGCAAAGCACATGTCAACAACCTCTACTTCTTCTACTGCAACCATGTGTAAAGCCTAGCCTAGCCTACGGCTAACTTCTAACCAAACTACACCAGTTTATTCGCTCCAAACCAGTGGATGGAAGCGCACCTCATTCACTATTTATTTTGTGTTCATTTAAGAAACACTTGACAATTAAACTGAAACTCGACTACTGCAATGACTTGTCACTCTTGAAGAGGTGATGCATCTTGAACGGCTTATTTTGTGAACAATACATTTGTTCAGTTAGTTCAGTTAGTATCACACATATTTTTTCTAAAATGTCTCAATATTCCTAAATGTGCTGTATTTCATAGTGTGACCAGAGATAATTTGCCAGAGAAATTGATTTGAATATCTCTGTTGTGTTTTTTATATAAGAAACAACAAACCACGAGTTATGATAAAGGACAGAGAAACACTCGGCCATGGCCATAGTATTGCATCATAATGTAATTCCAACCCTGTGAGTTATAAACGGTAAAATACTTGGCAGGATTCTTTGAATTTCATAAATGGTGTTAAGTGCAGAACTGTCATGCTGGCAAAGTTGGAGTCCTGTTTCTATAATGAGATGAATCTGAATCAGCCGGACATTTCCTGTCTGGCTTGAATTACCGGTAGTTAACTTAGCTTTAAAAAAAAACAAAACTAATATTATGATGAATATACATTTACCAGGTTGTGTCCTGTTACTTGGTCTCCTAGTTTCAGCCATGCTGGAGGATACTGTATATCTTGTAAGTGCTTTCTGCAGCCTGCACATCCACAAAATTAGGTTTCAGGGCAGCATATGATACAATACACGAAGGAATCACTGAATGTAATCTCCTCCACTCCTTGAAGTGAACCTTCTCCTAACACAATGGATGCGGCAGGTGAATAGCAGCCCATTCCCTGCTAAATGGCTCCGTGGCCCCATCCGGCACATAAAGCAGCCCTGTGTACCTGGAGACCATGTGTCACCTCTCCTCTCTGGGGCTGCTGATAACACTGTTAGGACCCCGTGTTGAAATGGATTTCTGTCCCAACTTCTGGGACGATGAAGTGTCTTGCAGCTCAGGCTCAGTCCGCAGGGAAACATCTCAACAGTGATCAGGAGGGATTTCAGGCAGCTTAATTGAATTTCATAGAGGCATGAATTGCATTCATTTGACATTTGCCCATTTCCACACTTTTTCACTCTTTATATTGCTCTTTGGTTTAGGAAGGTTACTGAACTCTAATTCACTCCAATAAATGAACAGTGTTGTAAAGCTTTGTATAAGTTTCTTCCATCATTTATATCATATTTATTCAACACATTATCACGATATTAAACATCGGAGACCTAAATTATGAAAGAGAGATGGAAAGAAATAAAGAGATGATGATCCCTTGTCAGTGAAGACGTTGAACACATACATACATTTACATACATACACCCTCAGTTACTTGTGTTTACCGGCAAATTCACAGAATATTATATTTTATCTCTTTGAATTTGAATTTATTAAGAGAAAGAGAACAGGACGCACGTTTCCCTCAAACATCTTCATCATGAATATTGAGAATATTTTCTTCACATCGGTTTCACAAGTTTTTCAATGGAAAGTTGCTTTTTTCTTAATGTCAAGCTGTGATGACCTGTTGGGATTGACTGAAAGGACATCATGTGTGTATAAAAAACAATAACTTTTTCACCCTTTTCCGTTGGACACAATTGCTTAGTTTGAGGGAATAAATCTGTTATTTTTCCATCGTTTGTTAATATATCATAGTCGAACCCGTGGTTCACTTTTTATTGCTTGACTTCACCGTTTAGTTGCTCAGTGCTCTTTAGACTGGGCCGTCATCAATCACAGTCCATACAATCTTAGGAGGCTTTAAGTCCCACAGGAACCAATTTGACCGTGACCTTTCACAAACCTCTTATGGAAATACTTCCATCATTCATTGGGGAAATATGATTCATTCATGCAGCAGCACGACACATTACTGAAACTGTGATGTGCCCTCTGTGGTGTAAAGGTCATCGACGCTGAGGAGCAGGTGTAATTTTAGAGAAGGAATGTGTGTGTGTGTGTGTGTGTGTGTGTACGAGAGACAGAGAGAGTTTGTGTGGCTTCTGCAATCATGAAATATGAATTTATTTTCATTGCCACACGTGTCATCCAAGGGCCTCAAGGTCAACAAAAGGTTCCATCCAAATGTAAGTAGGCCATTTGGAAAAATCCCTGTTTATGCTGCAGCGCTCACGTCACACAGGAGGTCAGCACAGTCATGCACGGAGCGCTGTGCTGCATGACAACTGAGTTGCTCGAATAAATACCTCACTGGGTAAACACATCGCATAAACCAAAACCGTTTCACTTGTTTTAATCTGCTTGTGTGTTTGCACTGACTTGGCTTCAGTCTTCATTGTACACTTATTATTTGGGCACTTAAGGATGTGTTGTTGTTTTTTGCTGTATATGATAATGTTTTTTTTGTAATATTGAACCTTTAAATCTGCAGTTATTTTTCCTCTCCTTTCAACGAGGCTTGTCTCGCCATCTTCACACAGTTATACAGTATCAATATGTAGAAGCTTGACTACAAGTCTGCTGCTATTTATAAATGGATGATTAGTCTGTCTCCTGTCATAAAAGACCAATGTGTTCTCTCTCAGACTGTGGAGAGCAGGTAACCTTCTTCGTTGATATGTGGGCTTCTGTGCTGTCCTTTTATTGAATGTCAGACATCTGTAATGACATTTACATCTGATATGATGAGGTCACCCAACGAATGAACAGAAAAAATGCCCATAAAACCTGTTTTCTCTGCATGTTTTATGCGTGTTCCCTCTCTTTGAATAAACAATAATATAAGCTAGGCGGGGATGCGCATTTGCCAAACCAAGCAGTTCCTCTTCATCCGTCAAGTCTTTTCTCTTGTAAATGCAAAAACATTTTTTTTAATATGGAAGTATATTGACGACAAAACATTAGAGAGAGCGCAGACCAAATTCTGTACTTCTGTACTGCTTTGAGCTAAATGCTAATGTCAGAATGCTAATATGCTGATGTTTCGCCGGAAATTGAATGAAAATGTATCATGTTCACCTTCTCAATGTGTTAGCACGCTAATATTTACTGGTTAGCACTAAACACAAAGTACAGTACTGGGAAATATTTGACCATCACCCATAGAGTAGTAGTGCCTGATAGGCAATGTGAGGGACATCTGCAGTCTGCTAAGAATGTTGTCATCATAAATAACATAAAACAAGTTTGAGTTGGAAGATATGCAAGTTGGGTTAATTGGAGACTCTACATTGCCAATGGGAATGTGTCTTTGTATGTCAGCCCTGTGACTGACTGGCAACCTGTCCAGGGTGCACCCACCTCTGGCCCAATGTCAGCTGGGATCGGCTCCAGCCCCCCCACGACCCTCTAAAGGATAAGCAGGGATAGCTAATGGAGGGTTGGCTGAAGTTCGAGTATGATCAAGAGATTTGTGAATCCCCCCCCCCCCCCCCCTTTCTCCACAGATGAGAAGAACAAGAACAACCTGCCCCAGGACTTTGACATCGACATGGACAACCCGGAGACGGAGAAGGCCGCCGTGGCCATCCAGTCCCAGTTCAGGAGATTCCAGAAAAAGAAGCAGGATGTGAAGTCGTAGAGTGGAGTGCCGTCCACTGAGTCGTCACTCGATGTGGGCCTGGTCTTGCATGTCATTCAAACTGCACCGTCATGAACTGAAAAGGAAGGGTGGGGGTAGGGTTCCTGAAGGTGGAGGGTCGGGTGGTGGGGTGGTCTGGGGCTAAATAGTAACTTCGTGAAAGTCTGTGTAATTACAAACTTATAATGACTATGATATTCAAAAATGATACATTATCAAATTCTGGGTGTGTGTATTTAAATCTTTGCTATAATTTAGCTGTTTTTGTTTTTTACTTCAATGACACAGTGGAGCTTAAAGTTTAATAGTTTTTCTTATGTCACAATCAGTGTAATATACCCATGTGAACAACAAGGTAAAATGAGTCTTCTCATAAATGATCAAACACTGATTAAATCAGGGGGGAATATAAAGCCACATGCATTGCTGTGATTGAGACTTTAACTTGGGTCACGATTCCATCGACTGTCTCAGCAAAGAGTCTTAATCAAAGGATGTTTCAGCTCCACTGGAGGTCTGTTCATGGCATTTCCCTCCGGCTGGGTAAAATGATCCCATACAGTTGCCAGTGCTTTCACGTCGTATGAGTGATGCTTTTAAAATCAAATCAAGGTCTAATTTGTATTGGGACGTCGGAGGTCTCCCCTCCATCACTTCTTTTCATCTGATGACATGAACCTCTGAGCTGTGTGTCTTTGTTGAGACGCTAGATGTTGTGCTTGTGAATTGATTCCACTTGTGTTTGGTTTCCATTGTTCTTGTTCCAATGTGATTTAAACCATGTCATTGTTCAGTTGCCTCACACATGTGAAACTGTACACACACACACACATGTATGCATGCAACCCTGCACAGATACACACTCACACACACACACATGCTGAGAAATAAATAAAGATATTGTAACGGAGTGCAAGTTGATTTACTTTCAACCAAATTGTTCCGGTTAGCAGATGTGACTTGTTGCCGGGGGAATGGTGGTCTAGACCTGCTCTATATGAAAAGTAAAAACATATCAAATAAATATTATATTATACTATACACAGTATGTGCTGTAGATCCTATTAAACTAGATTTATTCATTTCTTTACCAATTATCCCTTTGACCTTGCAATGAACTCAATCTTTTGTTTGTAAGATTGAATAAAATAATCAAATAAACAGATGATACACAGACCTGGAATATATCAACAACTACTTTCAAAAGAGAACTGTTCAGCGGTGTTGGGATTCCATTACAGAAATATATCCCACCAGCCTGAATGAGTCCCAGTGTCCGAGTCACCTCATCCTGATAGTGCAGGTTGGAGATAGAAGAAGGTGGCAAACACTGCAGCACGCCCTGTCATAAAGGCTGGCTGGACCCCCTTGACCTACATCCAGAACAGCTGTTAACTAGCTAAAAATAATCTCAAATACTGCAGCAGAATACACTGTTAGTGTTAGGCACTTTACTGAATCTATTCAATGAGAGCAGTCACACATTTTTATTTTTTAAATATATAAACTTCTGAAGACAGACACACTTTCCTCAAAATGCCAACGTTAAAGAAAATGAGTGGCAAAAGATAGTACAGTAAGATTCCAGCGTCAGAGGGTGGAGAGACAGTATCTGTAACAGGAAGACACGGCTCATGTGTTGGTAAAAGCTTTGCCAATAGACACAGTGGAATTGGACGATCTGCAACAAAAGAGCAAAAAGGGGGTGCTAATTGAAAACCTTGATGTAATTAAGGAAACGGATAATTAAGACTTAACCCGTGATGCAGAGCAGACTATGAACGAGATAGAAATAAACAGAACTAGAAACACAGCAACGAAGACTCACATACTTCTTAGAACAGAGAAGATGAATAGCGTCAGAATGGGTTTAGGAAATGAAGATCTATGTTTGCTGTTGTCCGAGGAAGTAATGAAATAGAGAAATCCTTTAATAAGCCAATGACTCTAAGGACTGCTCATGAATGAGATGGGCATAGGTGGAAGGTGGAAGTGGGGCCAGAGCTATGTGATTTGTTTGAAACAGTTAATGGAATCCTTCAATGTGTCATTAGTCCAGCGTTATTTAACATCATGGTCAATGATATTTTTATGAATCTATAGATAGAAGGATATGCTCATCACTATATGCCGATGGCGGAGCTCTGTGGATCATGGGAGAGATGACACCAGTGTGCTGAGAAAGATTAGGGAGGCTATTCTAACGGTACAATGATAATAGAATAGAAGATTTAAACTAAAGGAGATAGGTTGATGAGCAAAAGCTCCATTCATGAGGGCAACCGATGGAAAATTAAAGGAATTGAACTACTTGGGAATTTGGCTTGACAAAAAGATGTACATTTAAAGTACATGCTGAACTAAAAGCAGAAACAAAATGTTTAAAAAGTAATCTAAGTAGCAGCTAAATCTCTCTCAAAAGATTCTGACAGAGTTCAAAACAAAGTGTTTAGACCAGCATTGTGGCAGTGAGATCACCTCTAAGCAGCGCTGTAGTGGTAGAATTGGGAGAAATCCCACTAGAGCTCAGAAGGGACAAACTTGCATCGGCTTTCTGGATTGCTCTTAAAGGATGTGGGGATGAAAACAGCACTAAAATCAGAAGAACCCGGTGTTACTAACGTTCTCCTCAGGCTAAGGTTGATCTTATTATCATGGAGCTGAAGACAGATTGGGTGGAAAGTGAAATAGGACACTGTGCAAACCAGTATATAAGGAATTGTTTTTATAATTACTTATAGATATTTACTGACTGCTCAAAAGACCAAAATGATCGTGCAGGAACAGAGTTACAGATACACCATCGGTCTGTATGATGAGACGATGGCAGCGATTGTTGAAGAAGTGAGACCAGAGGATGTGCTTTGTATTGAATCTGCAGCAGTTCTTCTAAGTTTACGGACTATGAAGCCGATTGGGTAAGATGTACTGTTAGACATTTGTCAGTGTTTGATTAGAGTTCAGAGATCACTAAAAGATTACTCAACATCAGTCATAGAGGCATTTAGTGAAGGGGAAGGTAAAGCACGGGTCTAAAAGAAAATATCTGAACTTTGGCTAAAAATGTATGATGAGGACACTAAAGGCAGAACATACCATGAAGTTGAAAAGACATTTAGAACACAGAGAGGAAGAAGAAGAAGTAGAGAGGAGGTGGTTCTATCAGGTTATGGTTTGAATAAGACACTATTTCTATGGAGAAAAGCAAATACACATGTACGTGCACATTGTCATAGTTTATAATACTGAACACATATTCATGCACCGTGTCAAATGTATTGATGAAAGGGTAAGTTTACAACAAAGGGTGAGAGAGGCCGGACGTGAATGGGATTTGTAAGGCATACAAGGAACAAATGGAGATACGGTGTGGGAAACTCAGAGAGGGGTAAATCCTTTCTTAATGAACCCTCCTGTTATGTTCCGGGTCAAACTGACCCGTTTCAAAGTTTGAAAATCTAGAAAAAATATTTTAAAGTGCTTTTTCTGTATGAAACTTCTTCTGCTTGCTTTAATTAGTGTAATGAACATTAAAATAAATGGTTCATATCATTTATTTGCAACCCCCCCCCCCCTGCAGGTTTATATTACACAGATGATGTTCGGGTCAATTTGACAAACTATAGTTATTAGGATTTTTTTGGTTTCTGACAACTTTTGGATGATTAAACATGTGGGAACATCATTGCTGCACCTAAGACACGAACATAACAGGAGGGTTAACCAACACAGAATTAATAGAATATAGGTTTTGTTTTTAAATTGTTTAGATCATGTTACTTTTACAGGAAAACTAGATCCCGTTCTGCATACACGGCAGGCAGGTGGCAGTATGCAGCTAAACATTGGTAGAGGAAGAAGAAGAGGAGGAAGGAGGAAGAGGGAAGAGGAAGAGGAAGAGGAAGAGGAAATGGCGCACAGACTGAATGGAGTGAGTAGTGAATGCTGTGTTATTTCATTGTGCGTGTCCTCTGAGATCAGCACCGTGTCCGCTGCGGTCCGCAATGCTCCGCGTTTTGTCAACGCCATCATCCGCCCGTGTCCGCGTGCAACACAACCTGCACAAATGCGTACGTGCCCAGTCAGCAACACAGCCTCTGATTGTGGACAGACTACAGCGAATGCATCACGGATCATCTCGCCACCAGGAGGCTTCAGCAGTGACTGCGGCTAATGACAACAACTCCTTTCAAAGCAGGTAAATGCTCCAAAGAATAAGGGAACACTTCACTCACACATATCCATCAACGAAATATTCAAGTTGAAAATCTTTATTGATATCGGGATACCTTCACTTTTGTCCCTTTATTCAAGAAAACATAACATTACCAATTTGTATAAAACTGATGCAGGGGTACATGATCAAAGGTAAACATGTAAATAAATAAAATATGAGTATATATAAGAATATAAATATACATATGCTATTAAATATTAATATATATAATAATAGCGTACATATATATATAAGTATGCTATTCATCCTCTCTGTTCTAGGAAATATACTGTATTTATAGTAATATGTGAGTCTTCGTTGCTGTGTTTCCAACTCATTCATAACATTCTTAATTTGTTATTGTGGTGCCATATTGACCCAGTTCTTGATAATTATGCTCAAAGTTTGGTTTGGAGTCTATCTCTTCTTGTGAATGTGGAAGTTTACTAAAAATATAATTAACTGTACATAGAACATAATATCTTTGTCCTTTCTTTCCTTCTACAGAGATAAAACAATATTAAAAATAAGTCATAAAAGATGGCATAGTACAGTATGTCGAAAAGGTAAAGAAAGTCATAGTACAGCAGGTTAAAAATAATGCTAAAAAAGTCATAGTACAGTTTGTCGAAAAAAGTATTAAAAAAAGTCATAGTAGCCGTAGTATAGTATTTCCAGAAAAGTCAAAGTATAGCATGTAGCAAATAGTAAAAAAAACAACTCATAGTATAGCAAGTCGAAAAAAGTAATTCATGGTATCAAGAATAAGTTATTGTCATTATGCAATACAGGAATTCACCGAAATTCAGTTGTAGCCCAAACAATTCTCTGGACAGATAATATGGCCGACATCTTCACATTAAAAATTCAACATGAGGAAAACATTGTCCATCAAGATGCATCATGACGTAAACACAGAGTCCACCTCCTCCCGTCCCACAGGAGCCCTGCGCTCTGTCCTGCTGTCCGCCCGCCAAGTGCCGCTTGATCCGAGATGAGTGATGGAGGCAGGTCTCTGTGAAGATGAGGGCTCAACAGTCACCGACCCCCCCGCTCATTTCATCCATCTTTGTCAGAAAAAGTTGGTTTAGTGTGTCAAAAAAACTCATAATATAGTAGGTTAAAAATAATACTAAAAACGTCATAGTGTAGTTTGCCGAAAAAAGTAAAGAAAGCCAAAGCATTGTGTTGAACCAAATGCTAAAAGATGTAATAGTATAATAGGTCAAAAAAGTCATCGTATAGTATGTCCAAAAAAGGTCAGAACAGATGACACAGTATAGTATCTTGAAACTAGAAAATGCATTTCCTGCTGAAAATGCGTTGGAATGCTGAAAGCTGAAATTAATTGTCAAAAAATTGCTGAAAATTAAGAAATGGGAGACTACCCGTCTGAAAAATGTTGAAGCTTGAAAGCATTTAAACTGCACTGCTGAAAACCCTTCTAGTTGAAATGTCTAACTATGGTGTCTGTAGCTGAAAGTATGAGAAGAAGAAGGCTTTGAAAGTTGAAGAAGTTTAACAGGATTTGAAGATTTTCTCCATAGAGATCCCATTCAAAAGAAAATTGCAAAAAGCTTAATAATTCAAAAAGTTGAAAGATTACAAATATGAAAAGTCAAAGCACCCTCTCCTGAAAGAGCTGAACATTTTGATATTCGAATGGTTTCTGTAGCTTAAGAAAATTTCAGCAGTAGTGATATTTGTTGTAGTAGTAGTAGAAGTTGTAGTTGTAGTAGAAGTATTATTAGCAGTAGAAGTATTAGTAGCATTTGAATAAGTACTAGTTGTAGCAGTAGTGATATTTGTAGTAGCAGTAGTAGTAGAAGTTGTAGTCGAAGTATTAGTAATTAGAAGAAGTAGTAGAAGTAGTAGTATCAGTAGTCGTAGTAATAGTAGTGGTCGTAGTATTTAATATAACAGTAGTAGTAGTAGAAGAAGTAGTAGCAGTAGTAGTAGTACTAGTAGCAGTCGTACTAATAGCTGTAGTAGTATTAGTACTGGTAGTAGCAGGAATAGCAGTAGTAGCAGTTGTGGTATATGTAATAATAGTAGTGGTAGTAATATCAGTAGTGGTAGTAATAATATTGATGGTATCAGTAATAGCAGTAGTAGTAGTAGCAGTAATAGTAGCAACAGCAAAAGTTGCAGTAGTAGCAGTAGTAGTAGTGATACTAGAAATATTAGTAGCAGTAGTAGTAGTTGTCGCAGTATTAGTAAGAGCATTCATTATTTCAACAAAAAAGCCTAATTTTGAGCGTAACGTTTAAATACAGTTAATCCATGAGGCTTTTATTTTGAAAGGGTGGGACTGGGTGGGGGAGAGAGGGGGAGAGGAGACATAATCTTAATGTTTGACACACATAAACAGAGTTTATTAAATGACAGGCTTCATCACAAGCATTTCAGTTAGAATTCACTCTTTGGGGCTTTTATTTTGAAACGGGGTGTGGCCGGGGGGGGAGAGGAGACATAATCATAATGTTAGATAAACATAAACAGGTTATTAAATGACAGGCTTCATCACAAGCATTTAAGTTAGAATTCATTTTGTGGGGCCTTTACTTTAAAATGGGGTGTGTGTGTGTGTGGGGGGGGGGGGGGGGGGGGGGAGTCCTCTTAAAATCTCTAAGACCTGAATGACTGTGTGAGAGAGAGAGAGAGAGAGAGAGAGAGAGAGAGAGAGAGAGAGAGAGAGAGAGAGAGAGAGAGAGAGAGAGAGAGAGAGACACTCACTTTGATCTCTCTGGCAATCTTTCTCATTTGGAGATTGTCCTGTTTTATCATTTACAGCTTACATGACTATTGTCCTGCTCTGCCATGTCTTTCCTCGTCTCTCCCTCTTGTGTCGTGGTGTGTGTGTAAATGTCACTCGAATCAGGAAACTTATCAGAATACCCATATTTGATTGGCTGAGCTGCATCACGTATATATCTCTAAATCATGTGTGTGCGGCTTTTATTTCAAAATGGGGGGGTCCTCTAAAAGTCTCTAAGACCTGAATGACTGTATGAGAGACACACACAGAGAGAGAGATAGAGGAGCGTCTGTGAGTCTGTGTGTTTATCAACATCACTAATTAGCTTGATCAGAAACACCTGTGTCCTTGCAGCCTTTTCATGGAGATAAAACAGGGAAACACCTTTCAAACAAATCCTCAAAATGCCCATAACCGTAGCTCCTATTGCTCCGATATTAATAAATGAGAGGAAGGATGAGTTGAAGAACAGATCCTGTAAAAATTGTGTCTGTAGTGTAAAAAATGTGGCTGAACTGGCGATCTAGAAATGGGGTACAGTGTTCTGTGGAAGATGTTTTTGAAGCAAAATTTAACATTGGTCTCTATGGAGCAGAAAGTTGGTTTTCCTCTCAATTACAGGCTTCTGTGCCAAATGTGTAAATCTGTGGGATTCCACAGTCATTTGTCTACAACAAGGACAAGATTAGCTACTTCTACATCCAGAAATTATGCATGAAGAGTGAAGATTGTGGACACAGTGGCAAAACACAAATCTTTTTTTCACAAGAATCTCAAGCTGCTCTTCACTCTAGCGGTGACATCACGCACTCTAAGCTGCGCAATACACACCCATTATAAAGTCAGAAAAGGGCTGAAAAAATCAGAAAAGTTAAATTGCTGCAGTTCAAAAAGTTTAAAATATGTCAGAAAGCTGAATTATGCGGCAATAGTTCAGGGGTTTCTCAACATTTTAAAGTTGAAATGGTGTCTGTAGCTGAAAGTATGAGGAAGTAGAAGGATTTGAAAGTTGAAGAACTTTAAGAGGATTAAAATAAAAATAAAACTAGAAAATGCATTTCCTGCTGAAAATGCGTTGGAATGCTGAAAGCTGAAATGAATCTCAAAAACATTGCTGAAAATAGATATCCAATTTAAAAAAAATTGCAAAAAGCTTAATAATTCAAAAAGTTGAAAGATTACAAATATGAAGTCATATGTAGCTGAAAGTATGAGAAGAAGGCTTTGAAAGTTGAAGAAGTTTAACAGGATTTGAAGATTTTCTCCATAGAGATCCCATTCAAAAGAAAATTGCAAATAGCTTAATATTTCAAAAAGTTAAAAGATTACAAATATGAAAAGTCATATCACCCCTCTCCTGAAAGAGCTGAACATTTAGATATTTGAACGGTTTCTGTGGCTTAAAAAATGTCAGCAGTAGTGATATTTGTAGTAGTAGTACTAGAAGTTGTAGTTGTAGTAGAAGTATTATTAGTAGTAGAAGTATTAGTAGCATTATAATAAGTAGTAGCAGTAGTGATATTTGTAATAGTAGTAGTAGAAGTTGTAGTAGAAGTATCATTAGTAGTAGAAGTATTAGTATTTAGAAGAAGTAGTAGAAGTAGTAGTAGTAATAGCTGTAGTAGTGGTCGTAGTATATAATATAACAGTAGTAGTAGTAGTAATAGTAATGGCAGTATTTGAAAAAGTCTAATTTTGAGCTTAATGTTTACATACAGTTAATCCATGGGGCTTTTATTTTGAAAGGGTGGGGCTGGGTGGGGGGGAGAGGAGACATAATCATAATATTTGACACATAAACAGAGGTTATTAAATGACAGGCTTCATCACAAGCATTTCAGTTATATTTCACTCTGTGGGGCTTTTATTTTGAAATGGGGTGTGGGGGGGAGAAGGGGAGAGGAGATGGACTCATATTGTTAGATTAACACAAACAGGTTATTAAATGACAGGCTTCATCACAAGCATTTCAGTTAGAATTCATTCTGTGGGGCTTTTATTTTAAAATGGGGTGTGTGTGGGGGGGGGGGATCCTCTAAAGATCTCTAAGAACCTGAATGACTGTATGAGAGAGACACAGAGAGAGAGAGAGAGAGAGAGAGAGAGACAGAGACAGAGAGACAGAGAGAGAGAGGAGTGCGTGTGTGTCTGTGAGTCTGTGTTTATCAACATCACTAATGAGCTTAATCAGAAACACCTGTGTCCTTGCAGCCTTTTCATGGAGATTAAACAGGGAAACACCTCTCAAACAAATCCTCAAAACTCCCATAACCGTAGCTCCGATATTAATAAATGAGAGGAAGGATGAGTTGAAGAACAGATCCTGTAAAAATTGTGTCTGTAGTGTAAAAAATGTGGCTGAACTGGCGATTTAGAAATGGGGTACCGTGTTCTGTGGAAGATGTTTTTGAAGCAAAATTTAACATTGGTCTCTATGGAGCAGAAAGTTGGTTTTCCTCTCAATTACAGGCTTCTGTGTCAAATGTGTAAATCTGTGGGATTCCACAGTCATTTGTCTACGACAAGGACAAGATTAGCTACTTCTACATCCAGAAATGATGCATGAAGAGTGAAGATTGTGGACACAGTGGCAAAAGACAAATCTTTTTTTCACAAGAATCTCAAGCTGCTCTTCACTCTAGCGGTGACATCACGCACTCTAAGCTGCGCAATACACACCCATTATAAAAGCAGAAAAGGGCTGAAAAAATCATAAAAGTTAAACTGCTGTAGTTCAAAAAGTATAAAAGATATCAAAAAGCTGAATTACGCCTCTTCAATGTCGCATGGGGGTCGGGATCAGTGCCCATGGACTGGCAGACCGGGGTGGTGGTTCCCATTTTCAAAAAGGAGGACCGGAGAGTGTGCTCGAATTACCGGGGTATCACACTACTCAGCCTCCCGGGGAAGGCTTATGCCAGGGTGCTGGAAAGGAGGCTCCGACCGTTTGTCGAACCTCAGATTCAAGAGGAGCAATGCAGATTCCGTCCCGGCCGTGGAACAGTGGACCAGCTCTTTACCCTCGCAAGACTACTGGAGGGGTTCTGGGAGTTTGCCCAACCAGTCTACATGTGCTTTGTGGATTTGGAGAAGGCTTTCGACCGGGTCCCTCGGGGGTTCCTGTGGGGGGTGCTGCGGGAGTATGGGGTGCCGGACCTATTACAATGGGCGATCCGGTCTCTGTACGACTGCAGTAGGAGCTGTGTCCGCATTCTCGGCAATAAGTCAGACACGTTCCCGGTGGGTGTTGTCCTCCGCCAGGGCTGCCCTTTGTTTCCGGTCCTGTTCGTGACTTTCATGGACAGGATATCTAGGCGCAGCCGGGGGGTGGAGAACGTCAGGTTCGGGGGTCTCGGGATCGCCTCTCTGCTGTTTGCAGATGATGTGGTCCTGTTAGCCTCCTCGGATCGTGACCTCCAGCATTCACTGGGGCGGTTTGCAGCCGAGTGTGAAGCGGCGGGGATGAGAGTTAGCACCTCCAAATCTGAGGCCATGGTGCTCTGCCGGAAACCGGTGGATTGCTCCCTCCAGGTGGGGACAGAGTGCCTACCTCAAGCGAAGGAGTTCAAGTATCTCGGGGTCTTGTTCACGAGTGAGGGTAAGATGGAGCGGGAGATCGACAGACGGATCGGTGCGGCTGCAGCAGTAAAGCAGGCTCTGTACCGGACCGTCTTGGTGAAGAGGGAGCTGAGCCGGAAGGCAAAGCTCTCAATTTACCAGTCGGTCTACGTTCCTACCCTCACCTATGGTCACGAACTCTGGGTCGTGACCGAAAGGACAAGGTCGCGGCTACAAGCGGCCGAAATGAGCTTCCTCCGTAGGGTGGCCGGGCTCAGCCTTAGAGATAGGGTAAGGAGCTCGGTCATCAGGAGGGAGCTTGGAGTCGAGCCGCTACTCCTTCGCATCGAAAGGAGTCAGCTGAGGTGGTTCGGGCATCTAATTAGGATGCCTCCTGGACGCCTCCCACTGGAGGTTTTCCAGGCACGTCCAACTGGGAAGAGACCCCGGGGAAGACCCAGAACACGTTGGAGGGATTACATCTCCCAGCTGGCCTGGGAACGCCTCGGGATCCCCCAGAATGAGCTGGAACATGTTGCCGGTGAGAGGGAAGTCTGGGTCAGCCTGCTTGGCCTGTTGCCACCGCGACCCGACCCCGGATAAGCGCAGGAAAATGGATGGATGGATGAATTATGCAGCAATAGTTCAGGGGTTTCTCAACATTTTAAAGTTGAAATGGTGTCTGTAGCTGAAAGTATGAGGAAGTAGAAGGATTTGAAAGTTGAAGAACTTTAAGAGCTCGCAACATCTGCGAGCTGGTTTTTGCAGAGACTCTGTCAACAGATACACTCGTGGACATGCTACCTTATCCATCAGGTGCGGAAACCACACAGTCTAGTGAGTTGGGCCAGACAGACAGCGAGACTGAAAAAGGGACAACAAAGTGTCAAACAACACAAGAGGACGCAAGGACACTATATACAGCAGCGTTGTTCTTAAAAAGACATCTTAGTGACACTCCTGGCATGTCATGCCCATGGCCTCCAACTTCTGAATATTTGAATGTCACTGAAGCACAAACTGTTGTTCCCCTTGCACTATACAATCTAGTTAGCTGGATTATAGGCGCCACTGACGAGCCAACACTGGATCATTATGTCAACATTGCTGATGACTTGCATTTGAAAGTGTTGTCTGTTTGTCAAGACATTGTGTACCTTGCTTCCAAGGGCCGTAAGCAGACACCTAAGTCCTTGACTTTAGGCTTAACCATTCGACATTTAACAGGATCATCACGCATTGTGTCACTGCTCAACAGACTGGGACATTGTGCATCATGGGACACAGTTTTGAGTCTAGACACTAGCCTTGCCCAACTGACACTAGTAGAAGGCGGAGACAAAATACCAAAGGGATTCTCAAAGAGGGCACCCACAACACTTGTGTGGGATAACATTGACTTTGGGGAGGAGACTCTATCAGGTCGTGGAACTACTCACCATACAAATGGAATTATGCTCCAGAGTTTCGCCATCGAGCCTATGTCCACAGCAATCAGACAGCCACTAAGGAAGGGAGTTTCCTCATTCAAAGCCCCCACCCCAATGCCTATAGAACCGTACCATCAGTCCAAAAGGCAAGGGCCACAGAACTTGCATCAAGCAGTGCAGGCAGCGACATGCAGAATGGACACCCACTTTGCTGCACAAGCTGAATTTGCATATGTTTTTGTGAAGTCCACATGTACGGATAGATGTGCAATCCCAAGCTGGACAGGGTTCCATACACTGCTTCAAGGTGAAAATACTCTGCAGAAGCCAGCATTGTATTATCTTCCAGTAATTGAGGCCTCACCAACAGAGATGTCAACAGTGAACACTATCCTGAAGCGAAGTGTCCAGATTGCTGAACAGCTAGAACTGGATCATATAGTTTTAGTGTTTGACCAGGCTATATATGCCAAGGCACAGCAAATACGCTGGAAGAATGATGACTTTACACAACATTTAGTGATTAGATTAGGCGAGTTCCATACATGCATGTCCTACCTGAGTATTTTAGGCAAAAGGTTTGGAGATGCAGGACTGCAAGACATCCTCATTGAATCAGAAGTTGTTGCCCCAGGATCCATCAATGGGGTAATAAATGGTCATCACTACAATCGCAGCATGAGGGCTCATAAACTTCTCTATGAGAGTCTGCAGCGCATCAGGTTTATCAGCTTCTTGGACTCCTTGCCACCACAAGAGAGAGCTGTGTGCATGGATGTCATCACTGACATGAAATGTGACTTTCCAGACAGATTGATGGATGTTTTGAGTGCAGATCAGAGGTTTGATAGTATGTGTTCCAAATATGCTGACTTTGTGCAGAGGAAAAGTACAGAGAATGCAACATTTGCTTTCTGGAGCTCATACATTGACATGATGCAGCTACTCCTCCTGTTTGTGAGAGCAACGCGAGAGTCAAACTGGCAACTTCACCTGTCAACAGTCCGATTAATGATGCCATGGTTTTTTGCCTACGATCGAGTAAATTATGCTCGATATTTACCTGCGTACTGGCTGGAAATGGTGAATTTGCCCATCACACATCCCTCTTGCCACAGTGAGATGAATGTGAAAGGCCAGTGGACTGTCCAGCGACAAAGTGTTCATGGATTTGCCTCCATTGCTTGCGACCAGGCTATTGAGCAAACACTTAACAGAGACGCCAAGACAAAAGGTGGTTGGACAGGGATCACACAAAATCGGTCTGCAGTGTATCGCTGGATACTGTCACAGCATGAAAGAGCCGCTATAGCAAGACAGTGTGAATCAATGGCAGGGATATCTCCTGAGCTACGGACACGAAAATACCTTGACAACACACGCATCGATGCTGATGAAAAGGCTGTGAGCAGAATCATTTCCACCATTGATTCCATGCTCAACCCTTTTGATGTATACCAAGACAGCATTGTGTGTCTTAGCTCTGGAAGAGTAGCAACAGAAGAAATCATGAAGGATTTGCTTGTTGCCTCAGAAAAGGGTGAAAATGCCGTAAAATAATTTATGGACCAGAGACTGTTATCCAATTCAGTTGACATATTTGCCCCCATAAAATCACAAAAACTCAAGACTTTCAGTGATCAGGTAAAGCCAAAAAAGAAATCTGCAGCAGGCAAGGAAGTGATTTTGCGTGCTGACAAGAAGTTATTTTCCAGGCTCCTCATCCTTGGTCAGAGCAGAAAAATTGAAATGAGGGAAATTCTGTCATATTCCTTGGGAACTGTGTCATATCCATTAGCAAGTGCTGATGGTTTACTTGCCAAAACAAATAAATCAGCTCTCATGGATCTATTGGAGAACAAAGGTGGAGACTGCTTGGTTGACCAAGTTCCAGTGGATGGTGCCATTCTTTTTGATGGTATGGCAGTCATACAGGCCATGCGATCCAGACCAGGTACATTTGGAGAGCTTGCAGAGACCATACTGTGGAACATACTCCAACTCGCTTTGCAGCACAAGTGTACACGCATTGACTTTGTCATTGACCAGTATCCACTCATCAGTATCAAAAACCTAGAACGGTCACGTAGAGCTGATGCAGGGTCACAACGCATCCAAATCTTTGCCCCGGATCAGAGGACCCCAACCCAATGGAAAAAGTTTCTCTCTGAAGGAACAAATAAGGAAGCACTTGCCGAATTCCTGTATATTGCATGGAAAAATGCAGACCTTACAAGAGTGGGCAAAAACCTCTGCTTGTGCATCACACATAAAGATCAATGTCACTGTGTGACTGTTAAGGAGGGTGTACAGACTGTTCGTGTTGTTGAAGACCTGCAGTGTGATCATGAAGAATGTGACACAAGGGTGTTTTTACATGCACAACATGCTGCACGGGAGCATAAAGCTGTCATTATCAAGAGCTCTGACACTGATGTGGCAGTCATTGCTGTAAGTGTGCAGACAGATTTGGGATGCAGCTTATATGTTTTCACAGGGACTGGCAACAGGACACGTATCATTGACATTACCAAGGTGTCATCAGCTCTCGGAACCAGTGTGTGTTCAGCCTTGATTGGAATTCACACATTCTCTGGGTGTGACTCCACAAGTGCCTTTTATGGCAAAGGAAAAAGAAAGACATTTTCTGTTGCATGTGAAAAAGATGAGTACCTTAAGGCTTTTAAAAGTTTAGGTACCAACTTTAACTTGGAGCAGTCAACATTTGCACTTCTTTGCCAGTATGTATGCCACTTGTATGATCAGCCATCTGCCGAAAATGTAAATGAAGCTAGGTACAAGGCTTTCTGTATGGCATCATCGGCCTTGCCAGAATTATGCATTCCCCCTACTGCTGATGCCCTCCATCAGCACTGCAAAAGGGCAAACTACCAGGCTGCAATAATGAGGTCCTGTCTCAAAGAAAATATAAGTGCTCCATCACCTGCTGGATATTGGCAAATAGAGGATGGGACCTTGCACGTCACCTGGATGACCAGAAATCCGGCCCCTGACAGTGTTTTGCATGTGATACACTGCGGCTGCAAAAGTGCCTGTGAGACAGGCAGATGTTCCTGTTTTCTGCAGGACTGTGTTGCACAGACTTATGTCGTTGTTGTAATTGTGCCAACACAAAAGAAACTGAGGAACTGGAAGATAACTGTCCTGACACTGACAGTGAGGACTGAGTGTACTTAATCTGTTATTCATTATTCTGTTTTGTACAGTTTTATATATCATATTTCATATTTTTCATAAAGATTGTTTTTATGGTTGATCAGTGTTTTCATTTGTGGAAGAATGAATGAATGAATGAATGAATGAACAAACAAATGGTCTTTGGTATAAGTACAATTACTGCCTTTTATTGATACAAGGAAGGAGGTTTATTTGTCACATACATAGAAATAGTGTGAAGAAAGAAACATCAAGAAATATTTTTCATGAATAGCAAGAGGGAGTATAAAGTGCAGTGTGTGTACAGTCCATGTAAGATCGTCAGTAAGGTGCATTCCCAGGTATTTCAAAGTTGATCTAAATGACTTAACACAAACATAACATTATCGTATATTTGCCTCATTGTTCTTCTTGGACGCGGCGATGTATACAGCACTGTTTAGAATCCATTTAGCACACTTTTGGGGATGTTCGGATGTTTTCCTCTTTTTCGGTAACGTTGTATCTAACCATGGGAGCCGCCATCTTGCCATTCTGTTGACAAAAAGCAGCTACCTCATTGGTGTAGAACGATCACGTGTCGAACCGTGCCGCCACTCGCGACCAAGATCCGATTACGCTCTGAAGAAACTAGTTCTGCATAAAACATAGACGCATCGAGAATCGACTGAAAATTCAGCGACGAACTTTTTTTTGGTAGCTTTACATGACTCGTTCTTTTTTATGAACTAAAGATTGTGTAGATGCACGACTGTGGAGCGGGATGAAACGATAACAGGGTTCACCTTACGGCCTATATGGGCGGGACTAAGACGCAAGGTGAGGAGGCGTGGAAAGGAGTCGAGGAGGCACAAAACCGTGAACTGAGAAAGACCCAAGGTAGGATCCTGAGTCCAGTGGGGCTGCCTGGTTGATGCTAGTATGTGAGTAGAAGATGTGTGAGATCATCTACTCAGTCTTCTTCAGAAGACGTTCCTCATTCTCTTCTTATTGCGATTCATCAGTTTGAGCCACAAGTCAACGAGCAGCGGACTCTGAACTCTTGAGGTAACTCCACCTTTTCTCTTCTTTATGTTAGTCTGCTGGTTTATGGGAGTTTGGTGAGAACTAGAAGTGAAGTTATTGCTGCAACTCTTCAGTTATTGAGGACAAAGAGAAGGTGAGATTTTAGAGGAAACTGGATTGTTAATTTAAAAGTTTCAAAGTAAATTATAAATGTATTCTTTCTAAAACTGATTCACTGTGATGTTTTATTTCCTCTGATATTCATATCAACGTGTTGAAGGTTGGCGGTAGTTTGTTGAAGAACTGATGTATTTACCTCAGAGATTTGGTAGAAGGGTCGAGTAAACATGGACTAATAATAGTGGTGTTACGTTTAATTAAAGGTCAATAAAGGGACCCAAGATATATATAAATATACTCACTGAACATTGTTAGAAACGACTAAAACTGTTACTGATGTATTATTGTATGTTCTTATGTCTGTTGTGTTGAATCTTGTCCTTCCTGTCTGTCCTGTTCACTTCACCAAGGTGTGGTCATAACGAGTCCAAACAGTGGTGGCTGGTGGAACATGTTCTAGGTAGGTCCATCCAATCAATATCAGCAAACATCCCAGAATGATTTAATGCAAAAACATTAAGGTATTAAACACGTATTACTACTTTACAGTTAAAAATGTACCTTTATTCCAACACGAAAAAAGCAGTAAATAACACTTTGATAAACACGTCAGGACATCTTATTTTAGTCACCTTCACAGGATCAACCATGACAATATCAAAGTACATATTGTCGTGTTTTAAAATAAAGATATAAGCACGAGAGAACAAACTGCTCTTAACTGCAACTCTTTAGTAGCATAACTTCCTCATGCAGGTTACTGCCACGGTACAGACTACAGGTTCCAGGCTTCACCTACATTCCCCTGGGTCCTAAGTCCCTCCATGTACAGCTACTTATCACCCTCTATGTACCAACGTACATTTATAACAAATACCACACATATTACGGTAATCAGCGTTGCATGTGTGTCTGACCAAAATACCAAAAAAGAAATGATTCATTTAAATTATTTTTTTAGAGTTTTTAAAGTGTTTTGTTTGTAATATGTATAATAATCATCATTTAGTTATCACTACTGAGAATTTAACTAACATAAGAACATGACGTAGATAGGTTTCAGTTTTCAAGGTGTATATTTAAATATCATCTCTTACACACATGAAGATAAAGTTGTGAACACCGGCTGAATATCTATGATCAGAATCATTATAACTGTGTTATAACTGCTGCTGTGTAAAGGGAATACTGCTGCTAACAAGAACCTGATGTGTTTAAAGTGTTTGCAAACCAAATGTTATTGACCTTTTGTTCCTATAGCAGTACTTTCAAAATAAAAGTGCGCAATACACTACTTTTTAATTCATAATTGAACTTTTCGCATAACAATTAAACATTTTGATCGTTGCCCAGCACTAATAATAATATATATATCATATGATAATATTCAGCTGATCTGGGATCAGCTCGTTCAGCTGTAGTTTCTCCTCTCAAACAGGTCTTGGAGGAGTAGTGCCCGCGCTCGCCTGTAGAGACTAGTCCTGACGAGGACGCGCAGCTCAGGGTGATACAAATTCTGCCCGAGTTGAATCTTTTTGAGGACGCTGATTGGCTAAATTGTATGTCACACATTCATATATTTAATCATCAATTGGTTAAACTGCTTCATAGACCCGCCTCCTGTGGGAGCTGCTGAGACATGAAGACACGCGGAGAGGACGTGCAGGAAAAGCATATCTTTACCGCAGATATCATATTTTACACATATTACTGGGTAGATATTTCAAAAACACACATATTGACAATTTGTATAATTTATTATTTTTATTTTTATTTTCTGTGGCTCAAGGTGGGGGGGGGGGGGGGGGGGGTGCCGTAGTGCCCTCTACACTGCCCTCATCCAACAGGATGTTCCGTATGTGTCACTTTGGGACTTCAAGAGTTAAAATCAAGGATAAAACTGTATAAGGAACTTTCCAGGATATATAAAGTGTCTGGGACACCGTGGGTCCTTATGGGATATATTCACTGAACATTGTTAGAAATGACTAAAACTCTTACTGATGTATTATTGTATGTTCTTATGTCTGTTGTGTTGAATGTTGTCCTTCCTGTCTGTCCTGTTCACTTCACCAAGGTGTGGTCGTAACAAGTCCAAACAACATTTGTTTGTGATGCGATGAACTGAACTTAGAGGAGGATCTCAGATTGAACCGTCTCCACTGAGGTGAATTTAATTTATATCTAAAGGATTGAAGATTAGGGTCACATTGTGTCAAACATTAATCACATGTCAATACGATACAAAACAGTGACAGATTTACAATACTTTATATATTTTGGGATGTTTTTCTAGACTTGTTGGAGAGTTCTTGTTCCAGGTTTTGGACTCTTAAAGTCTTTATATCTACTGTTTGAGATAATAAGCTGTACTAATAGAGTTGGTTTGACTTTACTTAAAGCAGTAGAAGAAGCAGCAATAGTTGTAGAAGAAGGAAGTGTTTGAAGCAGTGTGTTGAGCAGCCACTAGAGAGAAGCATTGTACAGGTTTACACCCTGACAGCAGCAGCTGTCTGTATATTAATATGGATATAAATACAACAAAGATACAGCAGAACAGCATGGAGATATTTACCAGAGACACGTGGTAATAAACAACAACTAGACAAGAAACTCACACAATCTATACATGTTGATTTGATGAGGACAACATGTATAGAGGTTGTAGTCTGGTTAGTAGTGTAGAGTAAGAGTGTGTGGAATACATGGAATAGTCTCTTGACTGACATTGACGGGGGCGCTGGCGAGTCTAACGCCGCTCCGTCTGGCAGTTTTAGTTTTGTTTGATTTTCCTACCGTAATCACAATTTAACCTATATTTTGGTTTTATTTAAAAGTGTAGTTAAGTTTAATCATCGTAAATAGCCATTGTTCTCTGTTTTTAACTCTACTGCAACGCTTCGTCTTGGATTTGGATTTGTTTGCTTACCTGTTGCACCTGCTCTCCACTGCTCCCGTCTACTCCCTGGACAACTAGCTGGCTAGCTGGCGGTCTCTCGCTAGCCGGCGGCTACCGACGAGCCAGCCGGCTCCCTGTTGGATACCCTTGTCCATACTCCTTGCTACTGCCCTGAGGCGGGTGGCCTGGATAGCCTCTCAACTGTCCTGGTGCGGTCAGTCTGACTGCTGCTTCTTCAGCCAGCTGTTAGCTAGCCGCCCTCCAGTCAGCGTGTAGCTAACGTTGGCAGCTGACTGAACTGCCTCCTCCGTTTCCTCGCCTCATCCATCACCACTTTTTTTCACTCAGCTCCGATGACCTGCCTGCTGTGGACTATCCTGGCGTGCCTGTCACTTCTCCAACTCCGGTCATCAAGTCCGTGGCTACCGACAAAAGACCTCAGGCTGGCATGGTTCTGCAATACTCCACCTCGCAACTCCTCCAACTCAACAACTTCTCTGCTCCTCCGTTTATCTCAGCCATCAAAACACTTGGACTCCTCCGTCGACCCCGGTACATCCACAGAGCCTCCCGCAGAAAGTTTGTTTACTCCTGGCCTGATCGCTCCACTCTTTCCATCCCCTCCCTCTGGTCAGCCGAGCGCACCGCCACAACTCATCACCACAACAATCTGCACGAGCGAGTTGCCTGCCTCCGCCCCCTTACCAGAGCACCCCAGCCTGCCCAAATTCATCCACATCTCAAAATTGCTCTGTTTAACACCCGATCCCTAAACAACAAGGGCCTCTTACTGAGTGAATTCATAACTGACAATAATCTGGACTTATTAACCGAAACATGGCAAAACCAACAGGACTGATATAAAATCATGGATGCAACAGAACTTTCTCAAACTCAACTGCAACAAATCTGAAATACTCATCATCGGCCCTAACTCCCTCACCCGTTCAGCCCAGCCCTTCTCCTTCAACATTGATGGCTCCATCGTCACCCCCTCCACCCAGGTCCGCAACCTCGGTATCATCCTCGACCCCACCCTCTCTTTCCTACCCCACGCCAACCACATCACCAAGACTGCCTTCTTTTACCTCAGGAACATTGCACGCCTCCGACCCTCCCTGTCCTCTGCCACCACCGAAATTCTCATCCATGCCCTCATAACATCCAGACTCGACTACTGCAACAGCATCCTCTATGGTTCTCCCAACAAAATCCTCAATAAACTCCAATATGTTCAGAACTCTGCCGCTCGACTGCTCACTTCCACCCGCCGCTATGAACACATCACCCCGGTCCTTCACAACCTCCACTGGCTCCCGGTCAAATACAGAATAGACTTCAAAATACTACTCACCACCTACAAAGCCCTAAACAACCTGGCCCCTCCCTACCTTTCAGACCTCCACGCCCCAACCCGTTGCCTCAGGTCCGCCGGTGCAAACATTCTGAAGACCATCAGGACCAAGCGCCGGACCTGGGGTGACAGGGCCTTCTCAGCTGCTGCACCTCTCCAGTCACTTTTTTTTGTTTTCTTTTTTTTTGTTTGTTTGTTCTGTTTGTCTCTGCCTTGTAAAGCGTCTTTGGGTATCTTGAAAAGCGCTATAGAAAATTGATATATTATTATTATTATTATTGATGAATAGATATATATTCACGAGTCATGATTCTCTTTGTTGTTGATTTCTTTCTCTTTGTAGTTGTTTTGTATGAAGGCAAATCACTGTCAAAATCCGAGAGTGTGTGTGTGTGTGTGTGTCTGTGCGTGAGTTCCCGCGTGTAGACGGTGTAATCGTATCTGTATCAAGTGTAGCCACAGACAGCAATATTTAGTAGTCATATTCTGTTTGTTTCATCTGTTTAATACGTTTTATGCACTTTAACAGAGTTCTGAAGAGTTTAAGCTATTTTGAGCTCAGGAAATATCTCAAATAATAACTTTATGAGTGTTTCACATAAAGAGGGTATCAAACTCTCTTGTAAAGCTCTTCCTGTGTCAATGATTGTATTTTTAACGATTGCAGCAAAGTTCTTGCTGAGGAAAAACCATCACATCACTCTCGTGATTATTTATCCCCCTTTTTCAGGGGGTGTAACGCATACATCCACAGTTACACAACGCACTTTATTGTGTATTACTGTGTATTGTTTAAGACTGTTGAAGTTAGATTTGTTCAATATTCAGTCGACATTGGTGACTTCTCTTTGCTTATCACTGCAGCTTTGTCCTACTTGTGATTGTAGTCTCATGCTATGAAATCACAATGGCTATTGAGGGAATGTTTTTTATTTAGAAAATACATTTATCTCAATGCAATCTCTTAACTTTGGGTATTATAATAATATTTACTTTTTGTGTGCATGATTAGATTAGGGTGAGTGTATATTTACTGCAATTCCCCAAAACAAAATAGTACAATTATTTCTTTATTTTTCTAGGAGAGCTATGGAGAAGTTTGAAGAAGAAGTTAAAGAACTTATCCAAACCAGGGGACCTGCCGAGGCAGCTGCAAAGATCAAGACTTATTTGGATGAGCAGAAGAATATTCTAGTAAATATTGGCATCACAGGCGAGACCGGCTCTGGTAAATCCACCTTTGTTAATGCCTTTAGAGGCTTAGCTGACGGGGATGAGGGAGCCGCCCTCACTGATGTTGTAGAAACCACCACAGTGGTTACACCATACCCCCATCCACACCATCCCAATGTTGTATTATGGGATCTTCCTGGTATTGGCACCACCAACTTTCCAGCTGACAACTACCTGGAGCTTGTTGGATTTGAAAAGTTTGACTTCTTCATCATCATCTCAGCCAGTCGCTTCACAGAAAATGATGCGAAGCTCGCTAAAGAGATTCAAAGAATGGAGAAAAAGTTCTACTTCGTTCGCTCAAAGATTGACAATGACGTACGTGACGACAAAAGACGTCACAAGTCAGCGTTCAACGAAGAACAGACTCTGGACAAAATCAGGGAAAACTGCATTCAAGGTAAGTCTGAGGTTAAAGGGGAAGATCACCAATGCCTACAACTTTAAGGTTTATGCAACAATGGTTACAAGCAGACACTGCCTCATTTAAAGGGCAGAAAGAACTAAGGAGAGCTAACGGGTAGTACATTGAGTCATGTGATACTGGCAGAGCCACTAATGAGGGTCTGTTGGCCTGACTGCTCATCTCCTCAGATCTAAAAAAACATAGGCTACCTGTCTCTGTGTTGGGCCTGGAGAGGGTTGCTGGGGCTTTTTCTAATTTTATTATGATATCATCTGAAATAAACTTCTCTATTCTCTTTGTCTGGACTAACAAGGTGTTAAGTCTCAACAAGTCTTCTTGATGTCCAGCGTTGAGCTCCACCTGTACGATTTCCGTCTGTTGGAGGAGACCCTGAGGAAAGAACTTCCTGCACACAAGAGACATGCTCTACTGTTGGCTCTACCCAACGTAAGTCTTGGGATCATCCGAAAGAAGAAAGAGGCTTTTCAGTCACAAATAAAGTGGCAGGCTTTATTGTCTGCAGGCATAGCAGCTGTACCAGTTCCTGGGGTCTCTTTTGCTGCTGATTTAACCATGATGGTTACTGTCATCAGACAGTACCAAGTTAGTTTTGGTCTTGACAGCTCTTCACTGGAGAATCTTGCTCGTAGTGCAGATGTGCCTTTGAATGATATCAAAGCAGTGATGACATCCCCTTTGGCTGGAAATGAAATCAGCAAAGATCTTATCATTAAGCTACTGAGCACATCTGTGGCTGGCGCTGCATTACTGGCAGCAGAGGAAGGGTCTAGATTGATTCCATTAATAGGAATCCCAGCAGCAATGGGCCTCTCTTTTATCTGCACCTACAATGCTTTGAATACTTTCCTCACCATGCTTGCTGAGGATGCACAGAGCGTGTTTACAAAGGCCCTGGGTTTGAACACCTCAGTCTGATACCATGGGAATGGAAATATGAAACCTGTAAAACTGTCGGTGTACAATGCAAATGAGCTTCTGAATTATTTTTGAGAGTGCACTATAATATTACTATAGTAAAAGTACTGCATACAAATCAGTTTTTTAACCGTGTCGCACATTTAACCAAAACACAAATCAGAAATTGTGACGCTTACTTTCGCTTAATGAGCTGAAATTTGTGATTTCTTAATGATGGAAACCCAGTTTTTTCATAATGAGTTCTCCGTGTCGAGTTCCAGAAGTTTGTACAAACACACAGAACATCCTTGTCGTTCACTACCATCTAGTGGACATATCCCTTACATTACCATAAGGTTTTTCTAAATGACAGCCTCTGTGAAAAGGTACGTTTGAATAATTATTAAATGTTTGTTCTCATGGATATAAGTTATTCTTCTATCCACAAAGGACTGGGCTGTTCTGACTGTCATTGCATTTTGCTGAATAATCCACTGGTTCCCTCTACTTTGCAAAGAACCTGATTCAAACCTCATCAACATTTGAATGTGACAGACATCGTCTGTTACAGTGGCAATAACCACCCGTGGTTTTAATGCTCAACAACATGCGGACATGGTATGTGACAGATGGTACACATCTTGTGTTGGCAAACAGTGTGAGGAGGAGCAGGAAGTGGGAGTGGCCTGGCTTGATCAGAGCATATATAGGGGAATGAGTTCTGCCAACAATTGTATGTAAATGTCAGTTTCCTTGCTCTGAGTACATTTATGTTTGCAGTACGTTGATGCTTGAGTTATTTATGTTCAGTTAGAATGACGAACATTGTGTTAATCCTCCTCAGTTATAAGTTTATCAGATATTTTCTCCCGATGTATTACATTTAGTGTATGATGATAATGTATATTTTCATTTAGATAAAACCTGCACTGTTTGTGCCGTCCTCACCTGCCCCACCATCTGTTGTCTATCAATAAATCTCAATGAAAGTGGACTCTACGGGTGTTTCATTTACTGCATCGTGTGGAAATATCTGTCTCGACAAACTTCTTACAGCAAAGAAGTACATTACACCTTAACCTTCCCAACTGTAGTATAAACAGCAACACTGACTGCACATCTAGTTGAAGCATCAGATTCTGGAGGAAGCAGCCGGCACAGGAACACCACCTGGCATTGTTTGAAATGGTTACATAAAGCCACCCAACTGGTGAGGAGAAGCAGAGTGTATCAGTGAGGAGAAGGAGATGGAGGAGGCCGACAGTCAGAACAGTACGCTTGCTCACCAGACTCATTTTAACTGCGACAATGAAACACGTTTCAAAACCTCAGCTCCAGTAAATCACACATCTGTGGAACCGATGTATTGATTTATGACATAACATTGCTTATTGGACCAATAGCACCCCACAGCCCCACATAGACATTTGAATCACTTTTGACACACTATGCCATACTCTTAGTATTCTGCTTCTGGTTAACATGCAAAGTGCACCTAAATATCTTAAACATTATCATCTCAACCAGGGGAAGCTCCAATTAGTATTCACACTTTTGGTGATGCGGACAGAGTTAAGAAGTACCTCTAATTCACCAGCAGAGGGCCTGGTCTGCTGTGGAAACTTGCTGGTGCTTCTATTACAGGACATTCATATCACTGGTATATACCATTAATTAAATCATAGTGGTATGCCATATCTATATAAATATATATATATATATACACACACATATATATATATACACACATACATATTACATTACATTACACACATACATATTACATTACATTACAGTCATTTAGCAGACGCTTTTATCCAAAGCGACTTACAATAAGTGTATTCAACATCGGTATTCAAGAGAACTACTCGTCACCAGAAGTCATAAGTGCATCTCCTTTCTTCAAACAAGCATCTAAGAGCATAAACTAATACTAGTACTAATACTAATACAAGAAGTGCAGCAAACTAATATGAATACAATAAATGCAACAAACTAATACGAATACAATAAGTGCAACAAACTAGTATGAATCCAATAAGTGCAACAAACTAATATGAATACAATAAGTGCAACAAACTAGGATGAATACAATAAGTGCAACAAACTAGTATGAATACAATAAGTGTAACAAACTAATATGAATACAATAAGTGTAAAAAACTGATACGAATACAATAAGTGCAACAAACTGATATAAATACAATAAGTGTAACAAACGAACATGAATCCAATAAGTGCAACAAACTAGGATGAATACAATAAGTGCAACAAACTAATACGAATACAATAAGTGTAACAAACTGATACGAATACAATAAGTGCAACAAACTGATACGAATACAATAAGTGCAACAAACTAGTATGAATACAAGAAGTGCAACAAACTGATACGAATACAAGAAGTGCAACAAACTGATACGAATACAATGAGTGTAACAAACTAACATGAATCCAATAAGTGCAACAAACTAGTATGAATACAATAAGTGCAACAAACTAATATAAATACAATAAGTGCAACAAACTGATATGAATACAAGAAGTGCAACAAACTAGTTTGAATACAATATGTGTAACAAACGAACATGAATCCAATAAGTGCAACAAACTGATATGAATACAAGAAGTGCAACAAACTAGTATGAATACAAGAAGTGCAACAAACTAGTATAAATACAAGAAGTGCAACAAACTAGTATAAATACAATAAGTGCAACAAACTGATATGAATACAATAAGTGCAACAAACTAGTATGAATACAAGAAGTGCAACAAACTAGTATGAATACAAGAAGTGCAACAAACTAGTATAAATACAAGAAGTGCAACAAACTAGTATAAATACAATAAGTGCAACAAACTAATATTAATACAATAAGTGCAACAAACTAGTATGAATACAATAAGTGCAACAAACTAGGATGAATCCAATAAGTGCAACAAACTAATATGAATACAATAAGTGCAACAAACTAGGATGAATACAATAAGTGCAACAAACTAGTATGAATACAATAAGTGCAACAAACTAATATGAATACAATAAGTGCAACAAACTAATATGAATACAATAAGTGTAAAAAACTGATACGAATACAATAAGTGCAACAAACTGATACGAATACAATAAGTGCAAACTAGTATGAATACAAGAAGTGCAATAAACTGATACGAATAAAAGAAGTACAACAAACTAGTATAAATACAATAAGTGCAACAAACTAGTATGAATACAATAAGTGCAACAAACTAGTATGAATACAATAAGTGCAACAAACTAATATGAATACAATAAGTGCAACAAACTAGTATGAATACAATAAGTGCAACAAACTAATATGAATACAATTAGTGCAACAAACTAATATGAATACAATAAGTGCAACAAACTAACATGAATACAATACGTGCAACAAACTGATATGAATACAATAAGTGCAACAAACTAGTATGAATACAATAAGTGCAACAAACTAATATGAATACAATAAGTGCAACAAACTAGTATGAATACAATAAGTGCAACAAACTAGTATGAATACAATAAGTGCAACAAACTAATATGAATACAATAAGTGCAACAAACTAGGATGAATCCAATAAGTGCAACAAACTAATATGAATACAATAAGTGCAACAAACTAGTATGAATACAATAAGTGTAACAAACTAATTTGAATACAATAAGTGCAACAAACTAGTATGAATACAATAAGTGCAACAAACTAGTATGAATATAATAAGTGTCACAGACTGATATGAATACAATAAGTGCAACAAACTGATACGAATAAAAGAAGTACAACAAACTAGTATAAATACAATAAGTGCAACAAACTAGTATGAATACAATAAGTGCAACAAACTAGTATGAATACAATAAGTGCAACAAACTAATATGAATACAATAAGTGCAACAAACTAGTATGAATACAATAAGTGCAACAAAGTAATATGAATACAATTAGTGCAACAAACTAATATGAATACAATAAGTGCAACAAACTAACATGAATACAATACATGCAACAAACTAGGATGAATCCAGTAAGTGCAACAAACTAATATGAATACAATAAGTGCAACAAACTAGGATGAATACAATAAGTGCAACAAACTAGTATGAATACAATAAGTGTAACAAACTAATATGAATACAATAAGTGTAAAAAACTGATACGAATACAATAAGTGCAACAAACTGATATGAATACAAGAAGTGCAACAAACTAGTTTGAATACAATATGTGTAACAAACGAACATGAATCCAATAAGTGCAACAAACTGATATGAATACAAGAAGTGCAACAAACTAGTATGAATACAAGAAGTGCAACAAACTAGTATAAATACAAGAAGTGCAACAAACTAGTATAAATACAATAAGTGCAACAAACTGATATGAATACAATAAGTGCAACAAACTAGTATGAATACAAGAAGTGCAACAAACTAGTATGAATACAGGAAGTGCAACAAACTAGTATAAATACAAGAAGTGCAACAAACTAGTATAAATACAATAAGTGCAACAAACTAATATTAATACAATAAGTGCAACAAACTAGTATGAATACAATAAGTGCAACAAACTAGGATGAATCCAATAAGTGCAACAAACTAATATGAATACAATAAGTGCAACAAACTAGGATGAATACAATAAGTGCAACAAACTAGTATGAATACAATAAGTGCAACAAACTAATATGAATACAATAAGTGCAACAAACTAATATGAATACAATAAGTGTAAAAAACTGATACGAATACAATAAGTGCAACAAACTGATACGAATACAATAAGTGCAAACTAGTATGAATACAAGAAGTGCAATAAACTGATACGAATAAAAGAAGTACAACAAACTAGTATAAATACAATAAGTGCAACAAACTAGTATGAATACAATAAGTGCAACAAACTAGTATGAATACAATAAGTGCAACAAACTAATATGAATACAATAAGTGCAACAAACTAGTATGAATACAATAAGTGCAACAAAGTAATATGAATACAATTAGTGCAACAAACTAATATGAATACAATAAGTGCAACAAACTAACATGAATACAATACATGCAACAAACTAGGATGAATCCAGTAAGTGCAACAAACTAATATGAATACAATAAGTGCAACAAACTAGGATGAATACAATAAGTGCAACAAACTAGTATGAATACAATAAGTGTAACAAACTAATATGAATACAATAAGTGTAAAAAACTGATACGAATACAATAAGTGCAACAAACTGATATGAATACAAGAAGTGCAACAAACTAGTTTGAATACAATATGTGTAACAAACGAACATGAATCCAATAAGTGCAACAAACTGATATGAATACAAGAAGTGCAACAAACTAGTATGAATACAAGAAGTGCAACAAACTAGTATAAATACAAGAAGTGCAACAAACTAGTATAAATACAATAAGTGCAACAAACTGATATGAATACAATAAGTGCAACAAACTAGTATGAATACAAGAAGTGCAACAAACTAGTATGAATACAGGAAGTGCAACAAACTAGTATAAATACAAGAAGTGCAACAAACTAGTATAAATACAATAAGTGCAACAAACTAATATTAATACAATAAGTGCAACAAACTAGTATGAATACAATAAGTGCAACAAACTAGGATGAATCCAATAAGTGCAACAAACTAATATGAATACAATAAGTGCAACAAACTAGGATGAATACAATAAGTGCAACAAACTAGTATGAATACAATAAGTGCAACAAACTAATATGAATACAATAAGTGCAACAAACTAATATGAATACAATAAGTGTAAAAAACTGATACGAATACAATAAGTGCAACAAACTGATACGAATACAATAAGTGCAAACTAGTATGAATACAAGAAGTGCAATAAACTGATACGAATAAAAGAAGTACAACAAACTAGTATAAATACAATAAGTGCAACAAACTAGTATGAATACAATAAGTGCAACAAACTAGTATGAATACAATAAGTGCAACAAACTAATATGAATACAATAAGTGCAACAAACTAGTATGAATACAATAAGTGCAACAAACTAATATGAATACAATTAGTGCAACAAACTAATATGAATACAATAAGTGCAACAAACTAACATGAATACAATACGTGCAACAAACTGATATGAATACAATAAGTGCAACAAACTAGTATGAATACAATAAGTGCAACAAACTAATATGAATACAATAAGTGCAACAAACTAGTATGAATACAATAAGTGCAACAAACTAGTATGAATACAATAAGTGCAACAAACTAATATGAATACAATAAGTGCAACAAACTAGGATGAATCCAATAAGTGCAACAAACTAATATGAATACAATAAGTGCAACAAACTAGTATGAATACAATAAGTGTAACAAACTAATTTGAATACAATAAGTGCAACAAACTAGTATGAATACAATAAGTGCAACAAACTAGTATGAATATAATAAGTGTCACAGACTGATATGAATACAATAAGTGCAACAAACTGATACGAATAAAAGAAGTACAACAAACTAGTATAAATACAATAAGTGCAACAAACTAGTATGAATACAATAAGTGCAACAAACTAGTATGAATACAATAAGTGCAACAAACTAATATGAATACAATAAGTGCAACAAACTAGTATGAATACAATAAGTGCAACAAACTAATATGAATACAATAAGTGCAACAAACTAGGATGAATCCAATAAGTGCAACAAACTAATATGAATACAATAAGTGCAACAAACTAGTATGAATACAATAAGTGTAACAAACTAATTTGAATACAATAAGTGCAACAAACTAGTATGAATACAATAAGTGCAACAAACTAGTATGAATATAATAAGTGTCACAGACTGATATGAATACAATAAGTGCAACAAACTGATACGAATAAAAGAAGTACAACAAACTAGTATAAATACAATAAGTGCAACAAACTAGTATGAATACAATAAGTGCAACAAACTAGTATGAATACAATAAGTGCAACAAACTAATATGAATACAATAAGTGCAACAAACTAGTATGAATACAATAAGTGCAACAAAGTAATATGAATACAATTAGTGCAACAAACTAATATGAATACAATAAGTGCAACAAACTAACATGAATACAATACGTGCAACAAACTAGGATGAATCCAATAAGTGCAACAAACTAATATGAATACAATAAGTGCAACAAACTAGTATGAATACAATAAGTGTAACAAACTAATTTGAATACAATAAGTGTAAAAAACTGATACGAATACAATAAGTGCAAACTAGTATGAATACAAGAAGTGCAACAAACTAGTATGAATACAAGTGCAACAAACTAGTATGAATACAAGAAGTGCAACAAACTAACATGAATACAATACGTGCAACAAACTGATATGAATACAATAAGTGCAACAAACTAGTATGAATACAAGAAGTGCAACAAACTAGTATGAATACAATAAGTGCAACAAACTAATATGAATACAATAAGTGCAACAAACTAGTATGAATACAATAAGTGCAACAAACTAATATGAATACAATTAGTGCAACAAACTAATATGAATACAATAAGTGCAACAAACTAACATGAATACAATATGTGCAACAAACTGATATGAATACAATAAGTGCAACAAACTAGTATGAATACAATAAGTGCAACAAACTAATATGAATACAATAAGTGCAACAAACTAGTATGAATACAATAAGTGCAACAAACTAGTATGAATACAATAAGTGCAACAAACTAATATGAATACAATAAGTGCAACAAACTAGGATGAATCCAATAAGTGCAACAAACTAATATGAATACAATAAGTGCAACAAACTAGTATGAATACAATAAGTGTAACAAACTAATTTGAATACAATAAGTGCAACAAACTAGTATGAATACAATAAGTGCAACAAACTAGTATGAATATAATAAGTGTCACAGACTGATATGAATACAATAAGTGCAACAAACTGATACGAATAAAAGAAGTACAACAAACTAGTATAAATACAATAAGTGCAACAAACTAGTATGAATACAATAAGTGCAACAAACTAGTATGAATACAATAAGTGCAACAAACTAATATGAATACAATAAGTGCAACAAACTAGTATGAATACAATAAGTGCAACAAAGTAATATGAATACAATTAGTGCAACAAACTAATATGAATACAATAAGTGCAACAAACTAACATGAATACAATACATGCAACAAACTAGGATGAATCCAGTAAGTGCAACAAACTAATATGAATACAATAAGTGCAACAAACTAGGATGAATACAATAAGTGCAACAAACTAGTATGAATACAATAAGTGTAACAAACTAATATGAATACAATAAGTGTAAAAAACTGATACGAATACAATAAGTGCAACAAACTGATATAAATACAATAAGTGTAACAAACGAACATGAATCCAATAAGTGCAACAAACTAGGATGAATACAATAAGTGCAACAAACTAATACGAATACAATAAGTGTAACAAACTGATACGAATACAATAAGTGCAACAAACTGATACGAATACAATAAGTGCAACAAACTAGTATGAATACAAGAAGTGCAACAAACTGATACGAATACAAGAAGTGCAACAAACTGATACGAATACAATGAGTGTAACAAACTAATATGAATCCAATAAGTGCAACAAACTAGTATGAATACAATAAGTGCAACAAACTAATATAAATACAATAAGTGCAACAAACTGATATGAATACAAGAAGTGCAACAAACTAGTTTGAATACAATATGTGTAACAAACGAACATGAATCCAATAAGTGCAACAAACTGATATGAATACAAGAAGTGCAACAAACTAGTATGAATACAAGAAGTGCAACAAACTAGTATAAATACAAGAAGTGCAACAAACTAGTATAAATACAATAAGTGCAACAAACTGATATGAATACAATAAGTGCAACAAACTAGTATGAATACAAGAAGTGCAACAAACTAGTATGAATACAAGAAGTGCAACAAACTAGTATAAATACAAGAAGTGCAACAAACTAGTATAAATACAATAAGTGCAACAAACTAATATTAATACAATAAGTGCAACAAACTAGTATGAATACAATAAGTGCAACAAACTAGGATGAATCCAATAAGTGCAACAAACTAATATGAATACAATAAGTGCAACAAACTAGGATGAATACAATAAGTGCAACAAACTAGTATGAATACAATAAGTGCAACAAACTAATATGAATACAATAAGTGCAACAAACTAATATGAATACAATAAGTGTAAAAAACTGATACGAATACAATAAGTGCAACAAACTGATACGAATACAATAAGTGCAAACTAGTATGAATACAAGAAGTGCAATAAACTGATACGAATAAAAGAAGTACAACAAACTAGTATAAATACAATAAGTGCAACAAACTAGTATGAATACAATAAGTGCAACAAACTAGTATGAATACAATAAGTGCAACAAACTAATATGAATACAATAAGTGCAACAAACTAGTATGAATACAATAAGTGCAACAAACTAATATGAATACAATTAGTGCAACAAACTAATATGAATACAATAAGTGCAACAAACTAACATGAATACAATACGTGCAACAAACTGATATGAATACAATAAGTGCAACAAACTGATATAAATACAATAAGTGTAACAAACGAACATGAATCCAATAAGTGCAACAAACTAGGATGAATACAATAAGTGCAACAAACTAATACGAATACAATAAGTGTAACAAACTGATACGAATACAATAAGTGCAACAAACTGATACGAATACAATAAGTGCAACAAACTAGTATGAATACAAGAAGTGCAACAAACTGATACGAATACAAGAAGTGCAACAAACTGATACGAATACAATGAGTGTAACAAACTAATATGAATCCAATAAGTGCAACAAACTAGTATGAATACAATAAGTGCAACAAACTAATATAAATACAATAAGTGCAACAAACTGATATGAATACAAGAAGTGCAACAAACTAGTTTGAATACAATATGTGTAACAAACGAACATGAATCCAATAAGTGCAACAAACTGATATGAATACAAGAAGTGCAACAAACTAGTATGAATACAAGAAGTGCAACAAACTAGTATAAATACAAGAAGTGCAACAAACTAGTATAAATACAATAAGTGCAACAAACTGATATGAATACAATAAGTGCAACAAACTAGTATGAATACAAGAAGTGCAACAAACTAGTATGAATACAAGAAGTGCAACAAACTAGTATAAATACAAGAAGTGCAACAAACTAGTATAAATACAATAAGTGCAACAAACTAATATTAATACAATAAGTGCAACAAACTAGTATGAATACAATAAGTGCAACAAACTAGGATGAATCCAATAAGTGCAACAAACTAATATGAATACAATAAGTGCAACAAACTAGGATGAATACAATAAGTGCAACAAACTAGTATGAATACAATAAGTGCAACAAACTAATATGAATACAATAAGTGCAACAAACTAATATGAATACAATAAGTGTAAAAAACTGATACGAATACAATAAGTGCAACAAACTGATACGAATACAATAAGTGCAAACTAGTATGAATACAAGAAGTGCAATAAACTGATACGAATAAAAGAAGTACAACAAACTAGTATAAATACAATAAGTGCAACAAACTAGTATGAATACAATAAGTGCAACAAACTAGTATGAATACAATAAGTGCAACAAACTAATATGAATACAATAAGTGCAACAAACTAGTATGAATACAATAAGTGCAACAAACTAATATGAATACAATTAGTGCAACAAACTAATATGAATACAATAAGTGCAACAAACTAACATGAATACAATACGTGCAACAAACTGATATGAATACAATAAGTGCAACAAACTAGTATGAATACAATAAGTGCAACAAACTAATATGAATACAATAAGTGCAACAAACTAGTATGAATACAATAAGTGCAACAAACTAGTATGAATACAATAAGTGCAACAAACTAATATGAATACAATAAGTGCAACAAACTAGGATGAATCCAATAAGTGCAACAAACTAATATGAATACAATAAGTGCAACAAACTAGTATGAATACAATAAGTGTAACAAACTAATTTGAATACAATAAGTGCAACAAACTAGTATGAATACAATAAGTGCAACAAACTAGTATGAATATAATAAGTGTCACAGACTGATATGAATACAATAAGTGCAACAAACTGATACGAATAAAAGAAGTACAACAAACTAGTATCAATACAATAAGTGCAACAAACTAGTATGAATACAATAAGTGCAACAAACTAGTATGAATACAATAAGTGCAACAAACTAATATGAATACAATAAGTGCAACAAACTAGTATGAATACAATAAGTGCAACAAAGTAATATGAATACAATTAGTGCAACAAACTAATATGAATACAATAAGTGCAACAAACTAACATGAATACAATACGTGCAACAAACTAGGATGAATCCAATAAGTGCAACAAACTAATATGAATACAATAAGTGCAACAAACTAGTATGAATACAATAAGTGTAACAAACTAATTTGAATACAATAAGTGTAAAAAACTGATACGAATACAATAAGTGCAAACTAGTATGAATACAAGAAGTGCAACAAACTAACATGAATACAATACGTGCAACAAACTGATATGAATACAATAAGTGCAACAAACTAGTATGAATACAAGAAGTGCAACAAACTAGTATGAATACAAGTGCAACAAACTAGTATGAATACAAGAAGTGCAACAAACTAATATGAATACAATAAGTGCAAACTAGTATGAATACAAGAAGTGCAACAAACTAGTATGAATACAAGTGCAACAAACTAGTATGAATACAAGAAGTGCAACAAACTAATATGAATACAATAAGTGCAACAAACTAGTTTGAATACAATAAGTGTAACAAACTAACATGAATCCAATAAGTGCAACAAACTAGGATGAATACAATAAGTGCAACAAACTGATATGAATACAATAAGTGCAACAAACTAGTATGAATACAAGAAGTGCAACAAACTGATACGAATACAATAAGTGCAACAAACTAGTATGAATACAAGAAGTGCAACAAACTGATACGAATAAAAGAAGTACAACAAACTAGTATAAATACAATAAGTGCAACAAACTAGTATGAATACAATAAGTGCAACAAACTAATATGAATACAATAAGTGCAACAAACTAATATGAATACAATAAGTGCAACAAACTAATATGAATACAATTAGTGCAACAAACTAATATGAATACAATAAGTGCAACAAACTAACATTAATACAATACGTGCAACAAACTAGGATGAATCCAATAAGTGCAACAAACTAATATGAATACAATAAGTGCAACACACTAGTATGAATACAATAAGTGCAACAAACTAGTATAAATACAATAAGTGCAGCAAACTAGTATGAATACAAGTGCAACAAACTAGTATGAATACAAGAAGTGCAACAAACTAATATGAATACAATAAGTGCAACAAACTAGTTTGAATACAATAAGTGTAACAAACTAACATGAATCCAATAAGTGCAACAAACTAGGATGAATACAATAAGTGCAACAAACTGATATGAATACAATAAGTGCAACAAACTAGTATGAATACAATAAGTGTAACAAACTAACATGAATACAATAAGTGCAACAAACTAGTATGAATACAATACGTGCAACAAACTAGGATGAATCCAATAAGTGCAACAAACTAATATGAATACAATAAGTGCAACAAACTAGTATGAATACAATAAGTGTAACAAACTAGTATGAATACAATAAGTGCAACAAACTAGTATGAATATAATAAGTGTCACAGACTGATATGAATACAATAAGTGCAACAAACTAGTATGAATACAAGAAGTGCAACAAACTGATACGAATAAAAGAAGTACAACAAACTAGTATAAATACAATAAGTGCAACAAACTAGTATGAATACAATAAGTGCAACAAACTAGTATGAATACAATAAGTGCAACAAACTAATATGAATACAATAAGTGCAACAAACTAGTATGAATACAATAAGTGCAACAAACTAATATGAATACAATTAGTGCAACAAACTAATATGAATACAATAAGTGCAAGAAACTAACATGAATACAATACGTGCAACAAACTAGGATGAATCCAGTAAGTGCAACAAACTAATATGAATACAATAAGTGCAACAAACTAATATGAATACAATAAGTGTAAAAAACTGATACGAATACAATAAGTGCAACAAACTGATACGAATACAATAAGTGCAAACTAGTATGAATACAAGAAGTGCAATAAACTGATACGAATAAAAGATGTACAACAAACTAGTATAAATACAATAAGTGCAACAAACTAGTATGAATACAATAAGTGCAACAAACTAATATGAATACAATTAGTGCAACAAACTAATATGAATACAATAAGTGCAACAAACTAGTATGAATACAATAAGTGCAACAAACTAATATGAATACAATTAGTGCAACAAACTAATATGAATACAATAAGTGCAACAAACTAACATGAATACAATACGTGCAACAAACTGATATGAATACAATAAGTGCAACAAACTAGTATGAATACAATAAGTGCAACAAACTAATATGAATACAATAAGTGCAACAAACTAGTATGAATACAATAAGTGCAACAAACTAGTATGAATACAATAAGTGCAACAAACTAATATGAATACAATAAGTGCAACAAACTAGGATGAATCCAATAAGTGCAACAAACTAATATGAATACAATAAGTGCAACAAACTAGTATGAATACAATAAGTGTAACAAACTAATTTGAATACAATAAGTGCAACAAACTAGTATGAATACAATAAGTGCAACAAACTAGTATGAATATAATAAGTGTCACAGACTGATATGAATACAATAAGTGCAACAAACTGATACGAATAAAAGAAGTACAACAAACTAGTATAAATACAATAAGTGCAACAAACTAGTATGAATACAATAAGTGCAACAAACTAGTATGAATACAATAAGTGCAACAAACTAATATGAATACAATAAGTGCAACAAACTAGTATGAATACAATAAGTGCAACAAAGTAATATGAATACAATTAGTGCAACAAACTAATATGAATACAATAAGTGCAACAAACTAACATGAATACAATACGTGCAACAAACTAGGATGAATCCAATAAGTGCAACAAACTAATATGAATACAATAAGTGCAACAAACTAGTATGAATACAATAAGTGTAACAAACTAATTTGAATACAATAAGTGTAAAAAACTGATACGAATACAATAAGTGCAAACTAGTATGAATACAAGAAGTGCAACAAACTAGTATGAATACAAGTGCAACAAACTAGTATGAATACAAGAAGTGCAACAAACTAACATGAATACAATACGTGCAACAAACTGATATGAATACAATAAGTGCAACAAACTAGTATGAATACAAGAAGTGCAACAAACTAGTATGAATACAAGTGCAACAAACTAGTATGAATACAAGAAGTGCAACAAACTAATATGAATACAATAAGTGCAAACTAGTATGAATACAAGAAGTGCAACAAACTAGTATGAATACAAGTGCAACAAACTAGTATGAATACAAGAAGTGCAACAAACTAATATGAATACAATAAGTGCAACAAACTAGTTTGAATACAATAAGTGTAACAAACTAACATGAATCCAATAAGTGCAACAAACTAGGATGAATACAATAAGTGCAACAAACTGATATGAATACAATAAGTGCAACAAACTAGTATGAATACAAGAAGTGCAACAAACTGATACGAATACAATAAGTGCAACAAACTAGTATGAATACAAGAAGTGCAACAAACTGATACGAATAAAAGAAGTACAACAAACTAGTATAAATACAATAAGTGCAACAAACTAGTATGAATACAATAAGTGCAACAAACTAATATGAATACAATAAGTGCAACAAACTAGTATGAATACAATAAGTGCAACAAACTAATATGAATACAATTAGTGCAACAAACTAATATGAATACAATAAGTGCAACAAACTAACATTAATACAATACGTGCAACAAACTAGGATGAATCCAATAAGTGCAACAAACTAATATGAATACAATAAGTGCAACACACTAGTATGAATACAATAAGTGCAACAAACTAGTATGAATATAATAAGTGTCACAGACTGATATGAATACAATAAGTGCAACAAACTGATACGAATACAATAAGTGCAACAAACTAGTATGAATACAAGGAGTGCAACAAACTGATACGAATAAAAGAAGTACAACAAACTAGTATAAATACAATAAGTGCAGCAAACTAGTATGAATACAAGTGCAACAAACTAGTATGAATACAAGAAGTGCAACAAACTAATATGAATACAATAAGTGCAACAAACTAGTTTGAATACAATAAGTGTAACAAACTAACATGAATCCAATAAGTGCAACAAACTAGGATGAATACAATAAGTGCAACAAACTGATATGAATACAATAAGTGCAACAAACTAGTATGAATACAATAAGTGTAACAAACTAACATGAATACAATAAGTGCAACAAACTAGTATGAATACAATACGTGCAACAAACTAGGATGAATCCAATAAGTGCAACAAACTAATATGAATACAATAAGTGCAACAAACTAGTATGAATACAATAAGTGTAACAAACTAGTATGAATACAATAAGTGCAACAAACTAGTATGAATATAATAAGTGTCACAGACTGATATGAATACAATAAGTGCAACAAACTAGTATGAATACAAGAAGTGCAACAAACTGATACGAATAAAAGAAGTACAACAAACTAGTATAAATACAATAAGTGCAACAAACTAGTATGAATACAATAAGTGCAACAAACTAGTATGAATACAATAAGTGCAACAAACTAATATGAATACAATAAGTGCAACAAACTAGTATGAATACAATAAGTGCAACAAACTAATATGAATACAATTAGTGCAACAAACTAATATGAATACAATAAGTGCAAGAAACTAACATGAATACAATACGTGCAACAAACTAGGATGAATCCAGTAAGTGCAACAAACTAATATGAATACAAGTGCAACAAACTAGTATGAATACAAGAAGTGCAACAAACTAATATGAATACAATAAGTGCAAACTAGTATGAATACAAGAAGTGCAACAAACTAGTATGAATACAAGTGCAACAAACTAGTATGAATACAAGAAGTGCAACAAACTAATATGAATACAATAAGTGCAACAAACTAGTTTGAATACAATAAGTGTAACAAACTAACATGAATCCAATAAGTGCAACAAACTAGGATGAATACAATAAGTGCAACAAACTGATATGAATACAATAAGTGCAACAAACTAGTATGAATACAAGAAGTGCAACAAACTGATACGAATACAATAAGTGCAACAAACTAGTATGAATACAAGAAGTGCAACAAACTGATACGAATAAAAGAAGTACAACAAACTAGTATAAATACAATAAGTGCAACAAACTAGTATGAATACAATAAGTGCAACAAACTAATATGAATACAATAAGTGCAACAAACTAGTATGAATACAATAAGTGCAACAAACTAATATGAATACAATTAGTGCAACAAACTAATATGAATACAATAAGTGCAACAAACTAACATTAATACAATACGTGCAACAAACTAGGATGAATCCAATAAGTGCAACAAACTAATATGAATACAATAAGTGCAACACACTAGTATGAATACAATAAGTGCAACAAACTAGTATGAATATAATAAGTGTCACAGACTGATATGAATACAATAAGTGCAACAAACTGATACGAATACAATAAGTGCAACAAACTAGTATGAATACAAGGAGTGCAACAAACTGATACGAATAAAAGAAGTACAACAAACTAGTATAAATACAATAAGTGCAGCAAACTAGTATGAATACAAGTGCAACAAACTAGTATGAATACAAGAAGTGCAACAAACTAATATGAATACAATAAGTGCAACAAACTAGTTTGAATACAATAAGTGTAACAAACTAACATGAATCCAATAAGTGCAACAAACTAGGATGAATACAATAAGTGCAACAAACTGATATGAATACAATAAGTGCAACAAACTAGTATGAATACAATAAGTGTAACAAACTAACATGAATACAATAAGTGCAACAAACTAGTATGAATACAATACGTGCAACAAACTAGGATGAATCCAATAAGTGCAACAAACTAATATGAATACAATAAGTGCAACAAACTAGTATGAATACAATAAGTGTAACAAACTAGTATGAATACAATAAGTGCAACAAACTAGTATGAATATAATAAGTGTCACAGACTGATATGAATACAATAAGTGCAACAAACTAGTATGAATACAAGAAGTGCAACAAACTGATACGAATAAAAGAAGTACAACAAACTAGTATAAATACAATAAGTGCAACAAACTAGTATGAATACAATAAGTGCAACAAACTAGTATGAATACAATAAGTGCAACAAACTAATATGAATACAATAAGTGCAACAAACTAGTATGAATACAATAAGTGCAACAAACTAATATGAATACAATTAGTGCAACAAACTAATATGAATACAATAAGTGCAAGAAACTAACATGAATACAATACGTGCAACAAACTAGGATGAATCCAGTAAGTGCAACAAACTAATATGAATACAATAAGTGCAACAAACTAATATGAATACAATAAGTGTAAAAAACTGATACGAATACAATAAGTGCAACAAACTGATACGAATACAATAAGTGCAAACTAGTATGAATACAAGAAGTGCAATAAACTGATACGAATAAAAGAAGTACAACAAACTAGTATAAATACAATAAGTGCAACAAACTAGTATGAATACAATAAGTGCAACAAACTAGTATGAATACAATAAGTGCAACAAACTAATATGAATACAATAAGTGCAACAAACTAGTATGAATACAATAAGTGCAACAAACTAATATGAATACAATTAGTGCAACAAACTAATATGAATACAATAAGTGCAACAAACTAACATGAATACAATACGTGCAACAAACTGATATGAATACAATAAGTGCAACAAACTAGTATGAATACAATAAGTGCAACAAACTAATATGAATACAATAAGTGCAACAAACTAGTATGAATACAATAAGTGCAACAAACTAGTATGAATACAATAAGTGCAACAAACTAATATGAATACAATAAGTGCAACAAACTAGGATGAATCCAATAAGTGCAACAAACTAATATGAATACAATAAGTGCAACAAACTAGTATGAATACAATAAGTGTAACAAACTAATTTGAATACAATAAGTGCAACAAACTAGTATGAATACAATAAGTGCAACAAACTAGTATGAATATAATAAGTGTCACAGACTGATATGAATACAATAAGTGCAACAAACTGATACGAATAAAAGAAGTACAACAAACTAGTATAAATACAATAAGTGCAACAAACTAGTATGAATACAATAAGTGCAACAAACTAGTATGAATACAATAAGTGCAACAAACTAATATGAATACAACAAGTGCAACAAACTAGTATGAATACAATAAGTGCAACAAAGTAATATGAATACAATTAGTGCAACAAACTAATATGAATACAATAAGTGCAACAAACTAACATGAATATAATACGTGCAACAAACTAGGATGAATCCAATAAGTGCAACAAACTTATATGAATACAAGAAGTGCAACAAACTAGTATGAATACAAGTGCAACAAACTAGTATGAATACAAGAAGTGCAACAAACTAACATGAATACAATACGTGCAACAAACTGATATGAATACAATAAGTGCAACAAACTAGTATGAATACAAGAAGTGCAACAAACTAGTATGAATACAAGTGCAACAAACTAGTATGAATACAAGAAGTGCAACAAACTAATATGAATACAATAAGTGCAAACTAGTATGAATACAAGAAGTGCAACAAACTAGTATGAATACAAGTGCAACAAACTAGTATGAATACAAGAAGTGCAACAAACTAGTTTGAATACAATAAGTGTAACAAACTAACATGAATCCAATAAGTGCAACAAACTAGGATGAATACAATAAGTGCAACAAACTGATATGAATACAATAAGTGCAACAAACTAGTATGAATACAAGAAGTGCAACAAACTGATACGAATACAATAAGTGCAACAAACTAGTATGAATACAAGAAGTGCAACAAACTGATACGAATAAAAGAAGTACAACAAACTAGTATAAATACAATAAGTGCAACAAACTAGTATGAATACAATAAGTGCAACAAACTAATATGAATACAATAAGTGCAACAAACTAGTATGAATACAATAAGTGCAACAAACTAATATGAATACAATTAGTGCAACAAACTAATATGAATACAATAAGTGCAACAAACTAACATTAATACAATACGTGCAACAAACTAGGATGAATCCAATAAGTGCAACAAACTAATATGAATACAATAAGTGCAACACACTAGTATGAATACAATAAGTGCAACAAACTAGTATGAATATAATAAGTGTCACAGACTGATATGAATACAATAAGTGCAACAAACTGATACGAATACAATAAGTGCAACAAACTAGTATGAATACAAGGAGTGCAACAAACTGATACGAATAAAAGAAGTACAACAAACTAGTATAAATACAATAAGTGCAGCAAACTAGTATGAATACAAGTGCAACAAACTAGTATGAATACAAGAAGTGCAACAAACTAATATGAATACAATAAGTGCAACAAACTAGTTTGAATACAATAAGTGTAACAAACTAACATGAATCCAATAAGTGCAACAAACTAGGATGAATACAATAAGTGCAACAAACTGATATGAATACAATAAGTGCAACAAACTAGTATGAATACAATAAGTGTAACAAACTAACATGAATACAATAAGTGCAACAAACTAGTATGAATACAATACGTGCAACAAACTAGGATGAATCCAATAAGTGCAACAAACTAATATGAATACAATAAGTGCAACAAACTAGTATGAATACAATAAGTGTAACAAACTAGTATGAATACAATAAGTGCAACAAACTAGTATGAATATAATAAGTGTCACAGACTGATATGAATACAATAAGTGCAACAAACTAGTATGAATACAAGAAGTGCAACAAACTGATACGAATAAAAGAAGTACAACAAACTAGTATAAATACAATAAGTGCAACAAACTAGTATGAATACAATAAGTGCAACAAACTAGTATGAATACAATAAGTGCAACAAACTAATATGAATACAATAAGTGCAACAAACTAGTATGAATACAATAAGTGCAACAAACTAATATGAATACAATTAGTGCAACAAACTAATATGAATACAATAAGTGCAAGAAACTAACATGAATACAATACGTGCAACAAACTAGGATGAATCCAGTAAGTGCAACAAACTAATATGAATACAATAAGTGCAACAAACTAGTATGAATACAATAAGTGCAACAAACTAATATGAATACAATAAGTGCAACAAACTAGTATGAATACAATAAGTGCAACAAACTAATATGAATACAATAAGTGCAACAAACTAGTATGAATACAATAAGTGCAACAAACTAATATGAATACAATTAGTGCAACAAACTAGTATGAATACAATAAGTGTGAAATTTATTGGGATGGAAATGTGGGGTTTCAGCTGGTAGGTATCATTACACCAGAGTATGTGTTACATCTAGAACACTTACTTTCTGATGTATGTCTGCTACGCTAAATGTTAGCAGCTGTGTACAATGCTGTATACAGCTGCTGAAAGGGTTTTGGCCTGTGCATTTATCAACCCTAACCCAAACCCACCCTGATAAATGCACAGGCCAAAATGTGTTGGAAATATAGCTGAAAACAATATGGTTACCTGGAAAGAATATTACCCATAATATTGTCCAATAATGTGAAAAGATGATTACCAAACAAAATTCCAATCAACTTACTAAATAAAGTCCAACATGTCTTTTGACCGCATAATTAGGTTTCCTTTACGTGAACATTACTCTTGATGAATTAAATCTCTGCAAGTCTGTTATATTCTATACATCATTCTCAGTAAACATAGTCATCACAATATACTCCTTTTGAATTTATCTTTCAATAATTTTGTAATCAGAATGTGTCATTAATACATATATCACTAACTTTTGTTCATTTCGATTAGTCCATACTTCATTGAGTTATGTTTTATCAACACACTGTTGTGCTGTATTATTTATACACCACATTATAATAAACTATTTTCTTAATCTCTGCACTGAAAATATTAGTTTAAGTTTAGCTACAGGTACTTTGATTTTTCTTGATCTTTAAAACTCAGCTGATACCTTTATGGACTGTTAGAGGACATGACACAGTAGACAGGGTTGTGATAACTGTAATAGGTTTTCATCACACCAGAGTGGAGACAATGTTGTGGTTGAGAGATGAAAATGAGGTCCAGCAGTGTGTTCTTCTCTGTGGTTGTAGTCGTGATGACTTGTGCATATCCCCTGGACTGAAAGAGCTCAAGTATTAGCTTACTTGTGTTGGATAAGAGATTCTCGTTGAAATCCCCACAGACAATGATGGGCTGACAGTCCATGATCTCCAATGAGTCCAGAAGGCTTCCCAGGTTTGACAGGAATAATCTCACACTGTAGTCTGGTGGTCTGTATACAGCTGCAATCAGTGCACTCACTGGGGCTTCAACCTTCAGAGCCACAAACTCAAGATCAGTTACATTATGGATGTACTGTTTTTCACGCACTTGAATGTGGCTTTTCACATAAACAGCAACTCCACCACCACGTCTGTTGGCCATTTCTGGGACATTTGTGTAGGACAGGTGTCTGTTGCGTTTGAACATATTGTAGCCCTCTATATGGAGACTGTCTGCAACAAAGGAGCCTTGAAGGTGAGTTTCTGTGAGACACAAAACATCTGCAAGACACAGTTCATGATGGCTCCTGATGTCATTGACATGAGATGGCAAACCTTCTGTATTGTGGTGAACAATGGTCAGAGTGTCATGTCTGCTCGATGTCTGTTGGATTTGAAGAAGAGGCATCATGTCGTCCAATCTGACTTGTCTCATGGTCTGTAGGGTCCAGTGATTGCTGGGTTGGCATATATTTTACTCTCATCCAGATCCAGCATGTGCAGTCCACTGAGAGAGGTCACTCTACTGACAGCTACATAAGCCATGCCAGGTTCAAAAATGTGTTTTAGTGAGACTACAGCTGATGTCCTTGTCATACCTTGAACCTTGTGTATTGTACAAGCAAAGGCAAGTCGAACAGGAAACTGTCTGCGTACCACTCCTTTCTGTTTCAGATTGTCCTCTGCTCTCTCTACGTACACTAGATCATCAGGTCTGCCTGGTGCTCTATTACGGTAATTCATTCCAGCGGTTTCATCATCCATCTTGAGCCCAAGCATAGTGACATGTGCAACACCACTTTGTTCTGAGGTTATTACCCTGACTAGTGTAGCAAACGATCCATTCACCAATCCTTGAGACACGTCTATGTTTCTGGTGAGCATGACTCGAGCACCTTCAGCTACATTCAGTGTATCTGGTAACTCATTTCTGTTTCCTTTGTATGGTTTGCTTTGTCGGGCCATTCTTCCAGTTCGTGGGTCCTTTTTGTAGTCATCTGTATCGATCTTGGTGATATGAGAATGGAGCAGAGCTAATGTTACTGAGTTGTGTGAATCAACCTGTTTATTAGTTGCAAAGATGTGCAGGACATCAGTTGGACAAAGTGCTGGTTCAGTGATGGTCTGTGACAACAAAGCTCTGTCTGCTTCAGACAACTTATCTGACTTTCCTTTCACATGGATCCGGTTCAACATCTCTGCAAATTTAACATCATCCTTCTGACGCATTATCTCAGTTAGCGTTATCATCTGAAAGTTTTCCTGCCATAGGTCAATCTCACATGGCTCATATATACAGAGGGTCTTGGACTGTCGCACTGGTGGTAGCTGATAAAAGTCTCCTACAGCTATTACTGACATTCCTCCAAAGGGTCTGTGACTGCCTTTGATCTGTTTCAGTCTCGCATCCACATAAGCAAACAGGGGCTTTGACACCATGGACACTTCATCAATGATGAGGATTTCAGCATTTAAAAGTTCTGATCGGACTTCATCCAGTTTGTTGCCAAGTCCTTGAAATGGAGGTTTTAGACTTCGTGGTAGCTTGAGCAGAGAGTGCAGTGTTGTACCTGATATATTAAATGCTGCAGTTCCAGTGAAAGCAGTCAACAGGACAGTGGGGTTTGATATGTCAGCCTCCTCAGAATGTCTCGGAAGTTTGCACAGTATCTTAGATGCCTCAGAGTAGATGCATTTAATGAGATGTGACTTTCCTGTTCCAGCACCACCATTGATGTAATAGAAAAACTGCTCAGAATTTAGGCCACAGACACGCTTTATGCACCAGTCTCTAACTGCATAGAATACACATGCTTGTTTCTGGTTCAGGTTCTGATACATCTGTCGTAACAGTGTGGGGTCTAAGACAGGGGGCTCTCTGACAGCTCTGACTTCTGTTACAGCATTATCCTGATTACTGTATTCTGGGACATTCTCTTGTATATTTTCATGATCTGGCTCTCGTGCGTCCAGTTCTTCTATACATTCCATCCTGACCACTTCAGATTCTGGCGCCAGATTACACCATTCATCAATCACGCCTCTGTTCTGTTCAAATTCTTCGACTGCATTCTCAATCTCCTCAGTGTTTTTCTCATATTTGTCTCTGTTTCGTTTCACAATGTGTTTGACATACTCAGGATGGTCAGAACCTCGTAGTTGAACAAGACAACTGTTGTAGAAGGACTCGTACGTGGGGAAATACAGTCTTTTCAGTTCCTGGTCTGATCGGTGAGGAAGGTACAGTTTCACTAATGTGCCATAGAACTTCTCAGGATAATTTTCCTGTGAGCAGCGGTAAAATCTGATGATAGCAGGTTTATCGTTTTTCCTCTTTTGCACAAATCCCATCTCATTGAGGAGTGGCAACACATCTTTACCTTTTTTCTGCTGTCCATAGACAATTCTGCAAGTAGCTGCAAAATCAGCCAAACACATCTCCTCAAAATCTGGTGTTTCAGGTCTGGCTTTGTATTTGTCAGTCAAAGATGTCATCCACACATTTTCACTTTCTGATGTTGTGTTCTCTAGGTAAGACATGGGGCGACTCATTTTCAGTGCGTTGTCATCCGTCGGTATGAATATAACACCACGTGAACACTTCTTCATGTTAATGCCACAGGCACGAGTCACACACTCCTGAGCACTAACCTCTCTCTTTTTAGAGTAAGCTTGCATGATTTCCCTCATTTCATCACATTCATTGACGTTGTCTCTGGTGGAGTTTTCAATGACTGTTTTAAGGTACTCAGAAAGTCCAGATTCCTTTTTGGTTATGTAGCTGGTGAGATACATGATGCATGAATATGCATTGAGAATATAACTTACATCAATATTGGCATCCCAGGCTTCAAGTAGATGTGGATTATATCCATTTACCCAGCAGTCTTTTGGCTCACGTTTCAGTATCACCGCATTCGATTTGTTGATGATATTGAGGCATCGTTCATACTCATGGAGTGTTAAGTCGCATCGAGCTAGGAGCTGCTGCAAACTGAGTGAGGCAGTTTCAGGTTCATTCAGCAACAAGTTCAGTGGTTGGAGCTTTGATTTTGCCATTTGCACTTGCAGTGGATCAACGTTCTCACCAGGTCTCGTTATGATTGTGTTTCTGGCAGGTGGTTTGGGAAATCCAAATCTGCAACCAGAGCTGGGACTTCTGAAACATGTCCTTGAGTGTTTTTTGCTGTGTATTTGCACTTCTGTGACCTTCTTGTACAGTTCAGGTTGTGAATGTGGGTCAGGCAGCTGAGCTGTAATGTATTTGGACACAAAATCCGACACAATCTGATCATCATCCTTCTCAAACACAGGTGCACCTTCTACCCATATGAGACAGTGAATGTGTGGGCTTCCTCTGTGCTGAAACTCAACTCGGTAAAAATTGTCAACAACTTTGCCAAGAGGCTGTACAGGAGATAAGAGCAAATCTCTGAATAACGCCTCAACACGCTTATCAAACATGCGCATTGTTGTCACTGGATTGCTTCTCAGTATGTCACACTTTGCTGACCAGTCGAGCCCTTCAACTTTGACCTCTTCACCTTGCTGTCTTTTTATTGCCTCAATCACTTCAGGCCAACGCATCTCAGCTGCAGAAAACGTACAAAAGAATGTGGGGGTTCCCAACTGTCTGATCATGGCAAAAAGATCTCTTGTAGTTTTCTCCCAATAAGCTGGTGTTCCTCTCAGCGGCTGCATGAATCTGACTGCATCTTTATTCCTCACCAGTCTCTCGACCTCTCGTTTATTTTGCAGCATACCAGAAGTTATTCTTCGTCCATCTCTAGTCAGAGGCTTCCCTTTCCTCAACTGTATTGTCATGCTGGAGGTAGCCAAATGTATTTCAGTCACAAACTGTGCAAAAAACAAATAATTTGTGTCTCTGGCAAAACGATCATCAGTACAGAAAAGCCTTGCTTTGAAATAACTGCTCGGTGTTACTTTAATACGTCTCATCTCATCCAGTGTGTTTTGACCTGTAGGGAACTGTACCGGGAACGCCATCGCCTCCAGTTTAGGTGTTCTGAAAAAGCCAACAGGACTGTTTCTTTCTGCAGGAGCAACAGAGTAGATTCCTTCACTGAAACATAAAATCTCCTCTGAAACATCACATGGCTGAAGACATGATTCTAGAGCAAAACCACCGTTAGCCATGTCACCTTCCTGTTCTGCATCATCTCTCTGCTCATTTGGTTGTTCACCATCACATGACAACATGTCAATATCCTGCTCACCTTCAGCCTCAGTTTCTGCCTCACACAGTGCACGTTTCTCACACATGTCAATGTCATTTAAATCAGCTTCATCATAAACATTCTCATCCATTGTTTCATCCTCATCATCATCATCGTCATCATCAGGAAGTGTTGGGTCACATAGCTCAGGCTCATCTCTGATAGTTATGTCCTGGTATTGTGGGTGAATGTGTTTGAGTTTATGCAGCGCCTGCACTAGTTTAGACCAGGTGACAGTCTGGAACAGCTGATGACCTCTGTAACACAATCGTCTCTTCAGTTTCACTCTCATGACCTGGGACTCACTTCTCAGTCTGGGTAACGCTTCCACTGTTTCCTGCACCTCCGACGGGACACAAACCACGTTACCATGTATTGATCTCTGTCTTCCTTTGGGAAGAGGAATAATTTTAGCAAAGGCTATGCATTTAGCTATGAGATGTCTCTCCAATATGTTGAGATCACACAGTTCAGGTGGAATGTCAGCGAGCTCCAAGTTGTTAGCTACAGCGAGTGTTGGCATGGCTCCATCTTTAAGATGATTATGACAGGTGTGACAAATCCACTCTTCCTTTCTCTCATCAGGCACTTGGCACTGTTGTTCATCTCTGCACTCATCATCACAAACATGGATGTACTTTCCTGTCAGGCATGCTGCAACCATGTCTGGATTTTTTACATAGTTTAACCTTTTACAGGGTCTCACTTGGTTTGGAAATGAAGCTTTATGACAGACGGTGCACACATAAGTGGGACCAGCCTTTATTTGTGACCTGAAAACAGATATGGCCTCTTTGATCAAACTGTTGTCACTTTCTTCTGTTTGTCTATTTATCCGTCTGTATTTCCTTTTTATTCTTATGGCACATCTCACCTTATGCATTCTCCTATATGTAGGATTGTTTTTATATCTGTCTTGCATTATTTTTTTCATTAGTTGTCTGTGTCTTACCCTGAATGCTTGGTCATGAGTATAACGCTGAGTGATTTGAGATCTCTTCTTCTGTCTAAACTCTACGCTTTCTTTATATCGAGCAGTGAAGCACTGTTTTTTTTTCAGTCTAAAATCAGTATCGTCTCGGTACCGGGCTATACGCTTCTGTTTAAGTTTCTGTCTAAAATCAAGATTGTCATTTGTAACGAGAGAGCATGTACTGTTTTTGTTTCCGTCTAAAATCAGCATTTTCTCTGTATTGAGAGGAAATGTACTCTTTCCGTTTTTGCTGTAAGTCAACATTGTCTCTTGTATTATTTATTTTCTTTTGTCTAAATTCAGGATTGTTTTGATATTTCCTGCTTGCGTGAGATTTTTTATTTGTTTTATATGCTATATTTGAAGCATACGTTTCCCTTTATTTCCTTTTCTGATTCTCTTTTCTTTGTGGAGTTTTTTCTGAGACCAATAGTTTTCTCCTCATTTTACTCCTTTGGTGTTTACTAAACTTTGACAATCTACAGATGGTTTCCTGCAAAACAGTATCAGAGAGTTCACTGGCAACAGTATTTATTATTGAAGAAGAAATGTTTGATTCATTGAGAGCAGCATCATGTGATGGAAGGAAACTGAATTCACTTGAGGGTTCTGGTTCAGTTTGGGTATCAGGGAAGATGACCTCTTGTTGTCTCACAGATGATGTAAAAGTGATGTCACTGGACACTTCTGTCAATATGTTATCAGAGGGATCACTGAGAACAGGGTTTATCACTTCAGCAGTCAATTCTGATTCACTGTGAGGAGCATCATGTGGTTGGAATGACGGGATGAGGACCTCTGGTTGTTTCACAGCTGTGGTGTGAGGAGACATTTCAGGTAAAATGTTCTCAGGACGATCGGTGGCTGTGTTTGTCTTTAGAGTCGGTGAGTTTGATTCATCAACAGCTTCATCCAACAGAGTAGGTTCATCCTCAGTGACAGCTGTAGGTCTGCAGTCTGTGTTTGGGATAGCATCATTCAGGTTGACTGTGTTCACATTGTAAAACTCCACAGGCTTTAACTCATAGTTACAGGAGGACTGTGTGCCCATCATTCTGTAGGACTTCTTGAGCCTGTCAATCATATCACTGAGACGTGTGAATGTCACCATGACAGTGGTACCAGGAGTACGTGAACCGGGTGGTAGGGGTAAACCTCTGGCTGTTCTGGAGTGTGGGTCAAAGAAACCATATCTGCCTGACCTGGTTCTGAATACTGCAATACATAACAGTCTCATCAACAGCAAAGCGTACTTCACATCTGACAACAAGCAGCTCAGTCCTGACTCCAGGTCCAGAAAGCTATCAACAGCTCCAGGTAAAGGTTCTCCTAATGTGCCGTACCTTGAAAGTTGTGTCATGTCCACATGTGTCGTCAACCTGCGTGCAGGAACTTCATCAGGGAGCTCATCGGTAGTCAGATAGATGTGATTAGTGACCCTTTTCCTGGTCTCTCTATACATCGTGTTACCTTTATCCAACACAAGGTTGAGGTCTGCTTTGGTGATGTTTTCATTCTCATGAAGGAATGCAAGAAAGGTTAGTGAGTTACAGGTACACTGCTGATTTCTGGATTTGCCGTTTAACAGAAGCCTGGCTGCGGGACGCACGGACATGTTGTTCATCTCCCAGGTTTACAAAGTCTGCATGAGAAGGTCCTGCTGCAAAGGCCTGTGGTACACATGACGCATAACTTTGACCTCTGTGGTTTACCTGCTTCACATTAGAAGGTCCAGCCTCACATGAGTCATCACTGTGTTGTCCTCTCTTTACAACGTCTGCATATGATACCTGTGGCAGACATGATGCTGAGTAATGCATCCCCCCTGTCTTCTAATTTAAGACCATGTGATGTCAGGCAGAAGCTTCAGGGTTGCAGGTTGGAAATCCATCAATTAATAAACCAGTTTAAGAAGGAAATTCTTTATAATGCTCAAAATGATATGACTGCACACTTTGGTAAGATTTAGAGTAATTTTCATAAGATATTGGTGTCATTTGTGTGACATTTAAATGAGACACTGATGGGTTTTAATGCTCAGCACAGTTTATAACTTAGAATGCCTCTTGACAGCTCTACATCATAAATGTTGGTGACCAACTGCTTGAAGGGGTCATGGCTTTAACAAGTCTAGCTGCATTACATTCTTGTCCTCTGAGGCTTAGTTGGAGGGGAAACTGATTTCTCAGGTTGTCCACACTTACTCAGCCATTCCTTAATTTTCCTCACCTGCTTCTTCTGGGTTAAGAAGGCTGGAGCTTATCCCAACATGCACAAGAAATGCAAACTGCATCATCATTTTATAAAAAAGTGTTTACTTTGAATTTGTTCACTTTAGACTGCCTGTGTCCTTTAAAGATGTCAGGCTGCTGTAACATCACAAAGTGGCAGTTTTCAGATTGCACACATCACACAGCAGGCTTATGTTGGCTGCAAAGATTTGGGATGAAAATGAATGGAAGGAGATGGATTAATGAGCACCGTAACTCTTTACAACACCGCTACAGAATCCCAGAGGATGATTTGACTGACCAGCATTATTAACATCTCATTGCTGACTACGTTTGGGACGTCTCACTGCTGTTATGATGACACTACGGGCGAGGATTCAGGGTCTCTCGATGAGATCTCGAACCGAACAGCCAGAGAGCAGCGCCTGCTTCTCCTCCACACCAACATCAGTCACTCATGTCAAACCCGTGGAGGACACTTTGGGGAACAGCCATTTTATTAATCAAATTTGAACTTTTGTGTTAGTTTCTCTTTATTCCAGTGCCACCATGGTGAACACTCATGTTAAAAATAAAAAGTGACATCTTTTTTTTTTTTTTCTCGTTAAAATGTATAATCATAATGAAGACAGTTAATCATAGAAACTAATCATATAAACTGACATAATGACCTCACAGCATTTTGGATCAAACTCTTCTCCCTTCAGGCTAACTCAAAGAAACAGAAAGAACAGAAATGGGCCAGGGTAGACAGGAACAAAAAAAAAAAACAGCTTCTTACGTATATCCACATTTTTTTTTTTTTTTTAGATATTTCCCATAGACATTATAGGTTTGGTTTGAAGGGGGGATTCTGCTGGATTGTCTCACGATTTTTTTTTTTCCCTGTAGAGGAGCATCACTGCAATGCAGCGACAGTAAATCTACTGAGGAGAGTGAGAGCCCTGAAGACTCTACCTAGTGCACTGAGAGTAAGGGGATCTATCTGGACACACTTGAGTCGGGGTGTTGTGAAGTGCAAACCGTTAGTTCTCTAAACCCTCCCTATTCTAGCTAACATCATTTACCACCCTGGCAAACAAGCAGTGGCAAACTACACCTGAATACATAGCTGGAGTGTGACCGGCCCTGTAAGTATACTCACAACATAGTTATTTTTCATCATTACAGTACAGTATAGAGCAATAGTTTTCATATACTTTTCATATCTTTTTTCATATTGCACCATCAGAGAATGGGACACAGAGAAAGATCAACAGAGACTCCATTTCCTAATTAAAACGAGATATGTGCAAACATGACTAAGGACTTTATTAACCAAATCAATTCTTCCCTGTAATATCCACAAATAAAAGTGATTTCTCTTTTTATATATATATTTATAGTAATAAGAATAATAAATCTTCACATTGGATCATTTCATAGTGTGACAAAATGCTCGACTGGGCTGTCCAGCCTCGATCGTAATCCTCATTGTCTTTTAATTGGTCAGTCCCCATGCGTCCATAGGAAATAGATTTTTTTTTTCTTCAAAAAAAGTAACAATTTGAGAGCAGCTGAAAAGTTTGGACTGGTGTCAATTGCTTTCATTCCAAGATTTCTCCCGAGTTTCATTCAATGTTTCAGAAGGATATTCCATAGGAAAAAAATGACTCCAAAGCGTCATCTTCCACTCCAGAAAAGAAAGGATGTCCGGGTTCTGATGAAAACATTGTAGTAATGGTGATAATAGATCATTTGGTAATCAATAATTAATGATCATTAATAGCTGACAACTAACAATTAATAATCACTGATTAATTATAAAGAATTAACAATAATCAAGAATAAATAACGCTCCCTCGTTACTCAATTAGTTTGGCAAAACTCTGGCTAGTCGTTTCCGATGAGTGAATTTTTTCTCAAGTGAAACAAAAAATAAGAAATACAAAGAAGAGATAAAAGAAAGCTCAAAAATAAATAAAAGGAGATTAGTAAAAGTGACCCCGCCCTTGGAGAGAGGGGGAGGGGGGGTGTATATACAGAACTGCGTGGTGAAAGTCAGTTTACTGCACTTGAGTGTTAAGTCCAGTGTTAGAGTGAGTTCTAGTCCCGCCCTAGGTGCCCCTGCTGTTATACCAGCGTGTAGGACTTTGCGTAGGGGTTGCTGGTCGGTTTGAGATGTCCTCGCGAGTCCAGCAGGGACTCCTGGGAGGTGCTGAGCTTGGCGGCCTGGGCCAGCTCCGAGCCCTCTCTGTGGGGCAGTGTGGCTGCGGAGCCAGGCTGCCACTGGGCCACTTGGTCCCTGTTGGCCTGAGGGGCCTCTGTGGGCGTCGGGGGCGCCATGCGCGAGGGCCGCTTCAGCGAGCGACTCTTCTGGGGCTCCAGGCAGGCCTGACCCATGGCCGCTCTCTCCCCGCTAGCTGTCCCCCTGGATGACCCAGAGCAGGTCATGCCTCGGTTTAACAGGAAGTCCATGCGCAGGTAGGGAGGAAGGTGAACCAACTCGCCACCTGCAGGACAACACACACAGATTAGATTTAGGTATAAGAGAAAACATTCCTGTATGATATTTATTGACTTCAATCTTAAATGTAAGAATCCAAATAGCATCAAAAAGCTGTTAAAAAATATCAAGTAGCTGTAGCAAGCTAACATTCCACTTGGAGCTGACTCCATGCGTTTGTTTTGGAAGACTTTGTTCATAATTTGGTCCTCAGAAGAGTCCATCTTTTTACTCACCTTCATAGGTGATGGAAATACAGCTTTGTCATCATCGTATTAAGCAATAAATCAAGTGTTTATTCAGTATGACCACACACACATTAAAGCTGTCCTCTTGTGTCCTTGCTCTGAGACAGACCTCATCTAATTTAATTGTAAGATCTTACCCTCAACCTTCATCCCCTGTCACTGTTGACTTACTATTACAATATTACTATTATATGACTATAGGCAGGATACAAATCTAAATCTCAAAAGATTATCTGGATGCAGCGTCTCATTAGCATCTCTATTTAGGTGTTAAAACCTCAATCAATCGATGTTGGTAAAAGAAATTAAATTGACTTTCACATTGAGTTTTAACAAAGCATCCACAGTTTCCAACCTTAGATTTGCAAGATTTGAATTGAGCTCTCATGAATATTTTAGTCAGCGGTGTGAAATATTCATCTACTTATAATCTGGGATGACCAATTTTATTTAACTCGGTTTGAATTTTCGATTTTATGGCTCCCCAGTTTCTTTCTTAAAGACTTTGAGGCCAGTGTAACTGAGACAATCAGTAGATTCACTTCATCTGGATTCACTGTCGGTATCAGTTAAGGGTTGGATATTAATATTAGACAGGAAGTTGAAGTTTAGGGATTAGTGTCATAATGAGGCCAGTTGCAATTAAAGGTTAGCATGCTGCGGGGGGTTCAGGCAGAGACGGATCTGTGGCCTCACCCGGTCTGTGGGCCTTGGGCACGGCCATGTTCATGACCCGGCTGACGTCCTGAGGCTTTGGCGGGGAAGCAGTGAAGCGGCAGATGCCCGATTCGGACGGTGTGCTGGAGGTCAGGCTGTCCGTGTAGTCGTTGGTGCCCGCCGTCATCTGCTCTGAGGAAGTGTCAGAGATGAAGCATTCGGTGATGGTGAACTTGGCGTGGCGCAGCTGCTCCTCCATCTTGGCGTGCTCGTAGGCTCTGGCGAGCTCCTCGTAGGTGGAGGACGCGCTCTCTGTCGACACCATGCTGCTCCGCGCTCGGTCTGGACATGGGGCCGGGGTTAGTGGGGGATTAGTGTCGAGAGTTAGTGGCAGAATTGTTGGGATGTCACTTTGTTAAAGTTGTCAGACAACGGATACGGATTTGCTGTTAGAGATGACGAGTAGCGTGATACTGGTAAGCTACGTTTCAAAGGACTGTGTCCTGATGTGTTGCTTACCTGTGTCCTGAGATGGGCTGACGCTGTAGCTGTCGCTTTCCTTGTCGACGGAGCCTGCAACTCTGGGGGTGGGCAGCCTCCAGTCGGTGCTGAGAGTGTGGGAGGAGACAGGGGGGTGCGGGCGGTTCAGGGTCCACTGGCTGGCGTAGCGGTTGCGAGCGGCTGGTCCGGCTTTGGCTGTGCGGCGGGCGGTGGGGTCTGAGAGTGAGGAGGAGAAGGAGGAGTGTTTATGCGGCTCATGGGAGAGACTAAACTCAATGAATCATCGGATATCAGCAGCCACGACAATCTGGACACACATGGAGCTATTGACTGACGTTATCAACCAGAAGTCACACCTTGCAGTCATGTCATCATGAGAGAAATACAGGAACAATAGAAACTGACAAACGTAAAACAACAAAATAAAAATCTAAAGCACTACTGACTCAGACTTCCTTCAATATCATACCTGCCAGAATGTTAACCATCATGACCATGAGTCCAATCTTTCGATTAGAAATGATGAATTCAATGTAGTAGCTAATGTGTAGCTAATGTGCAACAGCTCAGTCAGTTAACTTGTGTCATTATTATTATTATGTGAACGCAACTAGGCCTGACTTCATCACTCCCCACAGTGAAGATAATATCTTATATGCAGGTGGTATTAATGCTCCAAAAATGCAACCATGTGCCAGCAAAGGCAGTGTCAACGGAGGACAAATAGAAAGGTAAAGAAAACACTGCTTGGAAACATATCTGGGAAAACAACAGACACAAACAAAACTCATGTACATTTTTGTGTTGAAAAAACCCCCAAAAAAAACGTCCGTACTGGACTTACTGGTTCCTGGTCTGGCATCGGACACATCCACCAGTGGACCGGTGGCCTGGGACAGGGACTGGTAGTGGACTGTGTGGGTGACTGTGGACGACTTCTGTTTCTGGGTCTCCCCGAAGTCGTTATCAGTCAGTAACACAGTGGACCTGTCATCTGTGGGACAGCGACATAAAACAAGCTCAGCACTACGATAACCCGGTTTATTTTCTGTATGAATTACTCTGGAGTTTCTTATATGACAGCGGTGCACACGAGCGGTGAGCTTACCAACAGTTTCCATGGTGTCTCTCTCCTCGATCAGGAGCTGGGCTCTGGGGATGTCAATGTGCATGCGGAGCGTCTGTTGCTGTTTGTTAATTGGCTCTGCTGGACGTGTGTTTTTACTGGGGAGCACAAACAAAAAAAACACTTAATCACGGAATCTCCTGTCGTTATTTATTAATGTCAGATAGTTGTTGACCATTCTTACCTCATAAGCATCTCAGCCAAACTTTTTGCATCTGGGAAAACAAACGGAGAAAAACATCATTTTATTTGTTGAACCTGAGAAAAAAGAGGCCAAGATCCGTCCTGTTAGATGTACTCTCGTCTCACCACGGAGCCTCTTGAGCCTCTGCTCCCTCCTCCTCCTCCTGAGCACCAGCAGCCCGATGAAGATGGCGACGATGCCCACCAACACGCAGGAAATGGTCACCATCATCTTCAAACCCTCGCCACCCCCGGAGTGGTCCTCGCTCACATTGGGCGCCTTCACCAACGGTGCGATGGTACCTGGAGGGAAGTCATACGGTGTGTGAGTTATGACAGATGACCGGCGCTCCGCCCACAAGGGCTTTATGACATTATTCCCATGAAAGAGATCAGCATTGTTGTAGAAATTCCAAAAAACAAAACCATTTGATTTGTGTGATCTAATGATCGCTGCTGAATGACAGCTATCATGTTGAGGTTTATCCATTGCAATCCTTTTACAAACTATTTCACTCACGGTGGCATTCAGTAGGCTTGTGATGGAGGTATCATAATCAGCAACACACAAACAGCCACTGGAGTCAGCATGAAATGGCTTTTATATTGTCCAATTTATCACTCACGTTGAGTTCTGCCATTAACAGAAAAAGGGATTTATTCCTCTTTGCCTTAAACTTCTATTGTTAGTCAGACTCACTGTGCTACAGTTCCTGGAAACATAGGTGTTTTGTCACAGATTCTCTGCTTGCTCAACCGTCAGAGTGCCAGTGTTACTATTATACTACCTCTGGAGCAGACAGTGAATCATACACTTCCCTGCCACTTTCAGCAGGCCGTGACAGATATTTCCGTGGCTCCGTTCCCTGTGAATAAATGAGTCGGAAACGGTATCGGTGTGTTAACTCACTTCCATCATAGCTGAGTGTCGCGAACTTGACTCTCTTCTCGGCGTAGCCGGCGCTGTTGTAGACTTTCATCTGCAGCTCGTACCAGGTGGCCTCCTGCAGGTCGTACAGGATGTAGCTCTTGGTGAGGGAGGTGCGCTGTGCCGTGATCCACGTGGGCGCCTCGACGGCCCGATACTCCAAGGTGAAGGAGGTGATGGGGCATCCGCCGTTATTCCAGCCGTTCAGGTTGAGCTTGACCCGGGTGACGTTGATGCTGGTGAACAGCTCCTGTTCTTTAGAGTACTGAGGTTCTGCACAGAGCGGAGAAGGAAAGCCTCAGTGTGTGAAGATAGTAAGAATGAACCCTGGAGAAAGTAAAAACCTGCTAACCAGGCAGTGCTTAGTGTGGACAGAAACTTAACAAGAATAAATGTTGGGCTCCAACTAACACATATTTTCATTATCAATTAATGTCCCAATTATTTACTCAATTAATCATTTGGTCCAAAAACAATTGTCTGAGTTTTTCTTTGTCAGACCAAAAATGTTATACACGATCCATTATTGTAGAAGACTAAGAACACTATTTAACTTTTTAATAAAAGTGCAGATAGCAATAAATCGATAATCAAAATAGTTGCCTATTCATTCTAAGTTGCCTATTATTTCCAATCATTCAGTTCTTATAAAATGTACCATGTGATTTTAACAAGTTACATTATATTTTGCAGTATCCTGGTTCATCTAATAATCAATTACATAATTGGGAAAGAAAAAAGCAACATGTGTGGAAAGAAATTATTTTATCATATCATAATAAATTCTCATAACAGGTGTTTTTCTTCTCATTTAGAAGGACGTTATATAATATGTTTTAAATAATTGGAAAACTATGCTGTGTTTATCACATGACTACAAGGTTACTGAGAAAACAAATCTAAATGGCACTAAATAAAGCCTCTGGAAAGTGTTAATGATAAATAAACACAACTTTGTCAACTTTTGAAGTTTGCTTCCACTACATATGTGAATAATAACTTATAAAAATAATAACAAAATACTTTGATAGTGTAATGTCTCAAAATCTGTAGAATCAACTCTACTATTATATGTTTGTTTATACCTTTCCCATGGGTCTTTGCCTCAATGATCTCACTGATGCGTCCCGGCCCCACTGCATTCTGGGCTGTGAGTGTGAACTTGTACCAGGTGCCACACTTGAGGTTCTCCAGCCGATAGGAGCGCTCACTGGGACTGATGGCGAAGTTGCCCCACTGCTCGCTGTTATCCTCCGAGTACTGCAGAATGTAGCCTGGAAAAGAACACGTGGGGAAATAAATGTTAAAGTTACAATCTTGAAGATCTCCGTTGGCTGCACCTATGGCGATCAGGGGTAGCTGCAGTTTAATACTTTAAAACCTAAAAATTCAAAAACACTTAAAAAGACAAGTAGGGTTGTGTCTGCCTGACCTCTTATGGAGCTGCCTCCGTTGTCTCCAGGGATCCAGGAGAGGGTTATTGAGGTGGTGGTCGTCTTGGTCACTGTGAGGCGAGGCTGGTCAGGTGGAACTGAAGCAAACAGAACAGACAAATGACTGATTCAGGAGAAATAAATGTGTCCCACAAAGAGCGTTTACTGAAAGCATTAACACCAATCCACAGGATCTAAACATGCCCTGTGTGCAGCCGTTATAAGCTCTGATGGGCTCTAGTTGTTAAGGGTTGAGACAGAAATGCAGATTTTTTTGAACATGTTTTATGTCTTACCTTGAACCTGCAGGTTGAGGACGATCTTGTCCGACCCAAAGCTGTTGCTGGCCACACAAGTGTAGTTCCCAGAATCCTCTGCTTTCACTGTGCGAATAACAAGGCTGCCGTTGCCATGGACGCTGCGCCGGCTGTCAATCGCAACAGGTGCTGGTGTTCCATTGCTGAAACAGACACGTTTAGAATCAGCGTTATGTTTCCTGTGTCGCACGGTCACTTTGAGACAGGGTTCAACTACTGTTTGAGACCGTATTCACCCGTATTTATCTATTACAACACCTTCCAGTGTACTCACATCTCCTTCAGCCACTTAATGGTTGGGGATGGATCACCCACTGCTTTACAAGGCAGCACAATGTCCCTCATCCAGGGGGTCGTTACAGTCCTGTTGAAGGTCAGGATCCGAGCTGGAGCTGCAGAAACCCACACATGTTTCATCAGCCCACAGACGACACGCAGTAACAAACACACGTGTTGTTGTTTTGTAAATGACTTCAGAAAGAGGTTTTTCTTCACATTTGTTGTCCTTTCCTTCACTCTAACCCTTTAGCCCTTTAGGGATACAGGTCTAATGGTGTTTTCCTTCTACATCTGAGCAGTGGAGCGGAGGGGAGGGGGGGACATCCATCACCTAGACCTCAGACAGGATGTGAAAGTCCTGATAGGAGCTCTAGAACTCCAGACACCACGGGGGTCTATCAGCATATGCAATCAGCTTATCGGCTTCCATGAAGCACGTTAAGTGTTGAAACGGTCAATTGTGTTATTTACATTCAGCCGATGCTCCCTCCCTGTCTTCTTCTAAGAATAAGGGGGAAGCAGAGTAGTATCCAACAAGGGATCCTGATGAATTTGAACTTACTTGCTGCACGAAGCTTGAAAAATCTCATGGCAGAAAAAGTTACTAATTGGTCCTACTGCATTAACATGGTATACTTTATACTTTATGCTGCCAAATGCTGTGATTTCCCTCCACACTTGTGTTTCAACCTGAAGTCCCAAAATGATGCATCCCATCTTGCATAGTATAGTCCCATCAGGCATGTAGACGAAGACACCATTTGCCTTTAACAGGCAGACATAGGCAATCTGCCTTTAGATCAAATGTGGAACAAAGTTTTGGTTTTATTCAGCGCTGACTATCAAACTGCACCAAAAGATGGGCTCCACCTACCCTCGGCCATGGGTTTGACGGTAATGATTTCACTGGCGTTTCCACGGCCTGCAGCGGTGACGGCCACCACCCAGATGCTGTACTGACGGTTCCTGCTCAGGTTGGGGATGCGGTAGAAGAACACGTCTGGGGCCGCCTCAAACTCACTGCTCACCTGGACGAGGGAAGACATTCAGGATGGTCAGAACATGCTGCTGCAGATCAAACATATTTTACAAAGTCATTAAATGCTGACTTCATGGCAGCGGCTGGAGTAAAATGGCTCAAGACAGACAGGGATGGAACCTTTTTAATCAATGGACCAATGTTCCGCCGGGAATACAAAGGCCTAAGTAAGTAAAGTTAAAGGATAAGTCTGGTGATGTTATATATTATTCTTATTTTCAACAAATCCCAATAAAAAAATAAAAACCAACAATGAATGTATCCTATTGTGTGTGTGTATCCAACACCAGATATATCTTTTTCCTCTGTGTGATAGAGCTCCACCCCAAATACTATTAACAACAAATCAATGAGCTATATAGTTCTGTTTGTGGATCCCGCAGACACCGACCAGACCTTTCAGCCCGATTACTCTCTGGTTGAAGGTTCCAGCTGTGATGCACCTGTACCCATACCCAGATGTGATGTCACATTATACTGACACACCCTTGAATACGCGTCTACATTACTGAAGCAAGGTAGATGTTAAACCACTGGGGGTCAGCAAAGACAAGATTTTCAGCTGGTGTCTCAACAACTGAAAATGTCGTTACCGATTAATATCGCGTTTGTTTGGCAACTTTGGCTGCTAAATGCTCCACTATGATCACTGGCGAGTCACTAACGCAGCCTGTCTGCTGTTTGGTGCTGGGAAGGTAGGAGGGGCCAGAATACCAAAACAATGACTTGTGAGACACTATGAAGCTCAGTAGAGCTGAGGGGAACTGCAGACTCTGAGATAATTCTGACAATAAATGATCCTTGAATCTACAAAGCCAATCAATACACGATGGAAATATTAGTTATAGCTGCTTTGAGTTTTTAGCTTTTGAACCAAAGTGTGTTAAAAACTACACTGTCCACCTGTTTGAGGAAAATACTTTACTTTAGGAACAAACAGCTCGAAGCTGAGAGCCACAGACAGAATAGCACATGGTTGGTTTTGGTCTTTTCATGGGATTTGTCGACAATAGAAATAAGGAATAAGGCCAGCCTTAGCCTTTCAGTTATGCTAGTTAAGTTAAATGGCTCAATGATCAATGGCCTGAATGATCGGTTCATTTGAAATTCAGTCGACTCAAGATGCTAAATTGCTCACAGCTGTTCGTACCGTGGGGTGTGGGTTGGAGCAGAACACGGTGTATTTCCTGATGATGCCATTCACTTTGAGAGGAGGCAGCCAGGACACAAACACCACTGAGTTTGATGCAGCTGCTGCCTTCACGCCTGCCGGAGGCCCGGGAACTAAAAGGAAAAGATGATCTGGTTGGTATATTTCCCACATTAAGCTCATATTGTTACTCAGGAGGATTTTTATGGTGCTTTTTACACTGATTATAAAGCAAGATAACCAGATAACCAGATGGCCAAATATGATATTCTACATAACTTCTTAATACGTGTAAGTCACACTTACAGCTCTCCTCTTAGTGAGCATGTTGCTGTCTTTTTGGCCAGGTCGTCATTGTTAATGAGAACTGGTTCTCAATTGACTTACGTGGATAAATAAATAAAGGTAAAATTAATTAATTAATTGAAGGGCCCGTCGCTCGCTTGCCTCATTTCTAAAAAATATTCTCAATTTGGCAAAGCTGACATTTCTCCATTTAATGTTAGGATCAGACATACTGTAATACCTTGAGGCCCCGCAGCAGCGAGACTAACTCACCCTTCGGCAAAAGTCTGAGCACAAGCTTGCTTTAACAAGTGCAATGTGGCTGCTGCCCTTGTGATTGTATTCCGAGAGGTGACTTAATCTTCCTACCGTCCTCCTTGGTGCGGGTGTAAATCTGTTCACTGCGAACGCCGTCTCCAGCTCTGGTGAAGGTCAACACCTGGATGCTGTAGTTGGTGTACTTCTCCAGTCCGTCCAGATCCAGAGAGGGCTTAGAGGTTGTCACATTCCTGATCTCTCCGAGCTCTGGTGGACAGAAAACAGAGGACAGAAGAGAGATGGGGGGAGTAAAAGTAAAAATTTAGCGAGGACACCTCAGGTCAAAGGCCTTTTTAAACAATGCAGGTGTCTTATTGTAAATAAACCCAGCGATATGACAAGCTGGTCCAGCCATGTGACTCATCTATATTATACAGCAGATCACATTCATAAATACAGATGTCAGGCCCAAGGGTGTCATAGCACAGCCTTGGACATAATGCCATATTTAATCACAAAGTTTAAGCAACCATGCGCCCAAGGTCTGCTGCAGTGGCCGGCCTTGACTGGCAACCTGCTGCCCTCAGCTGTTAGGGTTTGAATTATTGTGTCAATCTCTGTCCATATCACTTCTAAACAATGTTTCCTCTCCCTGCTTTTAATGCTTTTAATGAGCAATTAAATGCCTGGAATACCTATCGCACAGTAAATGCTTTCATGCATGACTGTGTGTTTGCCTACAGTGTCTTGATATCCACTTATTCTGGCCAGATACAAAAATGAAAACAACACTTAAATTGCTCCTGTGTTGTTTCTTTACCTGACTTTGTTATCTTTATTTCCTGCTTCAGAGACTTAGCTTTAAGCCCGTTTGTGTCTGTTTGGTAACGGAGAAAAACATATTTAAACAGGGAACACTGCTCCACTTGGGTGTCTCATCGGACGTGTGACGGACAGTCACACGTCCAATTAGAGTTGACGGGCGGTGACTGCTCCACTGCTGGACAGTGTAGGACTATTACAGGTGAAACATGTACATTTAGATAAAACTTCACATATCTTATTTCAAGTGACAAGAAAGATTTGTGTGCAGCGCAAATTTCAACCAGAAGTCGATACAAAACAGACCTGTAAACTGTTGTCATGGCTGTTGTTGGAGTTTTGTGGAGCTCATTAGTATTATATTGAATCGAGACTAAAAAAATGAAGTATTTTATGGTGTTTTTTAAATTCACGTCATTTTAATGAATGCAAGTAGCACACCTGTGTAGCAGGTCCATTCACAGGAAATTATTCCGTTATTAACATTACCATAAACCCTGAACTGTTACTGTCTAAAAAAGTCACATCAACCAGTGTGACATGGAGCTAATTCCAGCAGCACTGGTGCAACTGGTACAACCTGCAGCACTGTTTGTTAGAAAGGGCTTGTGTCTCCCTCTTCTGGTCAATGACAGTACCTTCTCTCACACTGATGAACAGCTCTTGTCTGAAATTGAGTGGCTTCCATAGAATAGTGAAAAGTTTGACCACAAAAGATATATATTGAGTGTAAAGAGGCCGTAATTACATATGTCATATTTACATGCAATATAATCCAAATCATTTATAAATAATAACACTGAAATCTAACTTTCAGCGCTCGCCCACGGAGCTACGGACTGTTACCATGCAAACTAGTCCTGGCTGTCAAGTCTGGAGCGTTCATGCTCTATAGGCAGGCCAACATGATGTGACAGTGCAGAGGTCAAAGGTAATCGTGCTGTCACAACCAATCCCACGGACACAAACCCGGCATGTGACAATGGCATGACATGCTGTCTGACTTCAACACGACCATGCAGACTTTAAGCCAGTCGTGGAGGTTACCCAGATACAACAAGATACATCCTGGTAACTATTAGCAGTCCTTATTCATTTATTCCTTATATAAACACAGCACTCACAGTTTTTAGCTCTTAAGTTTTGGATTTAGCAGAGATAAATAAATACTGACTCACATCAAGACTGGACCGTCAGCAAACAAACACATCTAATGTATTTATGTTTCAGTTTGAGTTTGAGTTGCTCTCTTTTTTTTGTATTTTACAGAATTTCCGTGAGATATTTTAAATCAATATGTTCTTGTATAATAGTTTTTTTCTTCTATTTTATTCCTCTCCATATGTGGTGTGTATCCTGTAAAGGAGTATCAGACAGTGTTAATGGAGCTCTGCTCTGATTGGTCCAGTCTGAGAGCTGACTCTTAAAGGGGCCCTATGGAGTTTTCTTGTAAACAAAGAAAAGTTATGTTTACATTCAGTGTTATTTACCAAAATGCATTGTGTATGTCTAAAAAATGTGTCGCGGGCATTTCCTTTCTCAGAGAACATTTGCAAAGCAGTTTTTTTTTCTTTAAGTATTTTAAGTCCAGCATTGTTTATGACAAGACGAGAATGAAGGCTCGGGGATATGGCACATGTGCAGTGTAACTGGAGTTGCGATGTTGGAGGTTTTACTGCAGATGGCAGTAGAAATAAAGGGATTGTGTTTCCTCAGATGCTCTTTAGGTGAACTCGGCCTCACAGAACTTTTTGCGTACGCTCGAATGGATGGCTGCAGATAGACAATAGAACGTTTTCAAACTGAAAGAATTTGTTTATGGTCTTTTATTACATATTTTTTTTCAATAATTGCAGAATTGTCATTCTCACCCATTAGGTATGAGACTATGACACCCTCTCTGCTGACGCCTCAGTTAAACAAATCAATCATCCTCATGTTCTACGATCATGTGCCAGTGAGTGAGCCTCTCCGCAAGTGCAGACCAGAGTTTACTGCGCATGTGTTGAACCCCAATGGTTTGACGCCATATGAAGCCGTAGCATTTCCTCTTTTAACATTTAATATATTGCTTGTTTGTTGTTGTTTGGTTGTTGCATTTCAAGAACACTTCCAGTTCCTTATTAAAAATACAATAAAGCAGCTCTTTACTTTATTCTAAATATGTTGATGACAACATACAGTGGGTACGGAAAGTATTCAGACCCCTTTAAATTTTTCACTCTTTGTTTCATTGCAGCCTTTTGCTAAAATCAAAAAAGTTAATTTTATTTCTCATTAATGTACACTCAGCACCCCATCTTGACAGAAAAAAAACAGAAATGTAGAAATTTTTGCAAATTTATTAAAAAGAAAAACTGAAATATCACATGGTCATAAGTATTCAGACCCTTTGCTCAGTATTGAGTAGAAGCACCCTTTTGAGCTAGTACAGCCATGAGTCTTCTTGGGAATGATGCAACAAGTTTTTCACACCTGGATTTGGGGATCCTCTGCCATTCTTCCTTGCAGATCCTCTCCAGTTCCGTCAGGTTGGATGGTGAACGTTGGTGGACAGCCATTTCAGGTCTCTCCAGAGATGCTCAATTGGGTTTAGGTCAGGGCTCTGGCTGGGCCAGTCAAGAATCGTCACAGAGTTGTTCCGAAGCCACTCCTTTGTTATTTTAGCTGTGTGCTTAGGGTCATTGTCTTGTTGGAAGGTGAACCTTCGGCCCAGTCTGAGGTCCAGAGCACTCTGGAAGAGGTTTTCTTCCAGGATATCTCTGTACTTGGCCGCATTCATCTTTCCTTCAATTGCAACCGTCCTGTCATCGTCCTGTTGTCGTCCTGTCCCTGCAGCTGAAAAACACCCCCATAGCATGATGCTGCCACCACCATGTTTCACTGTTGGGATTGTATTGGGCAGGTGATGAGCAGTGCCTGGTTTTCTCCACACATCGAATTAACGCCAAAAAGTTCAATCTTGGTCTCATCAGACCAGAGAATCTTATTTCTCATAGTCTGGGAGTCCTTCATGTGTTTTTTGGCAAACTCTATGCAGGCTTTCATATGTCTTGCACTGAGGAGAGGCTTCCGTCGGGCCACTCTGCCATAAAGCCCCGACTGGTGGAGGGCTGCAGTGATAGTTGACTTTGTGGAACTTTCTCCCATCTCCCGACTGCATCTCTGGAGCTCAGCCACAGTGATCTTTGGGTTCTTCTTTACCTCTCTCACCAAGGCTCTTCTTCCACGATTGCTCAGTTTGGCTGGACGGCCAGGTCTAGGAAGAGTTCTGGTCGTCCTAAACTTCTTCCATTTAAGGATTATGGAGGCCACTGTGCTCTTAGGAACCTTGAGTGCTGCAGAAATTCTTTTGTAACCTTGGCCAGATCTGTGCCTTGCCACAATTCTGTCTCTGAGCTCCTTGGGCAGTTCCTTCGACCTCATGATTCTCATTTGCTCTGACATGCATTGTGAGCTGTAAGGTCTTATATAGACAGGTGTGTGCCTTTCCTAATCAAGTCCAATCAGTTTAATTAAACACAGCTGGACTCCAATGAAGGAGTAGAACCATCTCAAGGAGGATCAGAAGAAATGGACAGCATGTGAGTTAAATATGAGTGTCACAGCAAAGGGTCTGAATACTTATGACCATGTGATATGTCAGTTTTTCTTTTTTAATAAATTTGCAAAAATTTCTACATTTCTGTTTTTTTCTGTCAAGATGGGGTGCTGAGTGTACATTAATGGGAAATAAAATGAACTTTTTTGATTTTAGCAAATGGCTGCAATGAAACAAAGAGTGAAAAATTTAAAGAGGTCTGAATACTTTCTGTACCCACTGTATATACAGTATATATATGCAGATGCCCAAGGACAATTTACACAACAGTTAATGTTTTTAATAAGTGAACAGATGTAAATGTGTACCTCCATCGGGCAGGTTGGCCCAGTAGATGACTCTGAAGCCCAGCAGGTTGCCGTTGAGAGCGTCTTTGGGAGGGGTGAGCCAGGACAGAGAGATGACCTCCGGAGACGTTGCAGTGGCCTGGACGTTCTCTGGAGGACGACTGGGCACTGAGCGAGGAGAACCAGAACACAGACCGTTAAAAACAGTGGACTCTCAGTCGAAACCTCAGGACTGACAACATGTGGTAGCTCCCTCTGATCTCCACTAGGCTGTGATAGATCCTCACTAATCTCTTCCAAAATAAACCATGCTGCCTGTCTCTTTGAGAACAGTGAATTCACAGCTGTGTTGTGCTGGCATCATGAAAATAAATCCAAATATATTGAACACATCTAAAATCTAGAATACTTGTGTTCACTTTTAGCAAATATATATGTTGTTTCTGACTTGCTTTACTTTAAAGTTATCTTGTTTGTTTAGAATATTCTGCATGTCACATCTTCTCTGGGTGTGATATCGTATTCCTGTCTTACCGTCTTCGAGCGTGGTGGCAGCCACCTCTGTGGAGGAGGGCCCGGTCCCGGCGCTGTTGCTGGCTTGCACCACGACTCCGTACTGGGTGAACTTCTTGAGGTTGTCCAGCACCAGGCTCTCTGCATTGTCCCCTGTGGTCTCCAAGCTGATCACACTGAACTGGTAGTTTCCACCAGAGCTGTACTCCCTGTAGCCCACCTGGTAGCCTTTGATGGCTCCGTTCTGGAGGTGCCTCTTAGGGGCCTGATGAGGGAATGACACAGGTTTTTTGAGACAATGGGGTTGAACGTTCCTTGCTTAATTTAATAATTTTCTTTACTTGAGTGCAAAAGTATCAGAAGACAAATTAAAACATTTGACGAAGAGAAAGATGAATAAAGTAGCAGGACAGTCTCTATTTTCATGAATAAAGAAAGCGTAGTACTTTTATGAATGCATTTTATTACGTTCTGGTATCATAAAGCCACACCTAATGCACAAATACGGTATGGTGTAGCTTGTGATCACTCCCCACACTCACCTAGATATACCCACAGAGACTGTTAGAGGAACAAGACCCTGTTCTTAGCTCTCTTGTCAACAAAACCAGACAAGGCCAGTTTCCCGTAAGAAATGAGACACCCCAAGGCATTATAATCTGGAACCACTTTCATGTCAAAGGGTGCATAAAGGTCTCAATACCCCTTTAAGTAATTAAAGAGATGATTCAGTCATTTTCATACAAACGTTAGTCATTTTATACTACAGAGACTAAAGAGGGAATGCTTTAAAAGATACCAATTTGTAATCTCCCCCTGAGTTCCCCTGAGTCCTTGTCTACCCGAGACCTTCAAGGTCCAGGTTAGGCGCCCTCTTTTGTTTGTCACTCAAGCCCCTGACAGCATCTGGCAATAAAATGCCTCTTAGTTAATGGGATGACATAAGGAAAGCTTCATATACCCCCCAAAAATTGTAATAATCCAAAAGGCAACCAACACAATCCTATTCTCTCGCTGCATGGTTGAGGACAAATTGTCAACTTTTTTTCTTTTAAGAAACAGTGACGTTTTTTTTCACGTACAAACAGAGTGAGCGGGAGGAAGTAAAATGTGATTACAAGTCTTTATTTGAGGCAAACTGTATATTTAGACGCATTCTGATGCCACGTGTGGAATGAGTATGTCTCCCTTGGATCTACAGACGAGGCGTCACCTCACCTAAACCACCAGACCTGAGAATAAGGAGTGATAAGGGCAACAAATACCCCCGATCGTACCTTTCTGGACACAGCTACACCTCATGGAAATGTACACATATTTTTAACACACGTAGTTTTGATTAACTTACCCGCCAAGAGACTCGGATGCTCTGAGAGGAGAGGGCTTCCAGCTGCACCTCCTGAGGTGGTCCATCAGGAGCTAAGATCAGATTCGCCAACATGTACACATTATAAAACTGTACACATTCCACAATTTCAACATTGTTCTGAAATAAACAAATGTCCAGAAGTCAGAGTCTGGCTATTTTACCAAAACTGATGGTTGTATTTATAGGTGGGTGCTGAGGGTGAGGAGAAGTGCTCTGTGGGTGGGGAGGGGTGGGGGGTGGGGGGGGGGGTGTATTTGCAGATGGGGGTCCAGCCTCAGTCTATTGACCGTGGTGTGACATTTACTACTGAGGCCGCTAATTGAAAATTTCTGCTTTTAATGTCTGGTCAGCGTGTGTTCAATAATGCAACAGAGCCAACGGGGCTGATGTCACCAGGCTGGTAATGAATTGACTCAGCTGGCCCTCCTTTTGCCCTTCACTCAGGTGCTTTTGTTGCTCTGATTTGTTGTGTCACAGTGCCAAATTAGACTTACTCTCATTACTGTAACTCTTTATGATTTATGTCCTTCAAAATAAGAGTGAAAAGCGAGTGTCTGAAACGTGTGCGTGATCGTTATACTGCAGAATACCACACGTCAGTTATTTCTCACCTGCTTCGTCCGTGGTGATAGTGAGCTCGTTGCTGGCCTCGCTCTTGCCGATTAGGTTCTTGGCGAACATGCGGATGTTGTAGGTGGAGGAGGGGTGCAGGTCGATGATGGTGGCCTGGTTGAGTTGAGGTGAGACATCTTTGGTCTTTTGAGCGGTATCCCAGGAGGCTGTAGAGGGGAGAGGACCAGGTTTATTGGGGTCGCTGAAGTCAAGGGAGATGTTGGAGCTAAGTGCATTAGACTGGGCGATATTAAGTCACATCACCGAGACAAAGTGAATGCAGGGATAATCAACCAAAACACATTTGAACCTAATGCATTGTATGATCATACCGTCTAATTGTTTTTATAAATGTCTTTTCTAGTACCTGATTTGTTCTTGCTCTCAATGTCGAAGCCTGTGATTGGGCTGTTGCCATCAAAACCCATAGTCCAACGCAGTGCAATGGTTCTGTCCTTCACTTCTCTGATCTCCACCTCTGGGGGGTCCGGGGGCTCTACAGGGCACAACGGTGACCGACACCTTGTTATTTCAGTGGTAAGGAACTTCAAAATGGCAGGTAAAGGCAGGCAGAATGGCAAAACAGCATTGTCTGCAATTGTTGCGTAGGCTGAAAAGTTCCGCCAGAGCATTTTCTGTTTTTCAGCTGAGGAAGGTGAAGTCATACCTTGCACTGTGAGCTGTATGATTCCTCTGTCTTCACCAAATGAGTTGATGGCGTGGCAGGAGAAGAAGCCGGAGTCCTCCCTCACTGTGGGCATTATCTGATGGATGCAGATGAATGAGAGGAGTTTAAATTAAAAAAATACTAAGCAGGTGGTGTCCACTGGTCACTGGCAGTTAAGACTGATATATTTTATTTTTAATCATGTAACAAATAATAAGGAAAAACAATAAAATGAGCAGTAAACACATTCTACAAATTCTAAAAGTAAATATATAATATAATATAATATAAATATATATATATATTTATTATGTGTAAAAAGGAGCATGCCGTAGTAAAGGTATCTTTATTTAGATATCTTTATTTTACAAGAGATGTTTTCTGTCCAACTTTTGATTTGTGACCCATCATAACACATCATGGTAGACACGAGTAGTGAACAGTTTAACCAAAGAGTCTATCAAACTACGTTTAAGAAGGATTTCACAGTCATGAATAGTAAAAGTTTCAGCATTTAATAAGAAAAAAGAAGAGAAAAGTCAGAATAAATTGAGATAAAATCTTTGAGCATGCTGTGGCTTCATATATATATATATATATATATAAAAAACAGCAACAAAACAATATATAGTCCTAAATTGAATTTTACACTTCCAAGTGTCACAGCCTCCTACCTGCAGGGTGGAGATGACTTCGTCGCCCACCTCCTTGACAGAAACCACGTAACGGCTGGTCTCGGGGTTGATGATGCGTTCCTCCTTCTCCCAGCGTACCATGATGGGTTTCTCACCGTGGGCCGTGCAGCTCATCTTCTTCTCTTCACCCTGCGTGGCCAGCGTGGTGTTGGGGTAGGACGTGATCATGGCAGGGACTGGTGCGAGAAGTAAGGTGGAGAGGAAGAGCAGAAGACATCTCGTTAGATTATCTGGATGAATCACATTGGTACATGTGTTATAAACACTAGCAGAGGACCCATTTCTCTAGTTCAAGTATTTTTTGATTATGCCAGATCCCCAAAGTGGTCCATATTAAATAAATAAATTAGACATTACAAAATAAATATTCATATAAATATATAGTCAATGTGATTGGCTGAAAGGTGAAGGGGTAAGTGACTGGTGAAGAACATAATAGTCACAAATAGTGACATTGTGAAATAAAAGTGTCATTGGGACATTAATGTGCAAATTGATTAAACTGACAAAGAACCAGATGAACCTGAAGGAAAATCTAAGTTGTTGTTTAAGTCTTGGGAGGCGAAGTATAGCGGCATCTTTGAGGTGAACATACTCAAAATATAAGGTTACTAAAAATGACGACCATATTTTCAGTTTTGGCAACCAAAAGGTGCCTGGTTGCCAACCTGGCAATCAATTTTAAAAGTTGGTGTTGAGTCTTGTAATGCAAAAACAAGAAGCTTACTTATTGTCCTTTGTTACATAAAAGTAAACATTTTGTTTTATAGCAGCTGCGTGAAAAAAACCCCATAGAGTATTCCCAGCATTGTGAATGTACCGTCACTGAACGTACAGCTTTCCTTTAAAGGTGCGTTGAAGACTAGCCTGCCTCGGCGTGCATCTTGTATCTGAGGGCCCTAAATGGTACAGTGATGCTCTAACAACACTCTGAAGACATCACACTAAACGCACACTAACGACATACATGCCTCATTACACCCACAGCACAGTGTATAACAACCCCATGCTCCCAGATGATCACACACACACTCACACCCACGTACACACACACACACTCAAGCTTATGCAAGCACACAAATGTGTGTGTGAGCTCTCGCATACACACACACACACACACACACACACACACACACAAACACAAACACACAAAGCGTGACTTCAGTGATGTGATGGGAAGTGTCAGGCAAGAGGTTGCAAACATTTAAGCCTCATCTCTTATTCACTCGGCAGCCATTTGGGGCTCGGCTATGGAAAAGAACGCTGATTTATTTTGCATGACAAGTATGAATTTTTTGTGAGACACATTTGGAAAAGTGAGCGGGGAGGAAAAAAAAGCTCAGGCTTTATTTAAACGTTATCGTTTTAGTGCACGGCTGCTTTCATTTTTGCAGCGTGAGCGGCTCAGAGGTGGCACGGGGCGATGTTGTTGACACTTCTCGCAGAGTGGGACACAGTGCTAGGTGACAAAAAGCAAAGACGGAGAAGATCAAGACGGCTACGCCTTGTGTAGAGGATGTCTGTACAGCATCCAGGCTCTGGAGGGGAAAGCTACCATACAATTGTGCTTGCTTTTACAGTTTCCTCTCTTTTCTTATATCACATCCCAACAAATACTGTTATTGCATATACAACGCGTTAATAGAACGGGTTACTAACATTGAAAAAAATACTGCACTTATTAAAACGTTTTCAAAGGAACATATCTAGAAATAGGTAGTGTGATATTTAATGTATTCTTTGCTCAAAATAATAAAAACAAATGTGATTTGAACCAACTGGTGTCGACCAATCAGCTTAGGTTTTGTGTGTGTTAAGGGGGATTCAGGGGGGTTGGCTTTTGATTTCACAGCCAATCAAAGCGGTGGGTCTTCCTAGCTGCTAGTCACGCCTGAATAGAGCTCTTTCGTTGGGACAGGGACAATAGAGAAAAAAGATCTCATTGATTGAAATGTGACACAAGCATTGCAGGCAGCTATATGAAATCTATATGGCTAGAAAAAAGATGTGATGACTATAGATGAACACACAGCAGCGATACTGGTTTTTTTCATGTTTTTGAGGGGACAAATTAATTAATCTGATAAATTAGAGTTGAAAAATAAAATGTAAAAACCAAAATTGTTTGAAATTGTTATACTGACAAAGCCGACTTTCTAAAGAGCTGTCCATCCTTCATTCAAGCAATGAAGAAAATGTTAATTTAATGTTGATCTGAATCATTGATCATCACCACTGTTCATTTATTTCTCTGAATCAGTTACTGACATCAGCATACAGAAAATCAATTTGCAGATTTGTATATCATCTGATGTGCTTCTCTGACTTCTGAAGTCACATTTATGTTAATATGTGAGCCGCTCTGCAGTTTAATGTGCCGCAAACATCGAACCAAATCTATTTTATCATTCAACATCTTGATTTGAGATTAATGTGTAGGAAGGCAGAGGCACAAATGCAAACAACAGGAGTGTCTATGCAACATGAAGAGGGCTCAGAGGTGAGGCGCATGCAGTTTGTACGTCAGAGTCTCCGTGTGTTTAGACTGTGTTTAGCTCGTGTCTACGTATATGCATGTGTGTACAAACGTGTATGTGTGTGTCTGTGTGTGCGTGTTTGTGTGTGCAAGCAGCCCAGCTGAGCCAGCCCTGAGGCACACTTTGTGGCCCTGTAATTGTTGTGTTGATGTATTTCTTTAATATCCAGTGGAATTATGGGAACGGGACGACGGGGAGAAGTGACGAGAGAAGGAGAAAGGAAAGAAATAAAGAGGCAGAGAGGAGGTGAAGGAGGAAAGAGGGAGTCCCCTGTCTCATTAGGCATCAGCTCCCCTGACATCTAATTCAGCCTTGAACACAACACATGGGGCAAAGCGCGCAGCAAACACACAGGGTGGAGCTGCCGGACAGAAAAGGGTGATTTCATCATTAATCTCATCACTGTGAGCCACTTTAAATCATCCTGCCTTCATCTTACCATTGAAATCTTTGTTTATATGTCTCGCACTGTATTATTAATAACTTGCTGTATGCATACGTCTGGGAAAATACTACTCCATAAGACATATTGACACGCTCAAATGAAGCAGAAATGGCGAGCGCTGTAATAGACTAATGGAGTGCTGCCACAGACACAGGGAAAGCACTGCTCCAAACAGGATCATTTTTCGTACTAAGATCATTCCTGTAAAATGTGGTGCTGTATCTGTAGCTTGTGTTGGCAAAGAGAAAAGAAAACATCCGTAATACAGCATTTGGAAAACCTAAGAATAATAAGCAGAGTGAGTGGTGTGTGTTTACTGCACGGCACAATGTGTCTTTGATGTGGAGGTGAGGAGAGCCCTGTTCCTCCACAGCAACCCAGAGGGCAGTGATGATACGCTTAAGCCTGCAGGGGATTGTGGGGGATAGGCTGGCTGCTGATAGGCTACTCCCGTGAGACAAAAGCACCCCTCCTCCCTCCCTTCTCCCAGGCTCCCTTTCACCTGGCCAGGTTACCATGCCAACCAGCATCGGACAGTCTCTCCTCTCCTCTCTCTACCTCGCCTCCCTCCTCCCTCTCCTCCTGCCTCTCTCCCTCTCTCCCCAGTCTCCACTCTTCGGAAAAAGGGCCATTTCTAGTAGCCAGGAATAGAACATGGACCTGCCATTGATTTTCACAGGAGTATGATGATGATTACACAATCACGCCCTGAATGTCGCAATGCAGGGCCAAAAAAAAAAAAGATACAAAAAGAAAATGTTTGTAGTGTTTGTAACTGGTGGTGTTAGTGATGTGGGAAACAGAATTAGTCAAATGGAGGAGTCAGGGGAATAATAATAACACATAATTATAGCAGAACGGCTACACTACTAGTGTGGGGCTATTCATCTGTGATCAAAGGAAGAGAGAACTGAGACCATCTCAGGTTCAATGAGATGGGATGAAAAGGGATTACATTGTTTTTTTAGAAGCATCATTTGAGGCAGCTTGATAGTTATTAAAGACCAAAAGGAAAGGACTTCATCAAGCTCCATTTTGGAAGTCCACTCGGTCTACAGATGAGATTATGAGGTGTCTGATGTTAGTAATGCACTAAACTGTATGAGTTGGGTTTTTTCTCTTGATGAAGTATGAATTTCTCTAGGAGCGCACTATTTTCTTGATCATCTGTATCTGATTGTCAAAGTTGAACCCTATAAATGATTATTTTTCTAACATTCTTTAAGTGCTGAAAATATTTAATTAAAACAAAAAAAAAACCTCTGGTGTGCCATCTTCTCTCCTGATGAGCCGGAGTCATGACAGCATCGCCCACGTTGAGAGCGCTGGGATGCAAGCCTACATTTCATCCCACACTGTGTCACTGACTGCCTGGCTGGCCAGTGTTAGCCGCAGGGCACCCCGGCTCGATGGGGCCACGAGGGGCCGGACGAGAGACGACGAGCTGAGATGCGTATAGCTCCCTGCCCTGGAGGCCCACTGTAAGTGGGCTGGGGAGGAGACGGTGTGGATGGGATGCGGGTGGGGTAGGGGGTGGGGGTGGGGGGGAGCAGCTCTGTGGCGATAGCACAAAGATGACTGGTTCACTGGCCGCCTGCAATGTACTGAAATAATTCTCTTAGCTGCACAATTGGCTTGGACGTGGAGCATGAACTAATGTATGCTCGCAGACTGGACGGGCTTCTGTGGAGAGGTGGGAGGGAGGGAGGGAGGGGGGCTTGGATGCAGATGAGTAAATAGGATGAAAGAAACGGAGATCACAAGAAGAGGGGACTTCCTTATGCTCGTCTGAAGGACGTCGCGCTCCGGAGGCCGCTCGGCGACCACAAGGCCCTTTAACCCTTCTCTTCAGTGAAGCCTCATTAGATGCTCTGCCCTCATCACCTGTGTCTGCCAACATTATGATGTCTAATAGGCTTGATTGGTCTTAATTGGCCCTGATAAACATTGAGTGGCTGTTGACTGACTCTGATAGTATCCGTTGTGGATTGGTAATGAATTGACTGAAGTGCGTCTGTTTTGGCGGTGGGGCTGCTGGACTGGAAATTGCACCAAAAAAATCATTTGTTTAAGCCTCCACCTGCAACCAGTGTCACGACAGTAAAAAGAAAACTGATTACAACTCCTATAAAGAAGCGTAGGGAATATAATATGAACACAAGTGCATCTGCGCATACAGGCAGACGTGCAACTTAATCCTGGTGCGGTGAGTGCAAGCAATTTCTACTGGCGGAATGATGCATGTTGTATTATGACGAAGCATTAGCCTATGCACAGACGCTCATAACAATGAAAGTGCCAAGCTAGGACATCACAATAGCAGCAATTCATTTCCCAGGGAGTCTGCCACAATAGCCTGGCGGAGAGGGATCTATCTAAAGCGCTGCATTAGCCGTGCGGTCCATTACTCTTTTGTAATGGGCCGCACTGTATCTGTGCCTTTACATTACGTCTCTTGCATCGACGCGTGCGGTGCTTTGTCTGTGTGTGCGTACGGGCTCGCCTGCTCACCTGTGTCACACATATGACCTAACAGCTGCTTCTCCATGCATGCGTCTATACCAGACATCTCAGAGCTCCTGATTGAATCTATTGATTTTTTTCCCCCCACTGTTTGTTTACTGATACATCAAGCCACACTTGGACAGCCAATAATACACAGCGAAGATCATACTATCCATCACGTGAGGACTTCAGCGTGCGTCAGCTCGTGTGCCTCCCTAATTGGCTCCTAAGCCTCTTAAGTAGCTGCTGCTGCTCAAGTGGTGTAGGCTGGCCTGGATAAACAACGGAAAAACCAGCACAGAGTGTACAGAACATCAGTGTCCAACATTACCGAGCATTACGGCCTCGGATGTACTAGTGGACCGCACAGGCTCAGCGCTGTGCCTGTTAAGTACATGGAGAGGCTTTAAGGGATCCTGAGCTCGTTGTCTGCGCACGCACTACACCTACTCCCAGACACACACACACACACACACACACACACGCACACACACACACACACACACACACACACACACACACACACACACGCACACACACACGCACACACACACACACACACACACACACGAGGTAGGATGAGGTGTGGCTCCTCTGGCACCCGGGGAGATTCGGGTTACCACAGAGAGCAAAGAGACACAAATCAGGACAGCACAACTATCACAACAACAGCCTGACACTTCAGGAGCAGAGCACGCAGCTTAGGGACTGCTGACACGCACAAACACAAAGCCCCTAACACATAAAAAGACAAAGATCAATAATGCGTGCATAACAAAAAACAACAACAAAAAAACTTGCAGTGTATTTGTTTTTCCAGGATCATATATCACACAGGGATCTGGTTAATGTAGAAGTCTGCCACAACAGTGAAACTAGTTCCAAAACTAACTAGTCAGACTGTGAAAAACGTTTGCCAAATACTGTATGCCCCAATTAAGTAAACATGTAATGTGTGGCTTGTTTTGTCTGACCAAAGGGTAATCAGATTACAATGACATAAAACACAGGAAAGCAGTGAATCCTCACACTGAAGAATAAACAAAGAAATTAAAATGTCACCACAAGATTTTGACTTTGCTGGCTGCAGCGTGCTCTATAAACCAATTCATGCTAATTATTCTGAGCAGGTTTTTTGCCATGAAGTGCCTCTCCACCTGTTCTGTGGTTCTATCAACCATGAAATACTACATGTGACTGTTCGCCTGCAGTAGTCTATACCAGGTGTTCTCAACCTTCTGATTGTTTTCCGAGGAACACCTTTCCAAATAAAGGACAGAAGAACATAACATGAAGACAAAAGGAGAAAAGAATAACCTGGGCTGTAAACATTTAAAGCTGTAATGACCAAATCAAATACTCTGCTTAGCCTCACCCATCACTGCCTGCCATTAATCCGCATTTAATAAACTCAAGGTCATATTTCATCACCAAATGCTTTGGAACTGGTGCAGGGTAGTCTCCAGCATTACCTTTTCCTTTCAAAAAACAATCTACAATCAGCTATATTATGTTTTTAATGGAAGTGAAAGGAAGAAATACAATTGAGTAGCTTGCTAATCAGCTGGAAATCCAAGGACTTAAAGAGTAAAAACCTCTTTCTTCCATTAAAGCAAAGGATTTACAAAAACATCAGACCAGACTATGGAGGACTAATCACCGGTAGCATCCTACACTGGGAACCTTCAAAGATATTTTATTGTAAATCCCACTTGATTGGCTGAAGAGACTGTACTGAGAGTCTCTGTGCATGTGTTTGTCTGTGAGGGAGCATGATAGTCAGACAGGAGGGGTCATGGAGGAGTGGTAGCCTATTTTGGCTGAGGCTGGCAGACACTGAGACACTCAGCAGGGGAGCAGAACTCTGCTCTGGCTTGATAAGAGCCACGGGGGCCTAAGCCTCATCTAGCAGCGACTGATCAAAATGAGCGCCGAGCCACGGCGGACTGGCTCGAGATCACACTTGCACATGCAAATCCACAATCACGTGCACAAGCTCAGACTCAGAAATACTTGCGACACAGTCGTTCGTCACAGAAGAAGTATGTAGACTGTCAAATCTATGCTTTTAGTGTCTCTCTCTTTGGGAACATATGGAGAATTATGTATTAGACTCCCATGGTTTATTAAGTGCTCTTTCAACCTGAGGAGGGCAGTATTCATGCTGACTTATCTTATGACAAAAACACTTTGAAGTAAGCAAACATTTAAATGTCTGAGAATTGCATGACTTTAAAAGCTACTCTTCAAAAGAAAGCACATGATTCATGTTTCATGATTGTGATTGTACAGTACAGAGCTCAATAATATTACCTTAAAAGTAATTTGTTGTTCCTGGTCATGATCTGTTATTGGTTAAAACTTGAAAAGAGTAAATCCATAGCTGTGCTGTATGTATGTGTGAGCGTGATGGGTGTTAGCTCAAATCCTTTGATAATGTGGGTGATAATAAGAACATGACAAATACAACATTGCTCAGGCACAAAATAAATATACATACTGTAAGCATTTTTAAAGGAACTAAAGAAAAGAGGAGACGTAGGGAACGAGATGTACATGGATAACCCATTCCTCCTCTAGCCCTTTTTTCCCTCCATCCCTCAGCCCGCTTTTCCACATGGCAGCTCCTGCCTCCATGCAGAATTCAAGGCTTAATGGAGGGGAGCTAACTCCTTGGCCACACAGCGGGTAAATGCTGTACTTTCTCCGAGAGATGCGCTGGCGCTGGCTATGCGCGTTGCTTTCGTGGGATTCATTCAGGCAGAAAGCACAGAGCGGGCACCATGACGGCATCTTGCTGGTGGCCTGACTGTCGCGGACAAAGCCGACTCCAGTTCAACTCACTTAACCTTTGTGCTTTAGTGTTTACTTTTTACTTTAATGTCACCGGCAGCATTGAGCATAAACAGCCAGAGCATGGAAAAAGAGAAACGTATTGGTGGAAAGCTAGCTTTAAGAATACACTACATACAAAGATAATGCAGGCCTCACCGCCTGCAGCATTCTTAGATGCAACTTTTACATTCTTAGGTTTTAGGTGGTGTTTTCCCATGAGACTTACTTTTGACATTGAGATACATGGACTTGCTGACATCAGCTCCAACGTCATTGCTGACTCTACACAGGTAGAAGCCACTGTCTTCTTCCAGCACATGCTTGATGAACAGAGAGCCGTTGACCCGCACCTCGATCCGAAAGCCTGAGTTGAGGGCGATGGGTTTGAACTGAGGGACCCCGGCGCCTGTCAGAGGGGACAGAGTGAGTGTTAGTGTTAGTGTGAGGATTAGTCCTAAATACAGGAAAACTAGTTACTATTGTACCCCTTTATCTCAGACATGTCTAAGGATTTAGAGCTAGCCCAAACACAATCACTGAAATACATTCAAACCCTACAACAACATTTCTGCTATAAAAATAATGGTGGATCAATTTAGACTATCAGATATGCTAACACACCCAAAACAGCTAAATTAGCATGGGGAAAAATACATTGTGAGGAGTTATTGAAGAGCAACAATTGAATAAGGCCATATCATGTTGACATACCTCTGATATTCTAATACTATTTATTATAATTGTACCGAATTCTATTAAGGTTTTTGAATGAAGCTTTTCTGTCATATTTTATGATATCATTACCCCCCAAAAAATGTAAAAACCTCGGACAAAATTCTTAATATAAAGGATTCATAAAGTGATTAATCGGATTAAATGAGTTTGTCTTTTTGAAATAAACTTTCTTTCATGAATACAACTCTAAACAACAACATATATGGACTGAAGCAGAATATTTCATTTAAATCTATCTTTTTTTCAATCAATTTTGTCCTTTGGACTTCATAATGCTCTGGAGTTATGGAAAAATGTAGTCCGAAACCATCCTACGCGGTCACCACTGGAATCTAATTTTACAAATAGTAAAATACTTATCAGTGTTTCCCCCATATTCATTCTGCACTGCTAAAATTTCACATCATCATAAATATCCTCGTGTTTCACCAAGTGAACTTCTTTAGTATCATCCTCAGCATGTGTACTCACTGTACCTCACTGATAAAACACAGTTGCTTTGTATATCCATAGTTGTTTATGGTTAAAGCTACTGTAGATATTCACCAAATAACAACATTTTTTAATTGCTGACAACCTTGTAAACTGTATTGTAGCACCGTATATTATTACAATGTATTCATTAGTGGAGATATAGGGGTCTGTGGATGAGATGAGGGGGTAATGGATGTCTACATCCACGCCTGTGGCTTTGTGAGGCTGTAGTTAAGACACAGTGCTGCTTAGAACCAAATGCTATTGTGAGCAAGCTGACATGCACAAAGCAGAATGCTTACATGCTGATGTTTAGCAGGTATAATGTTGGTCACCATCTTCGTTGAGCATTTTTAGCATTCAAACATTTGAGGCTGGTGAGATTTTTAATAGTTTAGCAAGTATTTGGTCATAAACCAAAGTATTGACCTGATGATGGTGCTACATGAAACGTCAGAGGATCACCAAAGTTATTACAATTCAGGATTACTGAATGTGTGTATCAAACGTCATGTCAGTTCTTCCAACAGTGCTAGTTGAGATACTTCATTCAAAACCAAAAATGTGAGCCTGATGGTGGCGCTAGAGGGAAAGCCAAAAGGTTCACCAAAGTCATCAAGTTTAGCTTTAGATAAGCTTTGCCTTACAGTAACAGCGAATGAGCCTCGGTCATGAATCATAGTAAGTAAGCAATGTCATAAAGATCCTTTTTGTTTTCAAGAGTCACTGTTGTTGTGTCCAGCCAGGATGGGATCATGTTAGTTTACTATTTACATCATCTCTCTCCCGGGGAATGGAAAAGCTCTTGCTTCTTAGCTCACAGTGCTTGTGTGGACTTGAGGTGGGTGTTGTTATGCGTTCAACCTCAAGGCTGTGGACATTATATTTGTTGAGTTGGCTTTCAAAAAAAGATCATCTACCACAGAGAATACGCTTGCCGTAGGACAGAAAAAAAGTCTTAACATACAACTCAGCGTGATTGTTAAAAGAGAAGACAGGCAAGTTATCCAGTTAAAAGTCTTTGAAAACACGTCCAACACTTTCAACGAACCTGGAAGGGACAGCTGTGTGTTACTACATGTAATATATGTGTGAGTGTGTAGCGAAAAGGCACTTGTATAGTAATGCGTATATTAAAGCGTGTGTTCTGCTGTACCTTTAGAGTACTCCCACTGGATGGTAGGAACAGGATAGCCTTCAGCTGAGCAGTTCAGTATCACTGCCTTCCCATAGATGCCGTCCTGGTCCTTCGGTTGCACCACAAATTTGGGAGGAACTGCAAGACAAGTAGACATTACATTATACTTATTCATCCCAACATGCAATATATGTCTACTGATCAATAACAGCTCACTTTGAAAGAAATCTCTCGAGGTCTTTCACTAACCAATCCTCAGTCTTAAGAGTGTTTTTCATTGAATTCGGGGAGAAAGATCAAGGACCAATATAAACCTTACAGATAATAGTTGGGTGAAAAACTGGTCATTTGGATCTGATACTGACACCCAGCACTATGTTTTCTGTCGCCAGCAGAAAACTTTTAAGAGTAAAAGACACAAGGCTCCTTGTTTGTATCTCGTAACCAACCCGCTTCTCTTACCCGCCTTCCCCTTACTCACCTCGGACGATGAGCTGGCTCTGGTGCTCCACGGCGGCGGCCTGGTTGCGCGCGACGCAGGTGTAGTTGCCGTTGTGCATCAGCGTGAGGTTGGAGACACGCAGGGAGCTGGTAAAGTCTATGTTGTCGATGGTGACACCCAGGCTGACCGGGATGGGCCGACCGTCCTTCTGCCAGGTGATGAAGACAGGTTGGTCGCCGGACATGACCACGCAGGGGATGAAGACTCGCTGGCCGATGGAAAACCGAGGGAACTCAAATGGGTGGATGGTAGGTGGAACTGGGGATGAGACATTCAAATTCAATTGCGTCGCAGGAGTTTGACCTCAGGCCTGTCGGTTACATACCTACAATTTAGGTTTAACAACAGAATTTCTTGTGTATTTTGTTTCTATTGATCTTTTAGTTTTTAAAAACGTGACCGATGTGGTCACTGCATCTTCAATGATTTCTTTCTTGTATGGTATAGTGCCATTGTTAAGCACTTTGCTACTTATGTCATACGTACATAAAAAAAGACGATGTCTAAATATGTACACGGCATGGCTAAACTACCTAATAAAGCACTGTCATAGCAACTCATTAGTCACAATTCTCTCTTTATTACCGAGTTAGTTCCCAATATTCAAACACCATGCTGTGATTTAGCAGGAACGAGAACATTTTTTTTATTACCTCCACAAACGGCTGAATTCTCACTCAAACAACATGCATGTAACATTCTCTCTCGCTCTCTGGGGACACCGTAGCCATCGTGAGAACCAGATGCTTTGGAAAATTAATGATTTAAAATAACATTGGAATAAGCTGCACTTCAGCGCTTATTTAATTCACAACAAAATAGGCATAATAGGCTCCTGGGGATTCCCTCTCGGCAGCGCTGGAATGCTAAGCAGCCGAGAGGCAAATTAGCCGAGGCAGAATGGAGGTATAGCTTTGTCTACGCTGTGTGCCCCCCCCCCCTCCCCCTCTCCCTCGCACACTTGTTAGCACGTCAAGACCCACCAGAGAGAGAGGGTGGGGGGGGGGGGGGGGTGTTGCCCATCCCGACATTTCAAATCATGCATTGAAGAAATCATTGAAGAAAGAAAGCCATCTGAGGTTATCATCGTCCAGGCTCAGCTCAGCGCTGCTGCATATTCAGATGAGCCCCAGATAAACTGGCCAGGATGATGGAGATGGTGCTTCGCTATCAGTGATGTGAGTGTGTTTTCATTACAGGTCGTGGTATACAAATATCCCTTTGCATATCTGTGTTGTCTGCGACAAGGAAATGTTTAGATACTAAGGTGATGCTTTAATGTATCTTTTAAATGCGATGAGCTGCATGTACGCCAGATGGAAAGACACAGGGTCAGTGTGCAGACTGATGAAGAGATTCCGTCTTAGCATCCAAGAGATTAATGATGGAGTAAACATGAACGTACTGCCGTATGATTCCGTATTTACATCTCAAATAAATGGCCTAAGCTGCTTACTTGACACTTCAGGTTGATAATAATCCTGATGGAGTACCCATGATTACACACAGCTACGGCGCCTAAATCTTGTGCTATTTTTCTTAAAATAAAGTCCCGGCTTAATATCCAGTGTTGAGTCATGAACTGTAGCTGAAGACAGATCAGACTGAGGTTCATACCTTTCACAGTAACATAGACGCTCTGGTGTGTGGAGAGCTGTGGCTGCACCAGCACGTTGCATGTGTATTCGCCTTCATCCACATCCTTCTGCACGTCAAACAGCTTCAGGGTGCCGTTGTTCTCGAAGGCCCGCTGGCGGTGGTTGTATGGCAGCAAATTGGAGTCCTTGTACCACTTGATGGAGTAGTATGGGTAGCCAATGACGCGGCAGTGGATGTACATGTCCCGCCCAGCGATGGCAGTGAGGTTTTTCATTGGTCTGATGCTGGCAGGCCCTTGAAGGACACATTGGAGAGACAACTCTCTTAAAATGATTTTGAGGCAGGGGGGGTGCTCAAAAAGACAGATGTGCTGTGTTGTGTGTGTTTTCACGACACCACAAAACATGCCGCTAACATGCCTTGATTCATTCCGACAGCAAGAAATCAAAACATTGCCTGGATTTATTTAGGAGATCCAGACCGCCTGACTGAAAAATTCCTCATGGTAAGTCAAAGAAAAAGGAAATCATCCCCAGTGGACCCGTTCGGCTCTGCTCTGTTTTCCTTCATATCACTTGTGCTTTTTGCCTTGTGAGAACCAGGGGCTCGTGTACCCTTCTATTTGAGCCTATAGTGAATATTACCTTGCGCTGCCACCTCTTCGGTGCCGGCTGTGATTGCCTCTGACAAGCATTAGAGTGGAATGGTCCCTCTCTCCACTCATGAAGCTATTATCAAAACCATTACTCATGTTGCCAGTTTCCGCACACACTTGTGAAAAACCAACAGAATAACCAATGGGCTTCCATAGCTCAGCGTCTATCAGGGAAATGGACTATTAGGCTTCTCTTTAAAGCACTATAGAAGACAGTTTAACTAGGCTCTGTAGTGTACTTTGAGCACAAGCATATCCTGGGTTGCTACTCTCTTTAGCACGATTAAGGAGCCAACGATGTGAGAAACAGTCATTACACTTTCTCTGCAATGGCACCTGTGGAGATTTATCTTCATTGCTTGGCTGCATTCGGCATCCACGGACCCTTGCTTAAGGGCTGGAGGATCGCCCTATTTAGCCTTACAACATGCAAGAGTGAGCACAATCAAATTAAACCAATCAGTGCACAGAAAGTGTCATTCCCTCTCTGCAATATAGAAATACTAATAGCCTTGAAGCAAGTACAGAAAGCTTGAGCGTCCCGGTATTACCGCTACATGACAACAAGCAACCCAGCCAACCATGTCCCTGTAGAGAGCAGATAGCACTACAGTCATACACTGGAGCTAACACTAAATCACCCTAATGGCGTCCCAATATAAAGCTATCAGCAGGTGTTGGGTAGGATGCGGGGCATTAGAAAAGTTAATGCTGACAGCAGTGACTGATGATAAGAGGAGCCAGTGCAGGAGGCTGTAACAGTATCTGCTGTATTCTGAGCACTGAAGCTACGATATCAAGTTTCTAAATGGAAAAACTAGCAGCACATCCGATGACTAAAAATAAAAACTAATTGACAGATTTAGTCAGGCCTTCTTGCAACATCTGCACATCCCAGGCACTTTAAACATAGCCAATTCAAAAGGAAATAAATCAAGACACGTTGATGTGTATATGTGATGGTGTGTTGGAAGAGTTGATCTGACAAGCACCTCTTACGTTTATTCGCGCCTGGTAGGAAACTGTCCCGGCCGAGTTGTTGCAGATGCAGCGATACACCCCTCCGTCAGGCACCTGGGTCTGGCTGATGTTGAGGTGGCTGACCACGTGGCCCTCGGGGTTGGTGTAGTGGGAGATGCGGTGGCGGCTGTCCCGCACAACGGGTTCGTCGTCCAGGGTCCACGTTACCCGGGGCTCCGGCGTGCCCTTCACAGTGCACGACAGCGACACAAACTCATTGATGTTGTAGACCTTCTCGCTGAATGAAGCCAGAATCTTGGGGGTGCCATCTGGGTAGTGGAAGGAGACACACATGGCAATGTGAAATTTATAGGACTTATTTAATAGATAGGGCTGTACTGAATACTTCATAATGTTGACATTCAACTTCTAAATACAAATTAAAATGCTGCAGAACTGTCCATTCATTCTGTTTAAATCCAGTATTTCTGCACAGTTTCAAATAAATATCAGGCTAAACTAAGATTATTAGAATTGTACTATTTGTAGAATTAGATTCCAATGGGGGCTGAGTAAGTATCGTTTCTGACTTGAGTGAGCCAAACGTTTCTAATAACTCCAGAGAGTTTTAAAGTCCAAAAGTAAATTATTTCTTTCACTGCAGTCAAAAATGTGTTTGTTCCCCCTGCTTGCTGCACACAAAGGGAGCCAGCACATGTATTAACAGTGTGGTCTAACAGCAATCTAACAGCACCATTAATTATATATATTTTATTTCCCCCCATTTTTTTAGGGTGATGACGTCATAACACACGACGGCAGACATTCAAAGCTTCATCAGAAAACCTCAACAGAAGATTCAAATTTCGAAAGGAAAGATATTGGGCACAGCCCTAACAATAGATCCTTTTATAAATGAGAATCTATTCAGAATTTTTTTTCATTGCAATACATTCATGTCCGCTGCATAAAAAGCTAAATCAGAGTGTAAAGCAGATTAATAGAGCTCCTTTCTCTGGCTCCACAGCTTCATTGATTATCAATATTCTCCTTACATTGGTGTGGTCATGGGAGGCAGACACTGCAGCAACCCGGATTGTGTAACAATATGCAGGCCTCTTTCAGAAAATCTAATAAAGCTGAGCTGTACTGCAGCACTACACGGCAGCACCACGTACACTGTCTGGATTTGAACATGAACACACAGTTTGGATTCACACGTTCATACACAAATACATGTACATGCAACAAAAAGACATTATACATATAAAGTACTGTATGATTACTGCTCCCACCCTCACATCTCCAGTAAGATCACTGTGAATTCTGACCTTCCAGTATGACTTGGACAAAGTCCTGGGCAGATATCTTGCCGTGTCTGGCGAAACACTGATAGGCTCCTCCATCGCTTTTGGCCATACCAGCCATGACCAGGTTCTCCCTGTTTTGGCCTGTCATGCGAACGCTGTTACTGGGGTAGATGAGCTCTCCGTTGCGGTACCAGGATAACTGGTACTCCTCGGAGCCGGTTATACTGCACGACAGTGAAACCTGGCTTCCCACGCTGCCCTTCACCTTCCGCGGGTTCACCACGACCTTCAGGGGCTCTGTAGGTTAGGAACTTTTGGTATTATTTGTTTTCTGTAGTTTAAACAAGATGTCATTAGTTTGCCAGTGAAAGATTCAAAATGCTACGTGTAGAACCATAAAAATCTGAAGCAGCATCTTTAGCGTCCTAGCTTGTCAGTGTTTTGAGGCATTATACCACTGATACAAATCAACCCAAATGACGTATCACCAGCCCATGATACTGACCTTTTACCAGCAGCCTGCCGACCACCTCAGCATTGCCGTAGCCATTCCACACCTCACACACATACGTCCCTGTGTCGCTGGACTGCGCTCTCTCTATCAACAGGCCTGTCACACTCTGTCTGAAGCGAGTGTCGGGCTCCAGCGGCCGGTTGTCCTTCAGCCAGCGGTATTTGGGTGCGGGGTGACCGGAGGCCTTGCAGGGCAACTCCACTCGATGAGACGCCATCACCTCGCGCCGCTCAAAGCTGTCCAGGATGTGTGGTGCTGAGTTGATGGGGTCTGCATGGGGTAAATAGGGTGTAGTAGAGGTTTGAGTTATTTTTGCTGTCACTTCTGACCAATTTCCAAACCCTAGTTCTGTTGCCTATCAAGTTATATGTGGAGTTGAGAATGGGATCATTGTCAGAGTGACACACTCATATTTTCTTTTCACTTGTCATGTTGGGCAAGTGGGTCTGAAATCTTCCCCAAAGTACATTTTTTCTTTCCCCTATAAAAATTGCTTTATTTATCAGTGGTTAACAAATAACAAAGACTAAAGTTACAGTAATTGGCATGTTAAATCTTTATTGAATTCAATTCTCTCAAACTTGCGGCAAACTGCGTAAAACATTGTTGGAGTTTTGCCCACATCCTCTCTAACACGACCCAACTAAACTCCTGTTTCTTGGTTAATTGATGTGCTTGCTTGCGCATCGCCGCCATTTTCTCGCGAGGGCCCGATCGGTACTGTGCATGTTCAATGCTCAACAGAGATGAGAAGGAACAAGATTGGCTCATTGCTTGGCTACCTTCATCACCAGCTGCAGAAAAAACAATCAATGTCATCATGTTTTCCCACTTGACCGATCTGGTGAGTATCTAGATTTAGTAGGCTGATGTGGCCTTTTACTTGCCCTGGGCAATCCTTATTGTTGAGCCCTGTTTCTGTGTTTTTATTTACCCATATAACACAGGTTTATGGCTAAAAGCTAATATGTCGAAAGTATCTATTGTGTGTGTCTAATGTTTTATGGTTATCATGGTGGCGGAGTGGGTAAAGGGGAACGAACTCTTGTCATATTGTGAGTTTCAATGTGTTCAGGGATGGTATCCCCAGAATATACGAAGAGCTAAAAGTCACTTTAAAATCGTTGTTTCAATCGTTATTTTGATCAAAATCTTTCATTTCACTTGGTGGGATGTCCTACAGAGATGCATGGTCAAAATTGAAGATTATTATGTTAACTTTTAGTTCTGATTAAAAGCTCCAAAAACACTGGATCCTACAATTCACATAATGCAACTGAATAGTCGAGATGACATCACATTGTCACAGGTTGAATAGTACCCCTCGCGACAAGTGAACTGATGTTCATGTGTAAAATCTGTCCCTTTATGTTCGGGGTAAGGAGGGCGATCTTCTGTCCTCAAGCCGTCCCCACAAACTGTGTTGGCACAGTTCTGATGACCTTTATCACATGTCATCTCCTCTTTAATTCATGTGCTTTTCCTGTCACTCTCCATCCTATTCACTATATCTACATTGGTTTTTCACAAGCACAGATTTATTTCCATATGGTCCTCGGTCACTTTGAAGCCAAACAAAATCAACAGTTGAACTAAAAGCTAAATGAAACAAAAGAAAAGAGAATAAAATAAAGAACTTGATAAGCAGATAGATTTAACTACATGTCAGGACGTGATATTGTTGCTGATGCACAACTTGAACGTTTGCATAGACTGCTGTTCTTCTTACCTGAGACAATGAGGCGGGCACTATTGCTCTGTCGGGTCTCTCCTGTGTACCGGTGGCGTGTCATACACCTGTAGTTGTACAGCCCGTCCTCCATTTGCACATCGAGGATATACAGGGCTCCCGTGGATGTGATGAGAAACCGTGACACTGCAAATAAGTAAATAAATAAAACATATCAAGTCGCTGCACATTATCGATGTATTGTGCAATTTAAACGGGTCTTAATAAAACCAAAGCAACATTTGACAATGACAGCTCCCCTGAACGTTGTTACTGCCTGTGGGCCAATCGGCACCAAATATGTCACCTTTATGTGACCTGTATATTGCCTCTGGTCAATCAGTGTAGTGTTGAACATTTTGGAAAAGCTATCTGTAGCTTGCAGATTCTCTACCAGACAGATGTCTTTGAGAGCGTCTACTGCCTGCAGACGGAACCTTCTTGAACAGAGTGCAGGATCCATCATTTGTTCTCATTTAATTAGTCCCCACAGACGACACGCTCATCTTAATTGTCTGGTGCAACAAGACTTTAGTGTTGTGTGCATATTTACTTTCATATAAAAGAATTTCCACTAAAAAAACATACGTCTTCCCACTGATGAAGGCAGACCACTCTGGACCGAACAGTAACTCAAACGTCACCTTGTCCTGACCTGTAACCTAACCCCCACAATCAGTAAATGTAGTCCTGAACATGCCCGCTTGTGTCTCCATGTTTTTACCAAAAGTAGCGTCTGAAACCCTGCGCGTGTGACTCATGAAAGGAACAAACAAAAGGATCAGTTGCCAGTTTCATCCCAGGAGACGTTTTTACAACAAATAATATTCTACAATCACACTGTGTGTATTCATTCTAACTGGAATCACTACCTTACGCATTCCAAAAGACGATACAGAAAAATCCAATTTTGAAGTCTCTTAGCAAATATTTGCAAGTCAAGTGAGGTACGTAGCTCTGTGTGGTTGTAGTCACCAAACATCTGCTGCAGCCCATTTAGCTCAGCGCGGCTTTGAGGCTCAGTGACGGCTGTGTGTTGTGTAGCAGTGTAACACAGCTCGTTATCATGTAGCTCATCGCTCTCTCCCCTCTCTCTCTCTCTCTCTCTCTCTCCTCTCTCTGTCTCGGGGGAAACTGTCTGTCTGTCTCTCTCTCTCTCTTCCCCCTTCCCCTGCTCCATCAAAAAGTGCAGGGAGCCAGGGATCACAGAGCGCTTTGATAAGGCACGGCAGCGCAGGTTGGATGTGCTAATGTCATGCTAATGTTATGCTAATTTGTGTGAACACATGGAGGTAGAGAGAGGTAGTCGGTGTTTATGAGGAGTGATGTGCGCTGTAGCCGGTGGCTGCCAGGGGTATTTTTATGTCACAGATGATGGAGAAGCCAATCTGAGACGGGGATCAAACGGGGCAGCCGTACGGTGGGGGATTCTGGTAGAGATATCATCATGCACACTTTATGGGTTGTTGAATTACTCTCATTTAGTCCCGTCATGACAGTTTAACAGTGCTGGTACAGGCCCTTGCACAGTGCATGCTAGAAACGGAATTACCATCTCATGGTTGTAAGTCTCCACCAAACCAGTCATGCTGCAGTTTACATCCATCTCTGTCGCTAATGTCATCACTTTATCATTTTAACCTATTGGGCATTTGTGTGAAATTGTCATAATTAGCATAAGAATGTTTACTTATGCTGTGAGTAAACACAAATTTGGTGACCTTTGACCACTCAATTCGAGTCCAGGTGGACGTTTTATGCCAAATTTGAAGAAATTCCCTCCAGGAGTTCCTGAGATATCTCCTTTAGGAGACAGGACGGATAACCCAAAAACATATCGTCTCCAGCCGGAACATAATGAAAAAAGGTGTTAATTGCAATCTATGATCTTTGTGTTTACCTGCAACATCTCAACAATAAACAAATTACTGCAAACACGATCAAAATGATATTTGGTGACTATTCGCCTCTACATTTATGCTTTGACTATCACAAGAAATCTGTTCTGCACATCGACGCAAAACCATCTATAGTTGTGATAGCATTTGCACAGCTTTGAGCTACAAACAGCGGATAAAGCGAACGACAGAAAACGACTTCCAACATGTTTACAGATCCCAGCAATGGTGCAATAAGAAAGGATGAATGAGAGCGCGGGGAGAAAACAGAGAAGGAGAGGGAGGAATACACAGCGGAGGGTGGTGAGGATGCTATTGTGAGCAAGTGATGACCTAGTTAGAAATGAGAGACCATGGATTTGATATCCTGAAGGGTTTTTTCTCAGCTTGAGGTCGAGGTACTCGAGTGTATGACCTACCACCATATAACCACAGACAAGCAAGAACATTACCACATTTTTTATTTTGTTGGTTGCACATGCAGTTCATTTTGAGGCGAGGAAGAAATTCAGAGAAAGCAGATATCTAAGGGAAAAGAAAAGCAGGCTGTCTTTTTCCTTCCCCCCCCATCTTCTTCCCCCTTCTTCTCCCTCTGAAAGTTGTCCGGCATCAGACGTTGACAAGGCCGGCTTATGAACGAGAGCATCTTTCATTAGAACAGTCTGGCTGTCACTGTGACAAAAGACCAGGGCTGGGAGAGGGCAGTACGCCTGTGCTTTAAATGCATGTTAAAACAGACACACAAGCTCACGCGTTTACATGCATACCGTATGTGTGTTTGTCTCTTGTCTACCGAGCAAATCAAACTGGATCTGGTCAGAGGATGACAGGTAGGCATATATTGATATTAAAATGGTAATTTTCACTATAATAACTGTGTAATATGCTTTAAAGGAATAGTAGACAATAGGTTGTATTTGCTTTCTTTTGAAGAATAAAATGAGAAGTATTTACGCTACTTTTAGAGTTGGGACCGGGAGACAGTTAGCTTCGCATTAATACTGGATAGGGGGGCTCAGTCCAAAGGTAAAATAATCTGCCTACAAGCACCTCTACAGCTCAAACCACAAATTGTTGTTTTTACACTTTGTTTTCTGGGATGTAATTTATGAATTTGTGAGCTTTAGCGGTGGACTATTTACTTTTGCCGATGCTAGCTGTTTCCTCTGATTTCCAGTCTTTATGCTAAGCTAATCGATCTGACTCTTGGTGTCAGCTTCCTATTTAGTGTGAAAACATGAGAGAGGTATCAATCTTATCTTCTAACTCAGCAAGAAAGACAACGTGTATGTTTACACAAATTCGCAACAGTGTCGAACATCAGTCTGTTTGTTCAGAGTAACTACTCAGCTCCTTAGAATAGAGTTTGACCCTTACACTTGTTCTAAGCCCAAGTGAAGTAGCATCTCGGTACTGTTTGTTATTCTTCCTTCACTGTGAAAATACAGTACATCATCCTCAAGCGTTTGAACCTTGATGATTGCCACAACCTGATCTCAAGAAATCTTGTACAGCTTCTGGGTGCTGTCTGCTGTCCACTGTAGCGGCGGACACATCTAGAAATTTAGCAGAGACTCTTGTGTTTACAATGCTAAAAATCGGAAATGTTAAACGGCCCCGTTTCAAAAACGGTTCGTAGATTTTGCACCTTACAGTTTAAAATCACTGCTGTGCATCTTTTCAGCAGGAGGTGAATTGACATGTGAGTAAAACATGTTTCTGTATTAAGACCATTGCAATGAGAACAGAAGGTGCTGGTGGTTAGTGTTAATTAAAAATCTAAAAAATACCCACAACTCTTGTAATTGATTATTGATTCTGGATGAGATTTCTTTCTTCCCAGAGCCAGCTCTCGCTCCCTCCCAAACAAACACAATTGATTGCTTTGCACAGAGATACAGGCCTACAGAGCTGTATTGTATTTGCATGTCCTTGTACAGTAAGCTGAGGGCATTTTCTGCGTATGCTCGGACTACTGCAGTTATCTCGAATCCCACTGGCTTGTGCATCTGTATATTAAAGTCTTTGTGTGAGCGAACATGTGTGTCTCTGAGCGTGCATGCGAGTGAGTGTGAGTGTGTTCATGCAGCACGCTGCTGCATGGAGGAATGGTCAATAATAACGATCGAAGGCTTTTCCCTGCTCCTCTCTGCTCCACCTACTGCATACTAGCACCGCCTGAGACACAGCCTCCGCTGTTCTTGCAAAGCGTTGGTGGGTATGTGTGTTAACATGCTAGACACATGAGCAGGCGTTTGTGTCCACACCTGGATGCAGTAAGCCCCTTTCCCACAGGACAAAGAGCCCACGAACACATCTGCTTTTTGACTTCAGTAGGAAAGGTGACAATCGGCATTCAATGACTATATAAATGAATATAATGAATAAAATCAACAGGGATTTGGACAATTATTATACTCTATTAACGTAGAAAGCGTACATTTGATATGCTCTCCTTAAAGCCACCAGACTCGTCAGAACGCAGTCATTTCACCCATCGAACATGCTTCATTCAAACCGTGTGTGTTGAGGAATTTTATGTATAAATTTAAATGTCGATTGACTGAATCAAAAATCCTAAAGGCCTTAACTGAGCCAACACAAGGTGATACAAGGTATTGCCTCCATGGTCTTTAACCACGAGTAACCTTTGAACTGCAATGATTATACCTGTGTCTTGGTGTCCTTGTATTGTATTGTATTTATTTGTTGTTGTATGCGTTTGTTTTTTCTTTCTCTTTTATATGGACTGATGTATTCTGAAATAAAGTTGAATACAAACAAAACTTATCAAAACCGTCTTTGTCTGTTCGTCTTTCCACTGTTCAAACAATCCCCAGCTCTGGTTTGAAAGTTTGAAACAGAGACTAAATCAGTAACAGAAGAAGAAGAAGAAATAACTGCCGTTACATGTTCATTGTTTACTAACCCTGCGTCAGTGGCTTCAAATGAGACACAGCAGGAAAAAAAACCCAGAAAGACGAGTGCAACAGCTCGGCATACTCGCAATGGAAAAGGAGTCTTTCGCCTATTTAGAGCGAGTGTTCCCGTGTTTAAAACACGGCATACGCAAGCACATTTGGGTGGGATAAGGGTATTAGTGTATATTTCTGAAACTATGGCTTCACTTCATCCCAGGTGGCCTCACTGGACTGTGGGTCGTCTCCTCTTCCCTTCCTCGGGCCCGCCCAGCTGCTTTGGCATCGACTGTGCCACAAACACAAGTCCCTTTCTGTGGCTCCACCACACTCAATAGCTACAATTAATCCCCACATAAGCCACACTGAGCCTGCTAGTGGTCTCTTTGTATATTCAAATGGGGATCGGCTCAGAAGTTTTTTTTACGGAAACCTCTGAGACATAATGGAAACACAGAGAAAACGCAGAATCATATCCGTATTACAATACTATTGTATTATTCTAGTTTGCACTGGTGTGGACGTGCTGCCACTGGACACACAGGTTATCCTGTGACAAGGACTAAGAGAGAAGGATTCCCGATAAGGTCGAACACGACACGCGGTGACATTGAGCACTTTGACCGGCGCTCGCCGGTCGACCATCTGCCCCAAAACGGGCTGAGAGAGTTAACTCGGTTGGCCTGAGTCATTTCAATATTCTTATAATTGAGACATGAGCGGTGGAAAGATGAGATGGGAGGAGGGAGAGATGGGAGAGATGAGAGAGAAAGCAGGCAGCAGAGAGAGAGAGAGAACAAAAATAAAGGATCAAGAGGGAAAGAGCACCTCTGGGATACAACCACTCTCTGTCATCTGAAATGACTTACAAATTAGCTTACAGCTATGCGCTCCCAGTGAAGGCAAAAAAAAAAGAAGACAACTTTCATATGCTAATTCAGATCATGGCTAGGCAGAGTAATTATCAAAGGAAAACCTGTCAGCCCTGTCTGTCTGACAGATCTCAACAGGAACCCGTTAGCTCTGTCTGCTGTCTTCTTCAAATCAAACATACGATGACTAACGAGAGTGTACTCAAACCAAACCTGTATATCTTCGCATCTCTGCATGCGGCACAATCCTCGAAGTATAATATTCTAACATTATGCTGTTAAAAACAGGCAAACGTTGGGACACATAGTACAGATGAGACAAATTATTTCCCCCTGGGACCTTGAACACCTCAACCTGAGGAGCTCTGAGTCAACGCCGACGGTCTGGACGCCACTTACAGGAAACCCACGGAGTCAGCTAAACAATGCTGATAAAAAAAATAAAAAAAATGTGCTTCCTCATCACTCTGCTGGCAGTGTCCCCGCTGTGCGACTGTCTTGGAGTGTATTAGTGAGAGGAGAGTGGTCCCCTGGAGACAGCCGGGGCCTACGGTGTCACCGTAACCTTGGAACGGTCAAAGGCAAACAGCTTGACAGAAAATTAATAAATAAAGATAACGCATGCTGCTCATACAGTGCAGTTGCACATTAACAAAGAAACACCTATCTGTATGTAGAATACATTTTTGACTTGAGGTGATACAGCATCAGTTCAATAGAGAGAGGAGCATCTGCATTTTGATCTATTAATATGATCACAAAGGGAACAAATATATAAAAATAACAAACTGGCTGATGATGACTGTTTTCTGTTTCGTAACAGTTACAAATGTACCACATGAATTTGTGAAATGCGCCGTCAAATTTAATTCACCGGCAGTGAGTAATAATCAGTGTATGATGAGCCCGGGAGGATCCCGTGTGGTAATTAGGCCCGCTCAGAGTTATTGGCAGAGTGACTCCGCTCGGATCGGGCTGGGATAAGCATCTCCATGGAGAGGGGGATCCCACCAATTTAGAGCCCCTCTAATAAAAACCATTTGTCATTCTTATAGGAGGCACACTGACAGCTGCTGAGGGTTGGCATGGCAACGCACGGGCCACCATTCGCTTACCAAGCAATATTCCCAGTATACTGTAAATGGTGGAGAGGTAGAACAACACACACACACACACTCACAGGTATACTGTCCAGTCAAATGTGTCAATGCTTACACATGCAATAAATACTGTACATGTATAAAGACATTTTTGATTATTATATGATTATAATTTTGATCTTCATAACTGTAAGTCTCACCGTAAAAATGCTACCTTGTTTGCAAAAATGCGTTCTGTAGGAATTCTATCAATTATCCTACTTATTCTTCATTTATATTTGCAATTTACATCCATGATATTGTCTGTACTCATGTTATTTGACATCTACTGCACGTCTGCAGTACATTTGCAGTACACCCCTACAAGCAAATTCAGAAACACACACACAAACCAAGCGCCTGCCCTAATTTCTCATCACACCTGGACTACAAACTGGAAGCAGCCTATCTGGGGTCCGGACCCTATCTGCTCGCTACGGAGTTGAGTCAGAGAAGAAGGCTGAGAATTTGTTCCAATCAGCGGCAGCATCCCTCTGCTCATTAACTAGACACACGCTAGCCTGAGGCTAACGGCCTCATATGTCAACCACAGATAAAGATGTCATCTTCTGCTTGACTGAATAAACCGCTATTAAAACTAGATGCAAATGGACGCTGAACGATATTCAAATCGGGAGGCAACAGGGAAGCTTAAACCCTGAGGCGCTTGGTCTCGACATTGCCCCACATTCCTCTGTCGTGTTAAAAGGAAGAGAGATTTTAGATACTGTCAGTCTCCGGAGTGATGTTCTACGAGACATCCCAGATCACTGCGAAACGATACCAGAAGTAATGATTCATGGTAGATGTTATGGAGCATCGGTACATGTTTTCTATATTAGACCATTTTACACAAACTGCTTCCTCATCTGTGCTCTTTATGAACGCCAAAAGCTGCAACCTCCAAACAACATATTACGTGCGTCACTCCTTGGTGGAAGTGCTTTTAAAGATTTTTGGACCCTCATCTTGGAGTGAGCTACAGAGACATTTTAAACTGGATTATTTTATAGAGATGCAAGTTTTTAAAATCATTTAAGAACTGAATGAACGCGTCTTGACAACACATTCTCCCTCTTGTCTGGTCAGTGGTCTTAAGCTTCAAACTATGACGTTCTATGTCCCCCTCAGTTGTGGACGTGTCAGGGACAGTGTGTCAGTTTGCACTCGTTACACAGTGTCTTTTCAAAATGAACTTCCGTCTCCACAGAAAGTCAGGTTTAGGCAACAAAACCACTCAGGTTTAGGAAAAGAGCGCGTTTGGCATCAACTTGACTGACGTGACAAAATGTTAACATTTAGTTTTGCACCAAAGTCCTGTGTTTGTGTTGTAGTTTTGGACGACAACTGTTGATCCGTTTAAGGTTTAACATTTAAAGGGCAGAAGTATCAGAGTCCTTTTCAGGTCAGGTCTTGCTTGAGACTAGATATTGGACGAACCAGGGACACCTGCAATGTCAATCCAATATGAGAGCCACAGTAGACGGTTCTTAAACCAAGGATCAAAATCGGTGCAGCAGACCCAGAGATATCATCCTTTTTATTCCACGCTTGGCGGCTGACAGACCGGGTGTGTTATGCTAGTCGCTGCTAATCAGCAGCTAGCTTTAGGCAGAGATGAGGAGCTACTGGTAAGCTCACTGCTCCACACTCCTACACCCACATTTTCAAATTTGTAGTTTTTTGCACCCAACCGACGCGCCTCAAGTTTCCACTATGCAGAAGTACTCCCCGACACCCATAAACCTGGATGTGTAATATCGGTTCCGCTTTAAAGTCATTGTCAGCAGCTTCATGTGTGACGGCTCCTGACTGGAACTCTATCTCATCAAACAGACTCAAACAATGGACGCTGGAAGAATGGGGTTTATTTGTACAGGACTTATTTGACATACTATGACAGGATGTCTCTATTCTCCACCAGACGGTTTCGAGGCAGCTGTTTGAGCACTTTTATTTTTATTTTTACCAGACAAATGTTTGTCTGCTGAAGTCAAAAATGAGGGAAATCTCCACCTGCAATAGCTTTCAAATCTGCGCCTGTGTGTGTTTCTATCAGAAGTGTGTGTGTGTGTGTGGCTGCATGTGCGCTGTAATTAGCCAGTACTGGAGTCAAGCTATTAAACCCCCGATGGTTGTGTGTTTACAATGCTATCATTGGCCTCTCTCTGGCCAACACTAAATGAAGCAGTGTTGAGCCTCAGCTGTATAATCATGAATATTCATCTCTCTGTCTATGAGAACCTCTGTGTGTGTGTGTGTGTGTGTGTGTGTGTGTGTGTGTGAGTGCTGCACCGGCAGGCATTAAGGAAGCTATTACTATCTACTCAATCACAATCCATCACTTTGTCTGGATGATAAGTCAAGCTGACAACAATTCTTCTTATCGCCAAAACCCAAACAAAACAGCCTTTGATTTGGGAGCGAAGCCTGTATCCAGTCCTGCAGCTTTTCACTTCAAAAGAGCACCGTGGCAGGTCAGGGTTATCTTGGTGGATCCCCTACAGTCTGTTCTCAATATTTTGTTTGATAACACACACACACCCTTACTGCTTCCCCCTTTCACTCATGCTTGATGAAAGCTCATGATTAAATTTAAAAAAAAAAAAAAAATAACTTGAATACCACCTGGGAAAGAGAAGCGTTGACCGCATCCAACAGCGGCACAAGCTCAGAAACGACGAGGGGCATTTTCAACGCAAAGACATGCGTTTTTCAAGCAAACGTGAAAACCGCACAGTCTCACTGTGGTCGTTAATTACGTTCCCTGCGCGAGAACGCGGCGAGCCTTCGAGCCCCTCGCTAAACTGTGATAACCTGAGTGTAAAGGAGTTTCCTCCCATAGCGCCATTCCCATGGGAACTTCATGGCACCACATTCCCGCATTATGGAAAGGGACTTAAATACAGTGCTCATTGGTGTTTCATGGTAATTTGTGCTGGCAAGTGGAGCGGGCGATGGCGCTCTGTGAGTAAAGCAGAGGGGGCAAGAGGAGGATTAGATAATCAAACAGTGTGCCACTTTAAATAATCTCTGGCTCCTCTGGGGGAGGTGAGACTTAAAGCCGGAGCCCTTCTGATTTAATTGTCTGATTTCCCCGTCATTACGGTTGAGGGCCTCGGTAATTCAGGCTTATTAAATATTCAGCAGCCACGCTGAGGAAGGGGAGGGAACGGAGGGAGAAGGATGAAGCCGGAGAGGAGCGAGAGAAAGAGAGTGGGAGGAAGTTGCGGCGAGACGAGGCCTGTGTGCACTGCTTGACGAAGATTCAGACAGAGATTTACTTTGATCCACACTGTGAAGAAAGACCCCTGTTTTATTTATTTAGGAAGCCTGAACAGGGGATGTTTTTTTGCAGATAATGACTGGATGTCTTCACATCGTCGGTGTAGATTTGGACAGATTTTGGGACAGTGTCAAGGTGCTACTGAACCGTAGGATGGCGTCATTTTAACTGTTGCCAGGTTTGTCCGTTTCCTGTAAAGGCTACTTTAATAAAGAGCAACAGAGCGAGGAATACCACATCAATGACCTGGTAGCCCTCAGGCCGAACGGGCTGTTAGCTAGCTGCAACACTGGGAGCATGTCTGTGAGATGAACAATGGTAAACTTTACAGTTAAAATGTATCAATATCATAGAACTTTAAATAATCACTCTGTTGGATATAATTGTGCATTAGCAAATCCTTGTTCATTTTAACATCAACCCACTTCTTCATTGGGATTAAATGTTCCAAAAGAAGCAAAAGATGGAGGACATTAGGTCCTTGTTTTAAGAAGAGCCAAAGTGGAAGAAACAGCGTGGGTTAATTTGACATCAACATGTGTAGCCATCATGTGTATTAAACGCCATCTCCCTCTCCTCCCCTTGTTCAAGTGTGGATCAGGATTTATGAATTATTTCGACATGGACATTATCTATATGCAACGTCTGCCACAGCATTCCCAGTAGACACATTCGTTTGTGAATGTCATTTTATCAGCTTAATCCTGGTAGCAGCAGCTTGACCAGCAGCACAGAGACACAGCAACACACATGGTCTACATGCAGTCAATGCTTTGGGTTTTGCTGTGGATCTGTCAGTATGTTCAGTATTTCATCAGCTTCAGGGATCTCTTGAGTTGTGCATGAACGAGGCGACAGACAAGTACATTTTAAATCATAATTCAAGTATCCACTTAACAATTACAAAATAAAACGTGAATATCTTTGAATCTTTATAAGCCAGAATCAAACTTATGTCATCATGTAAGCACTATTGCAACTGTGCATAATGGTTGAAAGAGAAAAATGAACCAAGCACATTCGCAGTTATATAAAAATACTACTGTAAATCATTAAACTTTTATTTATGTGTACAGTTTTTTTGTTTAACTTTTTGTCACTTTCAAGACCTCAATAAACAACAAAGCAAAACCTAAAAAGCAACAAAAAACGTGTTGTTTAAAACTATTTTAGTTAAATTGCACCAAAAAAAAAAAAATAAGACGACATTCGTGGTTAAAATTAAATGTTTTTGTGTCAAATCTAAAGGTGAAACCAGACTCCACTTACAGACATGATGAGTGGAGCTCTCCGTGGTGCTGAACTATGCTGCGGAGCAACAGACCAACTAAAACAGGAAGCTGGAACCATCTCAAAAACAAATTCACCAATGACAATCAGGACTCTGCATGGACAGGATACAGACAGTTCAATTAAACACGAAGTCTCTTTTAAAGACAATTTCATTCACAATTTGAGAAAAAAGCCATCTCTGCACTGTATTAAACTGACAGTGCTGATCTATTAATGGATCAAACTGTTATTTTACGTACTAATGGAAAAAAAATCCAGACAGGTTAAAACCACTCCGACATGCTGTGGGTATGAAAGTTGACAAATGAAAAGACTGTAAAACCACATTATAGTGATTATGTAGAAGGAAGTGACGGGACGGAGTGCAGCTCTCTAATGAGTCACCCTGTCTGATCGTGGCCCCGGAGCTGCAGCCTCCATCCGCAACATTACAGAAACTACATCTTGACGTGACATTTTCTCTTGTATTCAGTCCGTTAAACCCTTTTTATGTCATACAATTAGAATCATATAGTCTGCGAGCGAAATCATTTCACTAACCTCATATGCAAATCAGCTTGTTTAAAGAGTTTAGTTTGAATCGAGTGACATTATCCTGGTCCTAACATACTAGTGCATTATTTAAAACTATCGTCTAATTTATTAAAACACATACAACTATATATATTATCAAAAATACTTATGATGGAGCTGGTTGAGGTGGAGCTAAGTCACACAATTGGATAAAGTGCTGGGGAGCCTCACAGTATTGTCACTTATTTTGCCTGATTAGACCTTTTCTTCAGACGGTGTGGGCGTGCAGACATCTCTCTCACTGTCCTCTTATTTTGGTGCGGGAGAAGTTGCAACTTGAGCATTATTATACAAGGAGTTTCATATCCCTGATTTAAATCCCATCATACTGCAGCTTTGCACAACTCCAACCTGCCAGTCCATTTAGCCATTGTAAAAAAAGACACCTGTGTGGGTGTATGCAGGGCCTTAAATCTGTAATAGTGTATCATATCTAAGTTGACTGTATATTTTGCATTAAAATTATTATCTAATACTAATATAAATCAAGAAATAAATAATTATTGTATTTTCAGATCATTTTATTTATTTGTGTATAATATTTTTTTTTAAATGAGAGAACACAAAACATCACCAACACCACCATTCCCTATCCATCCCATATAAACCCAATTTGAAAAAAAGTCATTCAGTTCATAGAGTGACGCAGAGAGACGGCACGCAGTGTTACATCCTTTCAAGAGGCCTTCTGGCTAAATGGTCACACCCCTATGGTGATGTCAGTGATGTACCAATATACTTTAAGGCTGACACATTTTCAGCAAGCTTTTCTAACACTATAGAATCAGATGTACATGTCACTGCTAAGCATTTGCTGTCCACACAGTTCCCCAGTAAGCAGTGCTCAGGATCCAATGGGGAGGTAACTCTTGTGATCTGGGTCCTGCATTCAACATGTTTACATATGTTGAAGCCGTGTAGGAAATTGGGGCATTTACAACATTTTGGCGGGCACTTAAAATAAATGAGTAATTAGTGCATAGAGTTGTTTTCATGTGAAATGAGCCCAGATTAAAAAAATCATACACTAATCAACACCGTGTGCCGACATCAGTAAATTAAAAGCATACAATTGCTGTTTGAAAGAGAAGTGTGCAATCATCTGTATGTGTATAGAACAGCATGTTTATGAGTGGGAGAAAGCAGAACACAGTTCTAACTGTTCTGGGTTTTATGTAGCTCTTAATAGCCTTCGTATATGTACAGTGCAATCGTTCATAGAAAGTTCTGGAAATAACTGCAGTTCAAATATTTAGCATGCTTCATTTTATCCCTAAATTGAACCCTGCTAACATTTTGAGCATGGCTGAAATAAAACCACAGGCTCCAGCACCGCATCATTGGTTAGTACTGACAAATGTTGTTCTAGATTTGGGACTTAAAAACTCAACTGAGCTTAGTAACGTTAGTCAGCGTTGCCACATAAGAAGGCAACTTTCTTTACCATCTTATTTGCTTGGGGCGGCGTTGGTAACGGCCCAGAATTTGGGTTCGTTAGTGTGTTAGACACAGAAAATAAATGAATTGAATGGAAATAAAATGATGGCTTACTGTAGAATCAGCTGACACTGTGTGAAATGACTCACTATGGAGGCCAAACAGTCTAACATATTATATTGTTATTATTACTGTTACATTAACAGGAAAGCAGCATATTAATGTAACTGTATGAGGTGAAGCCAATTCTAGCTGTTTTATATACTGTTGGCTGGTTTAATTTATTGTATTACAACGCATTGTGTTTTAAATGCTGATTACACATGGTTATTTGCAAAGTAACTATAGCTGACGGATAAAGGGAGTGGAGTAAAAGTATAAAGTAGCAGAACATTTAAATACTCAAGGAAAGTACAAGTACCTCCGAACTGGAGTTAATTACAACACTTGAGTAAATGTACTTCATAAACATTCCACCAGTGGTAAATAATGATCAATGCAAGCCCTGTGACTGACTCACACTCTTAAAATACAATTTGTTTTCTTTCACCAAGCCCTTAAAATAATAATAATTTACCATTTCCCCCTTCTGGTGACTTCTGTCCAAAGCTTAAAAAATATAGCATATTTCAGACTTAAGCATTTTTCAATGCAAAGCTGGAATATGGACTGAAGAATTTATGTTGTGCTTCAAAGTGTAAATGTTTTTCTCCTGTAGTTGTCTGTGTAAGTTTATTTCACTATTACTCAGAAAAAAGATGCAAAGCGAGAGAGCAAGACAGAGAGGAGAGAGACTCAAGCATCTCAAAAACAACCGATTATCAAGCTCATTATGTTGTTTGTACAAACTGCTGCCTGGTTTACCTGCTTCAACATGTTTCTGGTTAATGAAGATGACAACCTGTAGTTGCAAAACAGCCATTATTTATGAGGATCCTCTGGAACATCAATTACATATACATGTCGGAGTAATTATGGTTGCAGATGTAAACTGATAAACAATTCTTGGCAGACAACGCATAACGAATGTACTTGGAAATTTGCAAATACAAATGTGTTCTCCGTGAGAGATTGAGGAAGGTTCCTGGCAGGCCTGCGAGCACACACTGCTCTCTCAGCAGCACTGGCCTTTTGAGCAACTTCTGTAGCAACATTTAGATTACAAGGTTGTTTCTCTGAGGCCAACATTCATTTATTTAGTCCAGCTGGATATTTACGACTATGCAGATTTAGAGGAATCTGCACTCTCACCTTCAGACACAAAGACCTGGTGAACGTCAGTGTTCTGCTGATTCAGACAGGTTTGTAGGTTTGAACAAATAAAAGATGAAGACAGAATTTTGTTTCTCAATTTGCTCATAATCTAATAATAATTAAATGAAAAAATGTCAAGTATTGTAATAAGTAAAAAAAGTCATAATCAGGGCTTGACAGTAAGGGTTGCCAGTTTCACATTTGACATTTATCTGCATAGTGTTGAGTCCTGTTGATAAGAGTAAATTGAGGCCAAAGGACTTCAGGCAACCAGAGTGATATTGTACATGAGCACAACAAATAGGACGACTACATTACGTTAGCTACATTCAAAGAGGACGGCCAAAGCTGAACGCATATCAGCTGACTGACATCAGCGATATGAGACTCCACACCGTTTATCCTCTTTTACATCTCCAGAGGAGAGAATGGAGACACGCCCCTCGTTTACAAAACCACTGCACCGCCATGTAATCGAATTCTCACGGCAGCCTCCACCTTTTCTGTAATGGCTCAAAATCACAATACAAAAATATCTTTCCTTCCCTTCATGTCATGGCTTTTCAATTTCATCCCCTCCCCTCCCCTCCCCGTCTCCGTCTCTGTCACCGTCCCTTCTGTCTCCTTGCTTTTCATCTTTTCCCTTTTTTTTCCCTTGGTGTTTCCCTTCCCTCCTGCTCCCCCTCCCCCCTCGCTCTCTCCCCGCAGAGCATTAGCTTGCAGTGGTCAGGCCGCTTGACAGCTGCTCCACCTGAAGAATATCAATCAATGTTGCTGTGGAGACAGAATCAGGCTCCCCCTCCTTTATTTTCCAGCCCTCTTTTTTCCTTCCGTCGTCTTAGTCTCGCATGTGGTTGATCGTGGACCGAGCATGAGCCTTCGTTTGTTTGTTTCTCCACAGTTGCGAATGGATCATGGAGCTCACGCAGGGTGCGAATATCTAGATACCATTTAAGATCTTGAGCTGATCTATTACATCAGAATACGTTGGCACCTCCCGCTGCTAATTTATTTGAGGTGTGACTAATTGAGCTGCGGATGCGAACCCCACGATGTCTCAGACTATCACTCCAGATGAGCCGGGCAGACAGGCGTGGGATGGAAGTGTCTATCACTGCTAACACATGACAGAGGAGTGAGCACTGTACAAATCATGCTGCTCAATATAGGACCACAATCAAAGCGCTACTAATTACAATTAACTCCTTTGTTCATCCACGAAGAAAAAAAACTCTGTGCCAAAATACTTTTTAAAATTTCTGTTATATTTTATAAAATATTTAGCATTTGGTCATTAGTAGGAATCCAGTAACAAAAAAACCCAAATCCTACTATTTTCCAAATCGGTTGTGATTACATCACCTAGCAACAATTCCTCCTGGATGGCCAAACTGTCAGGAGACCAATCACACTCTTCCCTCTAATTGCTCCAATCTACTTCCCATACGGCACACACTCCCCACTCTGAGCCTGTCCCCAAACATGGCCCCAACCCTGCTGCTACACATAACACTAAGCAGCGAAATGACTCCCCACAGACCCATCGTCAGTGGCACCAGTGCCAGGCCCGCCAGCGGAGGGTTAAGTAAATATTGGGCAAAGCAGCTGCTCTCAGAGTGCCGTCGTCTGCCTGTGTTCCTGCCTGGTCCCAGCCTGGTATAAATCACACACAGCAATTAGTGCCACGCTGTCCCACTGCCCTCGTTAAACAAGCCTGCACGCTGACGGAGCCCATACACATCAGACACATGCCTGCATGGGCGGAGGAAGGAGGGACAGACGGGTGGATGGATGGACACTCAGGAGAAGGATCGGTGTTTTAAAGAACTTTTAAGACCAGCGTTGTAACATTAACCAGTCTCTGGTGCTACGATGCAATCACGCCAACAAAAAAAAGTCTACAGCCAGGCTAGCAGCTCTGACAGCTGTGCTTTTGTCATTAGTTCAGGTATTTGGTCATAAACCAAAGTAATAAACAAAGTAAAACGCTCTGTGCCAATCAATCTCGTCGATGAAAAAAATACTCAACGTATCCCCTTGTAACTGTTTGTATGATATTTTATGAAAAGTTACTCCTCATTTTTTCGTGCGTTTCCCTACAAAAGCCAGCAACACGTGTTGATTCCTGCTCGTGAAATGCATTCAGTCTTTTCAAAATAAACTTCTGTCTTTATGTGAAACAACTCAGTTAGGTTTAGGCAACAAAAATAATTAGTTAGGTTTCGGAAAAGATTGTCGTTTGGGTTCAAATAACCTTGGAAGTGCCATAAGTATGTTACGCAAGTAACGTGACAAATAAATCAACATTGACTTCTCTTTCCACACGGCGAACAAACAGCAGTCTCCTGGCTGAAAGATCCCTGGTTGTTGGACCCAACCATTCTTTGTGCCGGCTTCAGCGGTCTTTATACTTCCTCTTTAATGATCACATGGATAACTTCCGAAGTAATTGAGTATATTCCGTAGGCATAGCTATGAATGCAGGATGAAGCCAGCCTGAAATACTTCAATGAGTACAGGTAAGTACAAATTTGTGACGTGCTGGTGGTACTACTTGGAATATCAGGGGATCATAAAAGTCAATAAGATACGTAGTCTAAGTACCATGGACATTTTTACCAAATTACATGACAAATTATCAAGTAGTTGTTTTATAAAAAAACATTGCTGGGGGTGCTAGATTGAAAGTCAGGAAGATAACTTAAGTCATTGGGATTCATCCTCTGAAGAACACAAATTACCAACAGCTGTTTAGATCTTTCAGTCTGGACCACAGTGGTTGATTGGCACAACAATAGACTGGCCTTCCTTAGAATCATAGCGGCTAAAAATGGATTATGTATTTTCACCGTCTGAGATTCCAAACCTAATGTAGCACGTCTAAAGAACTGCAACTTTAAATAAGAGGCGTTATGACAAATTCCGATCCCTGGAAACACTCAAAATGAAACTTCACCGAATCAGGAAGTGTCTTCTGAGACAACAGGAACGCGCAGCGAGGGAGCCAAAGAGAGGGACAAAGGCACGCTTGGGCAGGTGCAGCAGCTGTGACACTAAATGGATCAGGATTTTCAATGATACCGTCTGTTTTTACCTTAAATGTAACCGACTTGTGATAGTTTGAGAACACACTGATGATGTCCTGCTGAGGTTCGTCAGATAACAATGTGTCATTCTTGTGAGCAGATATTTTTTTAATTTGGAAGACTTGTTGGAAAGAGAGGGATGTGGAGTCTAAATGGAGGCTGAATAGCGAAAGACTATTCCACACACACTAAATAAATATACGTTTATAAGAGTTGCTAGACTTCTATCTTTCAGTGAAACACAGACACACGTCCTGCCTTGCAGGAAAGTAAAGCAGTTCAGGCTGGTGGATTCTTTACTCCGATGGGCATCAGCTAGGTAGGGCAAAGTGTGATCCCAAACAAGCAACTGAATTGACTTGTTTCAAGGTACGAAAAGCCACATCATTAAGGTATATGTTTCCTCTGAGCTGTGTTACCATTTAATAAACTAAATAAATTGATAAAACAGTGATCGGTGGAGAGGATCTCTTAACTTGACAATGATAGCGCACAGATCATGGACTGTGCCTTTAAGGCCCCATGCAAAAGCATAGTTTTCCATGCACTGATCCATTGAGAGATTATGGGCTATTTTATTTCTATAAGATGTCTTCTTTCAGACTAGTCGAAAGAAAACATCTAAAATACACCTTTGGGTGTTTATATCACTACTTTGACTATTTGCGTTTGTAATTCTAACTTAAATACAGCAAAAGTGACCATTAGTTAATGCCTCATTTGCATATTAAACATACCATTTCAGAGAACTTGTAATGCAAAAAAGAATTGTCTTAATGTAAGTAATCAACTGGGGAATGTCCATAGTGATATATTTTCGTTAGGGGGTGTCTGCCCTTGCAGGGAGCAAGTGCTCCCAGCTAGTCTTATTTAGCGTATATGAATAAAACAGCATGAACCAATGATGGTCTAATTTATGATGCATGCTCTGAAAAGTGATAATCAGTGATCACTGAGCTGATTTTTTAGAATCCATCAACTGTGATCTAAAATAGCCAATTAAACCTTCAATATAATTTAGCCGACAACAGCTCGTGAAAGGACTAAAACAGCGTCTGGTGAGAGGAGAAATAGCCATCAGCACCCCTATTACCATATTGCTCTAAATTACCACCATCAGCAGGGGAACATTTAACATGCCACCACCCAGTGGAGGGGGGGGGGGGGAGAGAGACCCACAAATAATGTCAGAACGAATGTAGCTGATTTACATTCTGCTCTCTTTGTGATTGTGCTACCAGTTGCTGTTGTGTCCAGGGTAATTAGGAGGTAATGACAGTGTAATTGGGCATTGGGCACATTTGGAGACAGACAGAGAGGGAGATGTGCTGAATGACTTGTCTAAAAAGGGATGACGCTGTATGGGCAGACTCTCCACCACCACCACCTGAGTGCCACTCACAGACGACAAGGCAGAGGAGAGGGGGGATGAAGGAGGTGGGGGGTGGGCCTGATATGGAGGGGGATGGGGAAATATGGCTGGAGCAGGTGGAGGACGCTGGTTAGCGGGCATGCTCCTGGTGCTGTAACTGTGACAGAGAAAAAAAAAAGGTTGTCAGTCTAGGACCGTTTGGTTTATACACGTGTTGGTCTCGTGGATATTCTTATTCATAATTCTCTTTTATTTCACGTCTTTTTTTCCCTATGGTTGGTTTCCCCACGTTTTTTTCCCCTGTTTTCTGTCTCTGCAATGCATGCATAGATAAGGATTGTAGAAAGGAAGACAATTGTACAATCCCCCCCCCCCAATTTCCCTTCGCTCTGCCTCTTAAGGACTAAGACAGATTCTCCTGTATAGGTGAATTGTGAGAGGGAGAAAGATGGGGAGAGAGAGAGGAGAGAGAGAGAGAGAGAGAGAGAGAGAGAGAGAGAGAGAGAGGTGAGCTGGTTACTGTGGCAACCAGGAGAGTGACTCTTGCAATGGCATATGCATGGAGGGGGGGGGGGGGGTAGAGAGGTGGAGGGAGAGAGGAGAGTGCTGGTGAAGGGATGTAGTAGAGGGAGGGGTGGGCTTGTGGTGGAGGAGGTGGAGTGCAGGAGGCAGATCAGAGGGAGGTGTCAGTGGGTTACTGCGCACAGAGAGATTCACCCTCTTTTTTTTCTAACCCTGGCAGAAGAAAGGAGGCAGAAACAAAAGGGAGCTGTCTTTTGAATGGTCGCTGCGCTGGATTGGACTGTCAGCGCTTCCTCCTAACAACCTCACTTAGCTTGCTACTCCCAGACACTTCCTTACTCTGTGTCTCTCTCTCTGTGCTTCCCTTTCAGAACACTATACACGCCTCAGTCTGTTGCATGTGCCTCTCAGATTGAAATCTACCGCTGATAAATTACAGCCGTTAATTGTTGGGAATTAACTGCTGGATTTGAGCTTTAAAATGAATAAAGTAAACTTCACACTTTTGTACATTTTGACTCAATAGTCAATTATTTCAATTAAGGTTGCAACTAACATTTATTTTCATTTTCGATTAATTTGCTACTTTGTCCAATAATTGTTTATTCTATAAAACATCAGAAAACCCAAGGTGGAGTCACTAATTGTCTTGGTTTGTCTGACCAACAGTCCAAAATCCAAAGACATTCAGTTAGCTTTAATGTGCAGACGAGGAAAAGCAGGAAATGATCCCAGAGGCTGGAACCATCAAACCTTTGGTATTCTTCCTTGATGAATAAGCTAAAACGATGACACTTAGATGTTTTTACTTGTGCTACTGTTAAAGTATGCTAGCAGTTACTATTATTCAACATATATCACTTGTGACCACAGTGACTGCTGTTTAACAAAAGTTACGTCGTCTCTCTCTGCAGCAAGAGTTTGTGACTTTAGTTGAACACCAACCGCTGTGGCCTTCAAGTGACAATTGTGGAATAAATGGTTTGTGGGCAGATTTTGTCAGCGCGATAACGTTGCAACCGGGCAAGATACAGTCACGAAACTTTACAGATGTGCAGTTGAAATGAAGGTCGAGTTGACGATGGGTGTGGTCTCAGCAAGGGCACCGGGAGTAAGGGTTGTAGGAAGTGGGAAAAGTGACGCTTCAATATACCCCTAGAATGTAGCCATTTTCGCGCTATTAATTTTTGCACGTTTAAATAAACATTCTGTGTCGCTATGGCAGCGACTTATGTCGACTACTATGTGTAAAAGAGCCGCGTCATAAGTCATCGGCTAACCTTCACTATGAGCCAGAGAGAGAGCTTCATACATGTAAATTAGACTTGCTCAATGCATTGAGTGAAGAAGAGTCAGATGGTGGGATGGAGAAACTACAGTTTGTCATACAACCCTGTGTTATTCAATGACAAATAAAAGGACCTTGTACCTTGAAGATCAATGCATTCCAATAGCGGTTTTTAGGTATACACCAACCCCTGGCTGTGTTAAATTAGTATTCAATTGTCAAAAAAGTAGCTGATCCATTTTCTATCAATCTAGGAGAAAATGTATTATCCTTGGTTCTAATTTCAGCCCAAATCTTGCTACATCCGCATGCAGGACAACTGGATTATTACAGATTTTGCCCCATCTGTCGTGTAAACTTTCCATTTTTGCTTAGATAAGGGCAATTAACCTGTCTTTTAAAAACTCCTTCCAGAGGCGTTATGACTTTGCTGGCCCGTTGTGAAGACAAGAGGAGGATGAAAGTAAGTACCCTCTGACCTTATGACAGGAGCCCACAGAGAAACAGACTGCCAGAGACAAACAGAGCCATGGGGTGGGTGTAATGAATATGCTGCCCCCTATGGTGGGGATGACCTTATAAACAACAACAAACTGTCACTGTGGCCAGGCCTGCTGGGAGCTGCCCTCTGTGCAAGGGCAAATGGCCTGGAATTCACTGGACAGGACTGCCAGGGCTCCGAGAGGAGACAGTTATTAGATGTTGTAACACAAGCTTCTGGGCATGCATAGTTTTTTTTTTTACTGTGCACTCGTTTTAACAATCAGTCAAACGTTTAAATTCCTCCTTCAACCAGCTGATGAGACCACACGAGTACTGCGTTAGATGCCGCACACAGTAGTTTCTCCCTTTTACGACACACAGCGTCGTACAAACGGAGGATGGCACATCATAAGTTATTTGTTGTGTAACCCAGGTAGATCATCAAAAGTCCCGTTGATGCCGCAGCGGCGAATGTGCTCCACTGTGTCGCGTGGCACTAAGTGACTGCTTTTATTATACGAGACAAGCGACACGCCTGCGATCGCTGTGATCTCAGCCAGGCGTTTCTGAATCAAACGGCAGAGGAGAGACGTCCTCGTGTTTCAAGGAGGGACTTTCATGTCACCATGAAGGAGACGGGGGGGAGGGGGGTTGAGGGTTAGAAGTCAGAGCGAGGCATATGGCATCTTGAATTTGGGCGATGAGAACTGACAGGTTAACTGAAAATTTGGCGGGGGGTTGGTGAGTGGTAGGGGTGCACGGGGAGAAAAATGGGTAGAGGAGAGGTGGGGGAAAAGAGGTGTGGGTTCTGGTACGTGTGTGTGTGTGTGTTTTGGGTGGGATGGGTAGGTGGGTAAGGTTGCTAAACACTTCCATCTGTTCGTATCCCGAGGCGCTACTGGGGCAGTTAGCTACTGTCTTATGCAGATGAGGTGTTGCTGGGCCGCCTCCTTCCGCTAACAGCAGATAAATAATGATATAAATATATTTGAATAATAGAAATGGCAGGACGGGGGGGAAACAAGGAGCAGCGGGGTCAAGCTGTTTCCGAGGGAGAGCTTGTTGTTCTTTTCTTTCCATCCGATGATCACAGCTCTCTCAGGATGTGCGAGCGCTGTAACTACGTCCTCATTAGGGTCGGCCTTCCTCACCGTCCCATGAGAGAGATCTGCTTAACAGGGGTCCTCCACGCACACCGACAGGCATAATAGGAGCAATGAAGATATAGTGGAATTCTAAGCAATACTGATAATGTCACTTTGTACTTTGGTACTGTTAATATGCAGTATATAAAACCTGTTTTGTTTCTGACCAGTGGCCAGGTTTTCACTGTCTTAATCCATTATAATAAACCTGTAGCTCTTTACATTATTATTCTAAACACTGGCTAACTGGTAGGTCTTCCTCCGGGGGGGAATATCTTGTGTTTAGATAGTCAGCGCATACAGTGACAACCAACAAGTTGAAAAGACTTTTTAAGGAAAGAATGTCACAAATACAAATGGAGCGGTTTAAAAAATGGAATTTGCTTTGTAGACCCTCCGTTTTTTAGACAAGTAAAAGTAATATATTTGTGTGAACATAAGGGTTGCTATTGGTTTGTTGATCTTATTGGGTTTCCATTAGCATCTGCCATAATAGTTGCTAATCTTCCTGAGGACCACGCTGTCCTTGGATTTCTGTCTACAGTCCCGTAAACACTGATTCCGACCTACGCTACAGGCTTTTCGGATTGAAAGAGGTTTTAAGGGGTAATTGAGTGAGATTCTTGAATCCCACACGTCCCTGTTCTTAGATACAGTCGTGTCATGTGTGTGCTCCCACTAAATGATCTCATATTCAAATGAGGATAAGGGGCTTTTGTTAGAATGAGGGGGATAGGAGGGAGAGAGAAAAAAAAAAGGTCGAAGAAGTGGAGGAAGGAAAGCAAAGCCCAGACTGATTTGAATCTGGTAAACTGTCAGAGAGAGGGATTACCCCACCAAATCCCTGGCGAAAATAGAGGCCCGAGTTATTTACTAGCCTTACAATCAGCTGCAAACCATCTGTACTTAATTGTAAGACACAAACTTTATGAAGATCAACTGGGGATTTGGCTACAAAGCCTCTTACGCCGCTGAATTGGTGTCCCTGCCTCGAGGGGGAGAGTATGGGAGGGTGCTAGAGACACGTCACATGTACTTTGGAGGACGTGGACTCCGCTGCTCTCTCTAGTATCTATCTGTGCCCCGTCCTGCTAAATACATAGACAAACCCTGTGCATTATTAGAGTAAGGGTGGGGGGGGGGTGGGTTGCGGGGGCAGGGAATTAAGATGAGCTTTACAAAGTAAGCGTGCGACACCTCTGCTTGCTTAGAAGTGAACCTGGACAACACAGGCACACACAGAGATATATACATGACTGGCCATGGCCGGCACCAAAACATTTGTTGGCTTGAGCCTGAATTGCTTTTAGCAGAGGCCAGTCATGAGATCCCAATTAGCCACGTAATTGACCTGGTAACCTACACTTAGCCATGGAAATCAGCATGAGGAAGACAATAGCTAAGATACAGGCCCGGTGCAGAAACCCTGCATGCGGTGGCATTGTTTAATGTAGGTCGCTGTGCATTCTGTTGTTCCTGGCAGCCATCTGAAGACAGGAGATAAGAAGTCCTGTCCAAGCCACTGAATGGCAGAAAGCCAGCTTAATCCTATTTAACGAGAGATCTGGGCTGAATCTGGGGTGGGGCGTGTTGGTTGGGGTCACGCGAGGAGCGCGTCGGGGTCAGGCTGTGGCTTTGTTGGAGGTGTGGTCACCGGACATTGAGAATCTTCAAAAACAATGTACACCACACCTCTCTGCATGCACTCATCCATAATCACTGATGTAAATGCTTATCAAGTGCTTGGGAACAAAAATGTGAGTGTGTGATTTTTGTTGTTGTTGTTCTTATTTTGTTGCCGAACAACATGAGCTAAATAAAGGAGAAAAGAAACTCACAGAAGCGTAACCCAGGAACAAATATTGTGGGATCTAAGCTGCTGGCCGCTTTAACTCATTTATTTCCTTCCGCTGCGCTAATTCCCATCTCCATATGTTGAAGGGAGTGTGTGTGGGGAGGGCGGGGGGGGGGGGGGGTTGCGTGTGTGCGTGTATGGACATAGGGGGTGGCGGGTGTCAGGGATTAAGCCATCATGTCTGGACATACGCTGTGTGTAATCATGCTGGAAGGCTGGTCATTGTGCATCTCTGTGTCCAGTATAAGTCCGTGGGCCCCGGGACACCACGTCACTATCTCAGAAACTCCTTTATATTAGAATATAAAGTAGATGTAAATGTAAAATTAACTAAATAAAATGTTATAATAGACACATAAGCTCTGAAACTCTGTCTCACGTAGAATAAATTCAGCATTATTTTTGTGTTTTTATGTTGTGTTAGTCGGAAATTTGTTGGGATTTGCTAATGCTGCCATGCGCAAGCTAATGAGCTAATAATCATTTCTCTGCAACTCCCTTCAGAGCTTCACAACAAAGCAATCTGCATCACAGAAGCTATAAACTATAAATCAAACCGCCTGTAAATTACCAAATAAACTGTTAAGATAGAAACTGTCAACTTTCAACACACGCAGTTTCACAAAGTTCAGAGAAGCACCTGTAGTTTTGTCCTCTGCTCGGTCACATCATTACTCTTAATGAAGCTTCCCCCACCCCTCCACCCCTCTTCATTAGAAGGTATAATCCCCGATGGCCCATCTGCCAGACGCCAAAGCCACAAAACACAGGGCAAACAAGGCTGGGAACAAGCCGGCCATTATGGGGCCTCTTTGAATGGGCCGAGCGATCGCGTACACACTCGCCGTGTTTGCTCAGGCCCTGCACATGCTCACCACAGCGCTGCTATTTTCACACAGAGGAGGAACTATTTGAGCTTCAGGAGAATGATCGCTGCTGATGAGCGGTGCACCTGCCACTAAAGAGGATAGGTGTGTGTGTGTGTGCGTAGAGTGGAGGACTCTCCCTCTCTAGCTCAAAACACAGACATAATACTGTAACATGAAATAAATTGCAGCTAAACTTTGTAGGACACAGTGGATGCTATATTTTTTATTTCATGATTTGCTCATTTTAGGCAGCAGAATTGTCTCACGACTGCTTCAATGTATCTGATGCTTTCCCTTAACAAACAGCTTATATAATAAGACTGATACAAGCCAAGCATTCAGCTGCACTTTGTCCTTTCACTATACAGTAGGCTTTCTAAAGGGCCTCCACCACATTAACAATACGCTCTTCTAAATGTCCTCTTTCCAAGCAAAAAAAAAAGCCATTTTAGGAAAAAAAGAGAAAAAAAACAATTGTGCTATATGTTCATCAGCTCGTCCTTTTCAATGTTAGCTGAGGAGAGCCAGCACTGTTCTAGCAACACAGACTGACGGACACAAAATGGCTGCCTCGGACTGAAAGAGGCAGTGAGCCAGAGCAGCAGCAGCAGCAGCAGCAGCAGCAGCAGCAAACCTTTTACTGGTCTCCCTCTTTCCTCACTCTTATTGCGGGAAGATTGACAAATTGCCAGCACACCACCACTTGATTGCTCCCCCCCCCCCCCCCCCACACACACACACACACCCTCCAATAGTCCCACAGCATCGACATATCGGGGGGGTTGCAGCAGTGTGACCCCCTTGCCGCCCAACCGGGATTACACTGTGGAAATGTAATCCTGGTTTTGGGGGGGGGGGGGGGGGGGGGGGGGCTAAAGGGATCAAGGCGCTAGAGGACACAATGTAATCAGGGACAACGTCTACACCCCAAGAATCAGGCGGCACGATAAATCCAAGCAGAGGTTTATCCACGACGTCAATTAGAACATATGTTGGGACACATTAATTGAGGCACGACACACTTACTGAAAGTCGGCCCGCTCATGCATGCCGAGGGCAACGCACACTTTTTAATTTGTATCGTTTTATACACTTAAAAGATTTTTTATTTCTTTATTAAAAATACTTTTTGAAAATGTATATATATATATATATTTGATTGCATGAATATATGAATGTGTGAAAGGCAATTTCACCTCCCAGGATATATGATGGTGAGAGACAGTACACATGCTTCTAATACATTTGTGCTCCTATGTGTAGGAGGGTGCCAAAATTAGTAAACGCGGCTGATGGACTGAAGAAAACTGTGTCTGTGTCTCTCTCCCCCCCCCCCCCCCCCCCCCGTGTGTCTAAATGGATGCACAAGGTCACGTGATCTGGTCTCCATTTTGGAGTGCTTTGCATGTGTGCAGGTACAGCAGCCTGTCAAGACATGCCTGGGACACACAAAGATAAAACACACACACACACACTCGTTAACTACACGTATAAGTGACCTCGCTAGCTTAGAGAAATCAAGCTAAAGTGAAAAAAATGAATAAATAGAAGAAGCTGGCTAACATACAGTGAGCTTAATAGCTGCTGAGAGAGAGGAGGCTTATCTTCCACCACAGCTAATATGAGCTTCTCAATTAGAGAAAGGCTCTCTGCCTTTCTCTAATTTTTTTGTACAATTTCTCCAGGCAATTTATTTAGGGTGGGGGTAAAAAAAAAAAAAAGGGGAGAGGAGAGGAGCGGAATCCGAGCAAACCGTATTGGCCAAACGCACGACGAGTCATAGCAAGCTCCAGCCAATCAGGCTGAGCTCACAGCATCAACTCAGGCCCTCAGCAACAACATGACTATTTACTGTATGCAAGAGAAAAATCTATTTCAGGTTCATCACTGCCCGTCCAACGAGCCACATGCACACAAAGGTTGTATTCGATTGTCTTTACAAATAAACATAATATTTTGATTTGATTCGTTAGGTTGCATTTAAAATCTGCACTCTTCTTGTCAGTAAGTTAGAGGGAAAGCTGTGTGAAAACTAACCCTGTGATATTATATTTGACGGCTGCAGAAAAGAGCAGAGGCACCAAACATGCAAATGAAACATGTTTCTTAGCTTTCGGAAGGCTCACTCTGTATTCTTCATTGTGAATTAACTCTGATTATGCAAAGGAGCCTTTATTCGCTCACTTATCAGTTTCATTTCTTTGTCCTCAGAAGTATTTTTACACAGACTCCCTCCGTATTGTACCTCTCTCTATAGTCGCTGAGTGGAACTAAAGGATTATGCAAGCATTTCCCAAGAATTAGGTTTCCTCAGTTTAGACAAAATAATGTAAAGAGTAAGTTTTCTTCTAATGTTTTAAATACCAGGAGTTTGCATGTAGAGTGAAAATATTTCAAGCCGTTCAGCTCAAACATATAAATACATCTTGAACGAAATATTGCATAATTATTTAAAATCTTGCATTTAAATAACAGGAAAGTCTTGTTTTTATCACAATAATTAGCTCAACAATACACACAAATGTCACTGTACACCGTTTTAATTTTATTAAAAGAAAAATAAAGATTTAGTAATTCAGTACATTCCTAAAATATATATATTTTTGGTTTAATAAACCAGATGAATCCTACATTTTATAAAAACTGAAAATATGCAGCTTTGCAATTTCTTTTTGGCCTTGAATATGTAACAAATTTGCTTTTGGTATTTTGTTGATTAAACATTTAAATACTGTCAGAAATATTAAAACATCAAATTTTAAAACTTTTATTTCGATAGTTAATTCAAAAATCTGTATTGCCTGTCCGATTATAATTTATCTTTTAATTCGTGGTAACTCAAAAATGAAGTTCAATCAGTTTTAGTTGATAGATTAATACCATAATGGTGAAGAAATGTTAGACAACAAAAAAGAAGGAAAATCTTCCCATGAATCCCCTAAAATAAACCCATGGATGGTCTGTCTCGTCTCAAGGCCTCCCAGATCTGCTGGTCCAAAGTGATTCTTAATACTCCTTTCTCACCATCTGCTCCTCCACTCTGTATTTCAGAGTCAAGGTTACACATCCCAGCTCGAGAAATACTGCAGCAGGAGTGTGGTGATACATGACAGGGCACCAGGGCAAAGACGAAGCAACGCGTGCAGCACGCCGCACTGAGATGTCCATCTATCAAGGTGAATTCCCACGGCGACTCGTCTCGGTTATACTTTTCCTCAGGTCACCTTTATACTGGCACCGCGGAATTAATTCACTTCATTATTTGTAGTTTTGATTAGCATTGCGGAGCAGGGGGAGGAATCTTCATCCCTATTATCTTCTGACTGACTTGTGGGACGGCTAAGGTTGGAACCTCTGTGCAAGTTTTGCTTTTATTTGCTTGTATCTTAATTGTCATGCAACAAATTATTCTCATCATACTTGCGACAAAGGTGATTCTGTGGAGAGAAAACAATCTGCTTTAACTGAAAAAAGAAATCTCTGTCATAGCAGCACGAGCTACGTTTGAGGCCTGCTGACGTAAACAGCCGTGATATATTGAAATGTTAAAAACGTGTGTCAACAAAGGGAGGCACCGGGCCAGCGTTGCCCTCGCACAAACAAACGCACGTCAGTCGTGGCGACGTCAACCAATATTTAATTTCTTGCTTGTCCCTTGTTGTGAGGATGTGAAAAAAAACGGAGGGCTCGCATGTCATGAGTCTGCATTAAAGCTCGAGTCGTGATGTTTTTCCCCCACTTTCTTTCGAAACACTTCGTCGCCGTCAAATGCAGCACAGACGGGGACAGAAAAGGGAAAGAGAGAGGGAGATAGAGGGGAACATAGAGAGGGAGGGAGGCTGTGAATAGGCAGAGTGAGTGGCATGCATGGACAGCCCCTCGGTCTCTCAAAGACACTGCAGCAGCTGCATGCACGCGATAAGAGCAACCATTCACAGCCCCCCCGCCCACCCTCTTTTTCCTCCTCCTACACACCAATACCATCTCTGTCTCTCTACAATACACACGTATCTATGTACACCGGCCTCTCTGCAGGTTCCTACAATGATGCTGAGATTTCAAGCAGTCTTCTGTCGCCAGTCAAAGGTCTTCCCCGCAAACTGTTTTCTGTGACGTCAAAGTACAGCAGGGTTGAACATGGATGAGACGGAGAATTGGGCGGTGGGGGATCACCTTTCTCTTTTATTTATTTTTCAAATCGCTGACAGAGAGCAATCACGTAGCGCTCAGCGACACGGGCGTTTCTGCAGCGACGTGACTGACGCTCATCTAGCTGTCCACCACACTTAGTCTGTTTTGTTTGTTTTATATGTGGCATCCTCAGGTGATGTCACATCAGAGAGGGGATTGGTTAAATGCCTGAAAAATCCCTGTCCCATAATGACAGAGGGATGTTTAACTGACTATCTCTGATCAGCGTCTATGCACCAAAACCGCAACTTGCATTATGTCACCTTGCATTCCAAAGACATTTACGCCTTAATGCATCATCCATGTCATGTTGCTTCCCCCCCCCCCCCCCCCCCCCCAACCCGGACAGGAAGTGATCCAACATCCCTCCCTGTGAACACACACACACACACACACACACACACACACACACACACACACACACACACACACACACACACACACACACACACACACACACACACACAGGCCCAACTCAGCACTCTCAACAGCTTTCGGGCTTGTGCTTTACATACAGCTGCAGCCTTATCACACATGCAACAACAAAAAAATGTTCCTCAAATATATGACATGTGAGCATATCTAACCGCCAGTGACATCCATGCCAATCACTCCAGATCCACTGATAACATCCTGCCCCCAAATCCATACAGTCCACGGAATGTCTAAGTGCCAATTAATTGGCGGCTCCATCCGCGATTAGCTCGTGTTGCGCTTATAGCTAATCTGTATCTTGGCAGGGAGCCACGCATGACCTGGCTTCCATCCAGGTCTGGGAGCCTACGGAGGAAGCAGCCGGAAGCTGTAGCCCCGGCGCAGCGCTGAGCGGCCCGGAGAAGATGTGCCAAACTGCGCCGGCACAAAGGAGACCTCACTGTTTATCAAAGATTAAGCAGTGTTTAGTATCTCTCCCCCGGCCCTCCTCCTCCTGCCTGTGCTCAGATATATACGCATGCGTGCACACACACACACACACACACACACACACACCCTAATATTGTTTCCCAGCCCCGAGAGTTTAATAAAGAACAAATTGCGGTTATTGGTGAGCAAACAGCACAGTACGGAGGTGGGAGTGTGATCATTGCAGCGCCAGTGCGGTACAGAGATGGAAAGGGCATCAGCCAATTTAACTAATATCTGTGTCAGTCTGGGGCTGGAGCGGCAGGCTGTGTGGAGGGAGACTTGGTGAGAGTGAGAGTATTTAATGCTGATGTCTTACAGTGCTGCCGGACACTTAGCGACTTTTGTGACATTGGATAAGCATGTAATCAAAACTGCAGAATCATACACAGTCGTGTTTTCTACCTGTAATGCTGTAATATAGCATTCCAAATATTGCTTCACTGCAATGTGAAGTCTGACACAATCATGATACGCATGACTTATTAGACATTCATTTGTGCAGGGAGGCATTGAAGCAAATTAACTATTACTTGTGTTTTGCTTCCAAAAAGCCACTCATATTATATTTGTGGAGGTGTGGACAGTTATAGTTATTACACAATTTACCCACTCAAATTCACACATGTAAACCATTCTATTTGATCGGATTTTTTTATATTCTTATCTATACATTTTCTTTGATTTTGTGGTGCTAGAAATGAATAAATAAAATGATTATTATATTTCATATTTCTTATATCAAGCCTTATGAAGACAATATTCAAATCTATAAACCATTATTGTAGCTGCCCAGGTTAGGTTTAAAAGAATTACTGTTAAACGTTTGTGACAGTGGTGGTCACCCTTACAATATGAATATTTATAACGAATAAATACTTACATCTATCTATGCACTGCTCGCTGCATATCAAGTCTTTTTTTGTTTTTCACCAGCTAGCTTATCATGCTGCCTGCAACCTGCCCAGCCCAAGTGTATCTACCCGTCATGTTCCCATAATGCTTTGTGGCAGCTGCAGCCAGATTCATGCACACAGGTATTGATTTTTTTTTTTTTTTTTTTTCCTTCAGTGCAACCCTTTATTTATCTCACTAAGCCCCTGCCACTGGGTGTGAGGAGAGAACCAGCTCGCAGCCTGTGAGAGGACACTGAATTCAACGCGAGAGACGCTTACCACGTAACGTGGATTTATTTTCATTTATCTGTCATTTATCTGCCACCGCCGCTCTGCTGCAGAGCATAATCCTAGCTCTGTGTGGGATGCATGTGTAGGTATGCATGTGCACGTATTTGTGCTGTCCGTCCGCACAAACACTCCGTTCTCCACAGGCCACCTGACCCATTTTTCTGTGTGAATAACAATACTCCAGCCAATCATGGAAGGAAGGAATGGCAAGAGCTGGAAAAAAAGACTCAACATTCAGCCTGTCACACGTCAGAGTCCCAACCCTGCCTGTCGACAGAGTGAGGGATAGAGAGGGAGGAAGGAAGGCAGAGAGAGAGACAGAGAGAGAGAGTTAGTAATCCTCTCTCTTCTCTCCCCCTCCTTACCTCCTCTCCCTCTACATCTCCACCACAGAGGGACCAGTAAAACCATTACCCACCCAGCCCAGCCCCCAGCTCAAGGTTGTGCAGCGCCAATGGCTGCGCTTCCTACGTAGCATGCTAAGAAAAGGGCAAAACTGACAGCAAGGGAGCTTCAAGGCTGCTCCCAACAAAAGACATTTATTACACCACGCTACCTCTGGCTACAACACACAGTATATATACATAGCGAATGATTACCTCCCATTCTACCCACTAGACAAATATTTACAGTAGGGCAACAGTGGTACTGGAAAGTCACTATTCCTCTTAAACACACTTGAGCTGTGATGCAGGAAGGAAAATAATTTCAATGTAACATACCTCTCTTTTATATTATGTATGCTGCATGTTAATGAAGCATTTATGTTAGCTGATAACATTTTTAACTGTCAACACAGCGTGGCCCAACACGCCTGCCTCAAGCCATCTCAGAGTTGACTGTATCCTTAGCATGGACTCTAAGAAATAGACGTAGTCGCTGAGACGCCACCCATTGGTTTGTGGAATACCATTTTGAAGCCTCAAGTACAGCAATTTGGTCATCGCCATCTTGTTTTTTTGCAACCAGAAGTGACACGAGGGTAGAGCTAAGTACAACCGAACACTTGATAAGACAGTTTTACAGGACCAAAAACAGAAACAAAGACGGAAAAAAACACGGACAACTCCCAGACCGGACAACGCCATGGTAGCGACCTGCCAATCACAAGGTAGCCCCGCCCTAAACATACCCTGGTGTATGCTCTATTTGACTCTAAATGGACCATCATTTACTAAATGAACATCATGCTGTATTAAAGACTTGAAAAAAGCGATTGAGACCATAAACTCATGTTTACAATGCTTACATCAACGGCCATCAACTGTGCGACCCTAACCCCACAGGCATTAATGGCTACATACCAGCTGGCTTCATAGCTGCCTTTAAAATGGAGGAGAAGGAATGGAGAAGAAACAGTGGGAACTGTGGAAACACATGATAATAGCCAGCAGCCTTTTGATGGTAACTCTTGATATTTACTTCAATTATGCACAGCCAATTAAACCTATATAGTGTGGCTGGCTCTTCTCCCTCTGGCCAATGGCTGCGGGCAATCGAGGCTGGCTGCAGAAATAACTCCCAACACACATCCCCAAATGTCAACACACATGAAAGAAACTGTGAAATGCACAAGATGGCTCAGCAAATGGCCGGGCTGAAAGCGTTGGAGCAATCTGCAATATCCATAAACAAACTGTCTCTACATGCAACCAAATCCAGCAGTTCTGGTGATGGTTAATATATTAAGTGGGTAACCTGTAATCATTTTTCTTGACGAAGAAATAGAAGGGCGTCTAAGGCATGTTTAACAATGTAACAGTTCATATATGTGTGTATGAGATAGTGAAAGAAACAAAAAGACGGCTAAGAGATGAGGGAGGACTGAGCAGAGCAAAGAGAATCTGTGTGATGGCCGACGGCCCTTGTGCTAAGCTCGTGTGCTGCATGAAAAGAAGCCCCAGTGTGGGTGTGTTTGTATGTGTGTGTGTGTGTGTGTGTGTGTGTGTGTGTGTGTGTGTGTGTGTGGGAGTCTCTGCAGTAGTTCTGGGGGGGTCGGCCGCCGCTAAGCCCTGCTGGTGCTGAATGCAGAGCAGCCAGCATCAGGCCAAGGCAAACGACTACAAGGCCTCCTCAGTGACTGCAACGCAGGCTGCACCTGGGGAATGGCCCTGCACAGCAACACAGCCGCAGACAGCCACGGTCCATCACGACGCATCCCAAAGAGCAACCCGGCAGGAAGTAAGCGCGTTTCCACCAGACATGGTCCGTAACTAAAGTACAAGGCTTTTTAATAAAAATGATTATCACAGTGGGCCTTCACATCTGGGCCTTCTTATCTGTTTAAATAGCAGACAGTGCTACAAGATGTATAATATTTGAAAGGCAAGTCAGCCAACTGTAGTTTAGGACACGGGTCATCCACCAGACAGGTCCCCACACCCGTCCTCCGCTTGGTTCCACCATTACCGACACCAGCCATTTCAAAACAGCTCTGGCGTACTATACACATACTGTATAGGTCACAGTTTGTCAGAATCATCTCAACATACCATAACCAGTATTATGAATCAACACAATTATGTGCTTACATGTTCTTACACATCCTCTACCCTATGTGATCAAGAAGTACAAAATGTAGAAAACCTAAATTACCACAAAACACATTACCTCTCATCTCAAATTCACGGCTGCCCATTGTTTTTTCCTTTCAACCATGTCTACAACAAAATGACATTACCATTCAACTAAACTGCATTCTCAATTAGGTTTCACAGGGAGCGTATTTCCTCCCTGATTATGGGAGCAGTTTTAAACACTTGTAAATGAAACAACGAACATGATCAGAAGTCTACTGTGTTCATCTACCCCAGCGACCTCTCTACACTAACTTCCGTGGACTACGACTAGAAACGTACTTGTGATACGTCAAAAACAAACGTAATCTGGGATAAAAATACATTTATTTGACATTGACAATGCACTTTGGTCGTATGGGAAGCTTTTAAATGTACATTGTGTGTTTCCATACAGCAACGTTCACTCATTGTTTGTCTGAAAGGTTTGATTTTCCAGCAACAAATCTGAAGTCTTGCCACAACCACATGAGCCCACCATGATGGTAAAATCAATCTGAGCTTTTAACTGCACTACAAAGTGATAAAGAGTTAAAACAAGATGTCTACTAATATAAGCTAAAGATAGCCATCTCACGTTTAAAAATACTACTTTCATTCCGTTGTGAAATAAATGGAAACCATCCCATCCGACTGCCTGTTTCCTTTCATTTCCCCCACTAACCCATTCAATTCTCTACTTCTGATTACTGCTTCTGCTCAACTGTGCCGGTCCAACAGGAGGCCGCAGTCGGATCCCGAGTTTGGTTACTGACTCTGTTAGTTAGTCACAGCTAAGACAAACTGGTCACTGCTTGAATCCAGACATGTTTCCGGTTTTAAAGTGATTTCATTGGACAAAGTGATTCATAAGTCCAAGACTCGGTTTAGCTGTACAGGCAGAGCTACTGAAACCTAATCCTTGTTTCCACATACTTTGGTTAAGTTGTTGCATAGAATAGAATACAAAACAATAGCCATCTTTACTAACAAGTGATAGAGTTTAGTATTGTATTCGTGGAAATGAGAAAAATGTGTCCAGTTCGGTGAAATAATTAAACTTGTAAAATGTTTCTTTATACAAACACAAGAGAAAATACATTATAAAAATGAAACTGTGTTGCCTCATTGGAAGAAATTATCTTTTTTCCAAGTTCAAGAGTCAAGAGCATCAAACCCCAGACCAGTATAATAACACTGTATCAGACAGCTATACTGCACTGTTACCTTTATTGGACGTCCTGACTGAATGCATTTTTCATCATAATTTCATATTCTTTTCTAATGGACACCAGGGTTCTTTAAGTGGTGCTTTGTTAGTCTACCCTGCAACAGCTCAAAAAGGTCTACGTCCAGTGAGACTCACAGAGGGCCTGTCTGACGGCCGCTGCACACCATGCTACACCTTCCCAACTGAAAAGCGAATTCAATTATTCATAGATAACACAGAAAAGCTATATTTCACTTTTTTTTGTTGTTTAAAGCCCAAGTGTTGATATTGTTTTTGTTCATTAAAAATTAAAATATTGAAGCCCGGTCATCGAGATGAAGGGGTCAGGCCATCTTGCATTGAGCTGTCAGTCACTGTAGTGTGCATATAGACTCACAGACATGGACACACACACATAGTGCACTTAAAATGTGTGTAGAAGAGGATGAGGGGAATGGACGGTGCGTCAGTAGGATGCGTGCACTGAGACGTGAATAAAGACCATTTGCTCATGGATTCATAGGCTTCCGTCATCCATTATTTAGCATGGAGAAGAGCAGTGGATTGGTGGCTGGCTGATTTTTCTGACAGCGTTTACATGGCTGATGGCTGCAGATGTGATGATTTTTACGGCTCTAGATAAACATGTTTTGTTTTGACAGTGCAGACCTCTTTCTTTTTTTTTTTCTGTAACATCCAGCATTCCAGAAATATTCAAACTTCTTAGCCATACTGTAAAACTATTTGACAAGTCAGTGATAAGTTCATAACATCCAAACACACAAATGTATTCAAAGTGAGAAAAACCTACAGTGTACATTCCATCCCTGTAAATAGCCATATCTGAAAACACGCTCGCGGCAAATCCATTTAAGGACAATTAAGAGATTGCTATAGATTTCAACATGGCCGATTTCGCCTCATCGGACAAATGTGAAACGTCAAAAAAAACAAAAAAAAGCAGTCGCTAGCCAGCATTTGCCCTCCATCCAAAAGCAAAATGACATTAGCCCCCGTCTATTGAGTTTGCTAAATGCCCCACATAAAGTGAATTTGCCCCCCAGGGCTGGGAAACAATCACGCAGGCGAGCGTTCCATTTAAGTGATTTGAATGATCGGAGTGCTGCGGTGCTTCCTATCAACCGGAGAAATGGGTCAATACACTGAGACTAAGTGACATGGCTGGCAGCCTGAGCTCCCGTGGAAGACCAGGCAGAGGAAGAGGAGCGGGACCGGGACCTCACCGTCATTGAGTCAGACCGACGTGGACGCGCTCACACACACACACACACACACACACAGAATGGGCCCGGCTGGCTGGTACAAGCAGGGCCTTTGTGCGGGTTCACGTCAGAAGATTCGTACAGTTAGCTTGGACCAAACACACCTCTGCTGTCACAGTGCTCAACACAACTCAGCAAACAAGATCCTCATCGGCGACTAAACACTGTGGAACAAAAAACACAGACTTACTTTCAGCGTTGATTGACAATGTGTCTTTCTCCCAGGACACAACGGTGATGTAGGCCTCCACTGAGGCAGGGATAATGCACTTGAAGACCGCCACATTGCCTCTCATGGCTTTCTGGTCCTCCACCCGGACTGTGTAGGGCTCTCGTAGGACTGCGGAGGAGAAGACAAAGAGGTGTTGCGCATAAGACTAATACTGAGCTACAGTAAAACGTGCTACTCCTCATAATACAACCACGATTGCAACAAAGCAGTAGTGCAGACATTCACGAGCAGAGAAACTGACCCGCCTTAATGTGGACATCTTGGCTCCTGATTCTCCCTGAGGGGTTCTCCGCTGTGCAATAGTAGGTGTTGTCGTGGATGAGTTTGCTGAAGCTGGAAGGGGGGATGTGGAAGATCTGAAGGGTGCCATTGGGGTGCACATGGCGGATCCCTGGCACATCATAGATCTCCTCGCTGGTGGCCAGGTACCAGCGCAGTGAGACAGGGGACACGCCTGCGGCGGGACAGGCCACCGATGTCCCTGTGGTGCTGGCAAACACTACCTCTTGCACAGATGCATTGACAAAATATAAGCTGGAACGTAGATCTTCACAGAAAACTGCAGGGAGAGAAATGAGATTGAAAACAGAAATGTTAGATACGTTGGTTGTTTTTTTTAGCTTCCTATCAAACTTGAACATTGTATGTCAGAGGTCTTTAAATAATTAAACTGACAAACTGTACCCGCTATTGTTAAACCCCACCACATAACAGAATAACTATCATATAATCTGACAGATTTGTGCTATCCTGCATCTCTGGCCGAGTGTGTTTTTCCCTGGTTGACCATTGTGTTTGTGCTCACTGCAGTGGAGCGAGGCTGCAGGAGTGCGTCTCTTGTTGTCTATGGAGAGACATTGCAGCAAAGCTCTGGGAGAGCAGCGATGGATGTGAAATAACAGAGCTGGCAGAGCGCCAGACCCGCCTTCACAACATGCATGTCTGTAGTCACACACTCCCCGAGTCTAAAACATGCACATGTGTGAAAACCACACAGAACACTAGAGACAATAGATCAATTTATCGATAAGATTTCAAAAAGATAATAATAATAACGGGCACCTATTTTGATAATCTATTAATGGTTTCAGTCATTTTTCAAGAAAACATTGCAAAAAAAAAAAGCCATTCTCTCACATGAAAGGATTTATAGCTTTACTTTTTTTTTTTATATCATGGTAAAGTGAATATTTTGGGGTTATGGACTGTTGGTCAAACAAAACACGACATGTAACGATGTCAACTGTTATTCAATTAAAGGGGACATATCATGCTCATTCTTAGGTTTATACTTGTATTATGTGTCTTTACTAGAACATGTTAAAGTCTTTATTTCTCTCATAGCGTCTGTCTGAATATACCTGGATTCACCCTCTGTCTGAAATGCTCCGTTTTAGCGTCTGTCTCTTTAAGACCCTCTCCTAAAAAAGCTTTGTCTGCTCTGATTGGCTCCGGAGAAAACAATGGCACACCTTTGCATAGGTAGTTCTCAAGCCGTGTGTGGAGATACTCAGATGGGGGGGGGGGGGGGTATATTCTAAAGAGTATGCATGTGACTTATGAAGGGGACCCAAATCTGATTGGCTTGTTGAATCACGTTTTCTGATCGAGGCAGCCCATAAAAAAAACTGACTGGGTCGTCATATTTCACAGTTTGTGGGTTGGTGATATATCCCCATTTATTGTAAAAAATAAAAAATATGCAGATTTATCAGCCCGACATACCACACACAAATATTCATATCCACAATCCTTTTCTGCACAGAGCGAAAAGCTCTGAGGGCAAACAACCCAACAGAGGTCTTGTTGTCAGTGGCTTCAGGGGTCATTTTTTAACAGAGGCATTTCTTGGTGAACATATGGAGGAAAAACACATTACTATTCAAGTTTAAGCAAGCATCCTGAACACATGTGCAATAGAAGTGGCCATGTCACATAGTGTAAGCAGCAATGCTCACAAGATATTTTGGTGTTTTAGAGGTGTTATTTATCCTCTTTTCCGCTGCTTTTGTGTTTGCCCTCGCACGGCCGAACAACCATACATTCTCTCTTGTCAAACTCATTTGCATCTCTGCTTTCATCCGAATTAAAAGCTGTCATGCAGCTTCTGTGGCATCCAAAAAGGTTTCATCTTGGATCTAAACAGGTAATCTATCACTGTAACAATGATATTGCCGTGGTGTCAAACACTTACTGAGGATCAGTTTCCGTAATTACAATTAGGATATTGGCAAAATAAAAAATAAAATAATAATGAAAAAAAGGTCCTAAAAGCTGATATGCAGTCAATTTGTCATGTTCACCTACACAGTGTGCAGCAGAGGATGTTTCCAAGTCATCTTAACTAATGAAGCGAGTCAATGTAATGCGATGCACTTCCCCTGTAGTACGTTACTGTGCTGGATAAAAACTGACAATGCAACTCTTTGCTGTAATGGAAAACCCACAGTGTTGGCACGGAGCCAGGATATATATACTGGCTGGATCCCAAGGAAGGATGGAGGACAACCAGTATTTTCTCTGTTGTGTTTGGTGGAGAAAAATAAAGAACTAAACAATGCGAGGTAACTGCAGCCCCCCGTTTGTGGCACATTTCTAAAAATCGGGAAGATTCTTTGTGTACCGTTGTAGTAGCTAATATCTTGAATGGCTCTACACTTAACCTTCAAACTGCATCCCTCCTCACTGCACAAACAAGTGATCTCATACCTGCTTCTTTTCTGGGGGACAGGTATCTAACGCAATCAATCATTTTTTATCGACTGACTAAATTGATAGCTTTAGCACTTTTTTAAACATGCATGTCTGTAGTCATTACTTACTCTATGACTTAGCATGATACAGGCTATGTTAGCCTGTGTACACTATAAAAAAAACAGTTGCCAGTTTAGTCGGAACGCCTCATTAACACAAATGAGGTCTAATACACCAGAAAACTTTCTAGAAGGTTATAGATTTCAGTTTTCATTGAAAAATGATAGCAATGAAGGTTGATTGATAGGGTGATTATACAGTATTGGACTGCATAGGTTTTAGCTAGGTGTACCTAGCTCCTCGCGCTCAGAGCACGGTTGTTTTCTCGCAGGCTGCAATTTTGCTCGCGTGAGCAGAGATATTCTGCGCGGAGTAATGTGAAAGTGTTGGTAAAAGTAATATACGTGTGTGGCTGTTTGAGTTGCACAAATGAGACCTCGCAAATGAGATGTTTGTGCTTGCTGTTGACATTGATTTGCCCTCATATCTAGATCTGTTTTTACATTTACTGCATGCCGTCAAATCAGTGTATGTTTTTGTCAATTTGCTAATTTAAAATTTCTATGCAGCATTTCTTTTCTTAATGCTAGTTATGTTTTCTTCATTTCTTTGTGTTATTTCTATTTGCGTGGGCTCCCTTTAGACGTCTCTCAGGGCGATCACACTGATGGGCCCCAATGTAGAGTTTTGTCTACTGCAGCACTGCCATCACGAAAGCTACTTTAGCTATGAAGTTGGTGATTAAAATCTTGTGCTTGAAAAGATTAGATCTGATTAAATTCTGTCTCTATAAGGCAATGGCAGATTGGTACTGCAATGAAAATATGAAAGTATCTTTCATGGATAAACAAATGATTGAGATGAGTTACATCTGCAGGGCAAACCAAAGGAAAAAACGCTTATTTTAAAATGATGATTCTACAGTGAACAAACAATGATAATATTTATAATATAAACATATGTACAGGGTGGACCTTTAAAGTTTAAACCGACTGTAAATATTTCAGGCATCTCTACTGTATCTCTTCAGCCTCTGCTCTCTGTGTTGTGGGCCCGCTCCCTTTCCTGTCGCCAGCCTGCCTGTGCGACAGCTGCCAATCCCCCCTCCCCAGAGACCCAACATTTTAGCGCTTCATAAATTCCTAATGAGCGCGCTCAAATCACCGGCCACTTCCACCCACTGGTCGTTCAACCTGTTAAGACAAACAAACACTGCAGAGTACACATGTTTCCGCGCATTTCTAGCGGCACTCACTTCACACATGCGGTGCTCTGAGGGCCAGGCCTGGAGGTGTTGAGAGGCAGACAGTTGTAGCTGTCGACGGCTATAAGACCGTAGCTCCGTATCCAAGAGGAGGTGAGATAAGGCAGAGGAGCCACATGTCAGTTCTGGAGGATTGTTCTATTATTGATTGCCGGTTTGGCCTCGCTAGAACCTGAACCTTAAACATTCAGGTGTCATTTTACCAATACATGAGTAACCTGACAACAGTGTGTTTGCGTCCAAGTGGGCATGTGAGGTTGTATTTTGTGTGTACATTGTGTCAGTCGATCCTGTGTTGTAGTTGACAGGCAGATAAGTAACTGTAGTCTTAAATGACATCACGTTACTAACCGAGCTACTCTTACAACGATCAATCATCAGTTTGAAGGGTTCCTTTAGAATGTGTTGCAAAGACCAAACGTGGGTCCATTCTGAGCATCAACCTTCAAATCACTTTGATCATTATTTCTTATTTCCTCAAAATGATGCATTTGCTAAACTAACGTGTTTAACGTAGCTGCACTAATGCAGCACATATACAAAAAAAGCATCGGTGAAAACGCCATAAATCGTGAAGTACGGGCAAAAAAAGGGACATTTTAAATGGCTCACTACCCATAATGATACATAAAGAGCTTATCCAGAGTTAATATACTTGTAAACACAGAGTAACAGCTTGTCAGTGGTTTCCTCAAGTAGGAAAATCTGCCATCAAGATGATCATAAAATCTCAGCATCTGTTAGGAATAGCAGGGAGCCACCGTGTGACTGTTGCTCCATAACAGACAGAGTGGCTGGCAAGCGGCTGTTATTGTGACACCGTTTGAATCCTTGTAGTTACAGGCAATTAGCAATACACTACATCATCCATACTATACTATGCAGTAGCTGATTTTTATTGATTTTGAAAGCCACTGTCACAAATTGTATAATCTAAAGACTTATCTTAGTTCATTAAATATGCATGCTAAGAAAAACAACGTCTTTATATTTCTTTCTTAATGAAGTATGATTGTGTCACAGTGAAACTATGGGTTGGCAGTAGTCAGTTGTGTACCTGTGTATTATAATTTCACATTACAGTAATGTTAAATATGTTTTTTCTGAACATCCATTGTTCATCTCTTTAAGTCATTGTCTGTTTTGTTCCACAAACAGGTCTTCTCCTTTTAGTTTAAAGTTTAAAAAAATACAGTGAAAAAGGTAGCGGTGAAATTCAAAGCTCCTATTTGTGCCTAAAAGGATCAAATAATAACACATGATTTGTATTTGAACCCCACCATTAACAGCTGTTGATGGTGGAAGTAGAACAGGAGGTTTTAACAGTGTCTAGCAGTGCGATGGTGGCTGTGAACCAAAACAAACAACCATCACGCAGCCTCCGGTCTGAGTGTGTTTGAAAGGTGACTGGGCGAAGAGGAGAGGCTGCCTCCTAACTGCTTTTGTCTCGATTCGCTTTGCACCAACTCATAAAAAATGTAGACCCCCCTACAACTCCACCACCACCACCACCACCCACTTCTGGGTGGCTGATTCCTTGCCAAAACCATGCCAGATCCCAACGGTTCAAATAGATACAGTGGGAGTGCTTGTATTTTTCAGCACAGTGCCAAGGAAAACAGCGAGGGCGGGGTTTGAGTGGGGAGGCGGGAAAGCTGGAAAGCACTCCGACGGTGACGAGTGGGCTGCTATTAACAGAGATAGACTGGAAGAGGATGTAAAGAAAAGGGAGGATAGGAGAGATGCCATGACAAGAGGTCAAAGACATGCTCCGACTCAGTTGTGTCCCACAGCCTCCTTCAAATGAATACTTTTGATCCTTATTCCTTTTCTCTTCACCGTCTTTCTCTCCAAGCTCTGCTTCGTCTGTCTGCGTTCTTTAGTAACCTTCATCTCTCTTTCACGCTCCTCTGGTCCCGTCTCTCACATTCTGACCCGCTCCACCTTTACACCGGGATGCAGGTGCAAAACAAACTACGCATGCCAGAGAGGAAGTCACACTGCACTCAGCTGCCCGCTGACCGACTCTGCTGCTCATCTGTTTCTACCAGCCACTGGACCTTCACGAGTCCCTGCGACTGAAAAAGCAGTGCAGCCCTAAAATGTTTGGAAAACAGAGAATACACTCTGCTGTGTCCTGGTTTAAGAGCAAAGGGCGCTGTCTAGTAAAGTGATTTGATTTAAAATGTGCTACATTTATTATTCAGAGCGTTAATATAGCAGCAAACAACTATTAGTTATGTAAAGATATAGTGGAGTAATGTCTGTGCTTTGAGTGCATGTTTGCACTGTTACCGCTGTTATCACAGTTAGCTGCGAGCAGCCGGCTCAACCGTCACAAGGTTGTGGAGGCACTAGAAATGCTCCCACTCTCAATATTTACGTTACCTGACTTGGACCACTTATCCAATAGCGCATTCAAATCTGTTTAATGGTAGACACTGACTCCTTGCACTTCATTTCCTTTCACAATTATTTAATAAAGCAGAAATTACAGAAACAGAATTTGTATTTTGTCAGGATATGATATGAATATTCAGTTGAAAATAAATAGCCCAAGACAAACCGGCCCAATTTATCATCCTGCTTGCTTGCAAGCAAAGGAGACAGTATGTGGGAGGCTGTTAGCTGTCATCAAGTCTGTTTGTGTACGGCACCGTTAAATAATAATAATCTCATTAACGGCTGTCATAGAATAGTAAAATGTAACACATACAAATGCGCATCTCGGAGATGTGAAATGCATTGTTTTTGCAGACTGAAGAGGCCGCACTTTTGAGGATCTATTGATAATGCTGGGTGAGATCAAAACAAGAGCAGGCTGAGTCTTGAAATGGGAGATGAAAGATTTATGTGGACCCTATCGATAGTCGGTGAGCCGTCAGCCCGGTTGGCAGATTAAGGCTGCAGTCTGCAACGCTTTGGTCCGCATCTCAAAGGGTTTCTGTCTCTGTTGATAGTGCTGGCTTTCTGAATCTTACTTTAAAAATGAAGTATTCTCTTAAGATGTCACGGCTGCTTATTGAGCGCACTGAAAAACTATGATTGGGCTGTTTCTATACCTCCATTTTCTTTAAAGTTGGTTCCTGAGATTTTTGGATTAAGTTGCTGCTTTCTTATCTCGATATTTAATTCCACAAATGTACAAACTGTACAAATCCTTCGAGTCATTCTATCTCAGGCTTCTTGGTACGGCTTTGGCATCGCACACATTACAATAGTATATGCTGAAAACTAACACACTCCCATGCCTATCATGCCCACACACACACACACACACACACACACACACACACACACACACACACACACACACACACACACACACACACACACACACACACACACACACACACACACACACACACACTAGCAGTCACCATATGCCTGCCTGTGGCAGAGCCTGTCTTAATCGACATCAGCTTTCCATGAGCCAAAACCACAAAGAGGAAAAAGTGATATTGTTCAATTATGAATCCCATACATGTATAATAGATGCACTCTCTTTTTTCCTGTGTTTTTGGTCTGAGCAAAGAAGAGCAAGGAAGAGGGGAGGGGGGAGGGGGGAGATGTTGGGATAGTGAAGGTCCCTTCTTCTTGCAGTGCGAAATAATGCTTGGCACAGTCCCACATGTCAGCACCTATTGGTGGCTGGGCGTGCTGAAGCCTCGAACCGTGGATTTTGCAGGTGACTCCTAATGCGATCCTCCGCGGTTGTGGAGCCTCTGCTGATACGTTTGGAGCTCAAGGGCACCAGACGCACTTTGGTCAAGGAGAGTGCACGCGGGCGTGTCAGAGGGATGTGGAGGAGGGGGGGGGGGGCGTTAATGTCTGGAAGCCCCCGCATACATAGAGGGCTGACATGGCTGACAGGTGAGACGGTGAGGAGTTGCTCCAGAGAGTGTTGTGACAGTGGGCACCGGCTGCAAAGATACTCGATAATATCCCTATTCCAAAAGAATAAACAAACAAGCCTTTTATTTCCCCGGGTATAGTGTGTTCTATAAGACCCGTGATGCTCCACTCCGACGGTGCCCATCAGCGGTTGCTTCCAAATCACCCAGGCAATTTATTTAAGTAAATGTCTGATCAATACAGGTCCCACTAACACACAACATAAATAGGCCTATGCATTAGCCCGCTGATGTGAGGGGCTTTTTGCTCGGCCTGTGTTTACCTCAACCAAACACCATTAATCAATCTTGGATGAATGGGCTCGGGCGCCTCTTGTTCTCTTGTTGAAAATGACAAAAAGCCATTGGTGCTTTGCCATTATTTCATGGTGTGCTGGCTCACTGTTTTGTTCTCGGCGATGGCATTCTGACAGTCACCTTTTCTCCTATGATTTCATCACATTGAATTAGCTATTAGCCACTGCCCCGCCCAATGCCACTGATGTGTTTAAACGTTAGAGTCCAGTTGGCTCTCAGCCACGGTGTGGCCTCCGCCGGGTCAGAGATCTCTGCGGTGCTACGGTGGGTACCAGGGCATCAAGACATTAGGGCAACTCCACAGGGGCAAACAAGCACTGAGCCACACTGACAGCTCATGGCAGCCGATGCAGGTAATTAAGGCAGAGCTCTGCAGAGACTGCCTAGGGAGGGTGGAGAGTGGGGGCTAGGGGGTGGTCGCAAAAGGAGGACGGGAGGGCCTCGTGATGACAGCGAGTAAGCATCCGAGCCCCCTCCTCTCCTGCCCTAGGGGCTTACACAATAATCGGTAGAGAGGAGTGCAGCGCCGATCCGAGATGCGCAGATCTTAGAGCCGGGTCCCCCTCGCTCTCCCAAATCACCGGCTCCCATTTTGCTCTCATGAATAATGTTGAGCGGCGCGCTCAGTGCCACGCAGCCGCTATGTAAAACCAATGATACCCTCCTCTGATGTCAACTCTCCGGAGGGCGAGATGAGAGTCGCCGTGGAGTGGGTTAGTTGATGCATATGAACGCTCATTTACATGAGCGCCAAACGGTAGAGGTGGGAGTTCCCACAGACGGGGCGCTTTGAAGACCTTAATCAGTTACATCACCGAGGTGGAAATGGACTAATACTGCAAATCAACTGAGACAGAGAGACAGAGACAGAGAAATAAGAGAGAGATGGCTGAGGAGGGAAAGTCCTGCGAGCGAGTAAACAAACTCTAGCTGCTGCCGCTGAAGCTAATATGCAAAGGCACATCAAGGGAAAGAAGCAAAAGAGGTAAAAACAACCATATGAGACATTCATAATGCTCCATTAGCCTTCCTAAGAGACACAGCGTTGAAATGACAGGATGTTCCCGAACGTAGCAACTTCTAATATATATTCCACATCAATATCAAAGTGTGAATCAGAGCTTGATGTAGACGTCGGTTTCGTTCCAGGAGTCACAGAAGTCAGCTCACATATGGTATTACAGAGCCAGTTAAAACCCATAACACACCTGCTCATGTATGTACAGTATATGTGTTTTTGAAATCTTGTGACATGTTAGTATTCTTGTGACAGCATGCAGTTCAAAGCATTGTTGTGCCTTTGTATGGGCAATGTAAGCCCGACTAACTGCAATGTGTTGTTTTTACGTTTTGGTTTTAAACTAGCAAGGTTTAACATATAAATTCAAAATGAATAAATAGGGATTTGGACAATGAAGCTTTGTTTTAACTCCACAGATGGCACGCGATCAACGAGGTGCGCTGTTCGTTGCATTATTCTGCGAAAAGCCAGAGGGCGTACGAACAAAATGTTCTGTGAAAAAGCTAAAAGACAACGAGTGTAATGGGGAAAACGGGGTAAACCAACCTCCACAATGCAGAGGGGGAATTGTAATTAACTGTAAACTAATATCACATATTCATGGACTACTGCATTGCCTTTGTACAAGCCCTGTAAAGAAAGAAGTCAAGTATTGCATGCATTATAAAGAAACTAAGGTTGTAGATCCTCTAAACAATATTAATTTGGCTGGAAAAATATTTACTCAAATGAAGATTTTTAAGACCTCCTGTTTCTAAAACATCTAAAAACAAATTGGCCATTGGCCATTGGTCAATCCGGGCATCTCTAATGATAAAGATCACATTTATTTTTCACGATCCTGATCAGACAACTGCATGAGGCATTCCACTTGCAGACTTGCAAACGTTAAAGTCGAGTACTCAGTGAGCCTCAGAACTGCTGATTTCTGATTTTTTTACTTTGGACAAAGCCAGTGCAAAGCTGAGCTAAAGAGCTCCTAGCGGTAGCTTCATATTTACCATACAGACAGTATGTCATATAAATCCTCTCATACAGTAGGGCTCGCTCTCTGCAAGAAATGGAATAAGCATATTTCCAGTAAATGTTCACTTTCTGCTTTACATAACTAGAGAATATAGCTACCTATAACGAGACAATGACACATTTTCAGTCCTGGTCTTGTCAAAAGACAGTGCTAGAGTACATTTTTAGTGAGGGGATTTTCAGTTGGAGCTGTTAGTTATTGACTTTTCTTGCCTGAACAGTTGTGCAGTACTTGACTCAGATTTATATGTAGCACAATATCCACTGTGTGCATGCTTTTAGAGAGTGCAGGAGAGGCATTATTTCCGTTTTGCTAAAATTCCTTCCCACCTGGGCTTGCTATACAGTCAAGTGCAACTGTGACTGAGCTGATAGCCGGAGAGAGGGAGAGAGGCGCTGGATCTCAGGTGAGCTGAGAGAGAGGACATTAAACTCAGTGGGGGGGATGAACGAGGAGATTAGCTGAAGGAGGACGGCTGACAGCTTGAGGATCGTCTACATATTATCCTGTAACACGGCACAGGAGCCTATAGCCGATACATACGTTTCACGATCAGAATAATTACAATATTAAAATATAAATCTGAGCAGAGTTTTACGTCATTTCTGCTGTGAGGGTTCCAACACTGCAGCAGAGCAACAGCTTTAACGTAACGTATTGAATTCTACATTTAAGGGTGGTCTTTGCCGTTAAAAACACTTGTAATGCTTTTTCTTCTAACTGTTATGCTCTTCATGACTAATCAGTTTTTCCCTAAATTACTTTTTCATAAATAAATTTGACTCGATTTGACGTATGACTGAAGGCGAGTGGTGACGAAACATGGTGACAACATGGCTGGTGAGCAAACCACCGGCCAAATAAATGCGACCGGAAAATGTTTGCCGGAGTTCGGGCAGCACTGATATGTTCAGGCTGTCTGCCGTTGTTTAGTTTGACTTGTTCAATAAAAAGCGTCCATCTCTGCCAGATGTGGGTCCATTTAGACACATTTCTGTCCGATCATTGCAGCTGCACCATCAGGCCTGCCAAAAGCTCCGTAAAAAGGCCCCTCCCCACCATCACAAGTGTGTGGGATTTGAAAAAACTCTGCTCATACAACAAAAACACATACATCAGCTTTAGTTCCTTGGGCCTTGTTTGAGGTTATGGACCAGTAATCCACACAGGGGGAGCAGGGAGATGCTGTAACGGTCCACAAATGGCCCATTGGATGAGAATTAGCTTTTCTCAAAACATGCAAAAGACATTATTCATTTAGAAAATACATTTAGCACTTCTATTTTGCAGTTGGGTGCATCTAGCACCACTACCGGAAACATCTAATGTCCATGCAAAGACACTTTTTTGTATGCAAAAGTGTGAGTGCTGCCCTTGTTTTACTTATATTTATTTACAGGATTTATAGAGAAGAATGTAGAATATGTGTGCTTACATCTTTATAACTGCAGTGTTTTCTGTGCTTTGTTAGTTATTACAAGAAAACCTATGGTTTAATTGCATCGAAATGGTTAAAAAGAATGTAGGACTATAAAATATTAAGATCATTTTTAATTTTCTGTGGCTCTGGAATAGGAATTGCCGTGTTGTTTTGCATCATCTCGAGGTGGTGAAAATAAAAAGCCATTTGCAGGAGAGAAACAAAGAGGCGAAAAAAGCAGTTGACAGTGGAGGGCAAATCAAAGTCCTGGGGTTAAATGGGATTGTGGGTCAGATGACTAGACACGGTTGTCTTTCCGCCCACAGCCATCCTCTTGTGCCCCCCCCCCCAACAACACTCTCCCCCATCGCTGCCTCCACTCCCCTCAACAGCCCTCCATTTGCCTCACAGGCGAGAGTATTTCATCTTCAGTAACCCCACTGCAGGAGAGAGCCTCCCTTACTGCTACAATGCAAACACATAGTGAGCCAATCTATTCAGATGTGTACTTTCCTTTCTTTCTTTTTTTTACATTAGAATATTTTCACTTTAACCCTTCAATTTATCTTCAAATATAAAAATAATAACAAGACTGGAATAGCAGAATCGTCCAAACTAAAACTACACCTTGAGCTGCCAGAGGGGCATTGAGTCCTATAGTGGGCATACAGCATAGGACCCTCATTATTTAGTCCTACAGGAGCCCGTCTATGCAGCGCTACTATAAATCACCCTGATGGATACACAGCCAATTGAGAGTAGCAGGGACAGGCAATGGGGAGAGAATGGCAGCGATCTGCATTAGAGCCGCACTCAATCTACACACAGACGAGAGTGAGCCTTTATTAATCATCATGTTTTCATCAAAAAAACAGGGTTTCGTTTCTGTTCATAACTACATCCCCGTGTAGCCTTACATACATACACCTCTCTCTGTCCCATAGCTGGGCTGTGTGTATCAGACAGCTTGGCTGGTGATGGGGGGGAGGGGGGGCTCTGCAAACACTGCCAGGCAGCAAAATACACATCAACGTATTCAGAGCGTTTAGTGCCCGGGATTAATCAAATTATAATTTAATCATCTGATCAAACAGCAATTAGCATAATCACTTCTGGGGAAGGCCTGATAGAGTGGAGACTGGAGCGGAATAGAGCTGGGAGCGAGCAACACTTTAATGAAACATTCGCCATAATGTTTGAAAATGTTACACATTCGGGGCTACAGGAACAGAGCTGGATTCTGAATGCTAATCAGCACGCTTTGGTTACGCCTAATGAATCTGTCCAGCAGTCAGCCACAGGGGGAAGGAATTGCAAAGTGAGATCCAGATTCTAGATTTTTTTTTTTTTTCCAGGAAAGGCTTTTACAGTTTAATATTAATTTTTTTTCTTCATAAAAAAGAAAACAACATGTATCATCACTGTTTATTGTTCAATTTTATATATTTTTTTATTCTTGTTCTCTGTATTCCACCCAATGAAGCCACACCCAGCTCCCACAGAGCATCACTGGTACTTTAACCAATGATTGCAGCAGTTCCAGGTCACTTCTACCTTTTCTTGTTACAAAGGGACCTCACGTTCAGAATGCACTGTGCTTTCATTAATTACATTTTAAGTATCTTGATTGAAGCCTTTTGTCCTTGTTTTTTCTCAACCAAAGTTTTGTTGATGAATTAATTTTGTGAATAGTCTCATTTCTCAGTTTACAGGCCTCGCTGCCCACAGAAAACAAAAGGGGCAGTGCCCTCATATCTTAGGCTAATTGTATATCTACATTGAAAAAATTATCTTTTATATGTGTCTTATTAAAGCAAGGTCAGGCTATTATGAACAGGGAATACAGAAAATGTTCTGTATTCCCTGTTCATATAGCTGGGTTATTGAACAAAAATTCTAAAGTATATAAATCATGTATTACACACAAGTAGCAATTTACAAATCATCACTGGCATGAATTACATGTTGTTTGAGCCGTTAAAAGACAGCAGTATATTTTTTAAATATTCTTTATACATTCGTTCTCTAAAAAATTGAAGAAAATAAGGCGAGTATTAACCTTTGCAATGCAAGAGAGCCTACATCTCACGGGAACAAAATGACAGCAGACCCTCTGTTAAAGGAAGTATAACCAGAAGATGATGACAAACACTGCTATGTGAGATATGGAAATGCTTCTGTTGTATACACGGAGTTATTGTTATGGTAGTTAAAGGCCTTCTTCTCAGAGATATACAGACAAAGTAATAAAATGGGCACAAGTAAGGACAATGAGCACAGAGCATTGGCCTTTACTTCTATAGAAGAACCTGAGCTCAACCTCGCTTACGTCCTGCTGTACCTGTGAGTCCGCAGCATTAACCTACTGCCCCATTTAATGGTGAAAGCCTACAGACACGAACAACACAACTAATCGTCATCTCGTTAAGTCATCGGCCCAGTAAACGGATGCCAAAAAACTCACCTGTTTTTACAGAGTTTACGCAACAATACTGCTTCACCCATTGTACTATTACACAAGAACACTGGGAATACATGTCCCACATTGTGGTCCCACGCTTTGCTAGCTCACTGAATGGCAGTTAGCGTTGGTCAATCACTGCCTCCCTCGAATAGAAAAGGTAAAACAAACCACGAGCAATTTTCTATCCAAGTGTGCTTTCTGGCTTTGGATGCAAATTCAGCCACAGTTAATGAGTATTTCACAAATTAAAGACCACATCCATGTGAAGTGGCAGATGTACAGTATATGAATGCCAGATTCTGGTAAGCGCCTATTACAATGTTCATTTTATCTATAAAACATTCACAAGCTTGGAAGTCTCTTAATAGCTGTTCGTATCTGGCTTTCTAATGATGGCAGAGCGTTTTTCTACCCCATTTGCTTTGACCTTATTAAATTCAACTTCATATTTTTCTTGACATTTAATAAATCACACTGTTCTCTTGTCCGTTGCATCACGGATTGTCGTCAGCAAAACCAGTATAACGCTTTGTTTTGACATTATTTAACCTTACATACGTACAAGTGCAAAGACTTGTGCCAATTAAAGTAGATTGTGGCGCTCGGTATGCACCGTGAGCTTTAACTGGACGAAATGATAAAGTAAAAGCCTCGTCTTTTTCCGATTGGATGTACAATAAAGATAGTTGAGTCTTAATCGGCGCACAACAATATGACTGTGGGATACATATGGAAGTGTCTAAAATAGCCTGGTTTCTGCATGGAATCATGGATCAGGCAGATTTGATATGATTCTTTGAGCTTTAGATACTGCATAACACAAGCTGACTCACTGTCCCTCTTCCCCCCTCTCTTCCTCCTCTTTTTCTGCCTCACTACACACGATCATCTCCTTAAGCATTCTGGTCTGGGTTAAATGAAACCTTTAACAGTTCAATGTGCAACCATTAACATATGCTTGAGTCTACTCTCGTCGGCCAAGGCGTAAGCACACACAGTGGAGCGGCACAAAGAAATCTCGACCCGATGGCACTGACAAATCCTGGTGTGATTAGTGATTCCGTAAAAGCAGCATGTTACTAATACTAATCCTGATGCATAACATTCATTGATAATCAAGACAAAACACAAACTTGACTTGAACACCTTTAAGTGGCTGAAATATAAAGTCAACAAGGAATCAAAGCTCTGACCTAAATACAAACAATCAGATTACATGTTAATAAATGTGTTACTAATTCTTTGTGAAGTCTGTAGAACATCATTTAAAATCTTCAGGACATTTAAAGTTTTTCTGTATTAAAGTGAAGAAATACTTGGTGATTGAAAGTGATCATAACATGGAATGCTAAAAATGTAGGTTGAACACATATATGGATATTCTACCCCTGTCAGCAATCACCACGTGATGAACACACTGCAGCATCAGTCGCCGGGTCAGGCCGAAAGCAAGACTTCTCTACGACTTACCTAAACAGAACAATCAAAGCATTTCCGGTGGCCTACATTGTGGTGACTGGTGTGCGGCCGAGGATCTGAGCTCAGTAGTTGTTTTCTGATGTGTGTTGCTGTGGCACTGTCAACCCCGTCCTGGCTCTATGTGAAGTGACAGATGTATACCAAAGGACACCAGTCTGCACAGACCTAGTTTCCCACTGGCCTTAATGTGACCTCTAAGCCACGCTGTTTTGACTGGCCATAATTGGCCAAAACAATGAAATAGCGGCAAACTTTGTGAGCATCGACAAATGGTCAAACTCCTCTTGAAAACTGGACAAATGTTAAAAAAATATTCTGGTTTGTGGGTAGAAATGCAGTGCTGAAACCCAAATGATATTTCAATGAACGTTTGAGAAAGTAAACTGCAAACTAGCCAAATACAAACATTCAAAGCCTGAATTATGTTCACTGGTTGAGTGAAGGCGGTGCTACGTTTTTGTAAAACTCACCAAAGACACAGCGATGTGTTCGGGTGGATGGTGGGTGATCAAGTGCACTTTGACCCTGGAGACCAGGGTTCGCCTACTGATTAGTTAGTTTTAGACAAAAGCACTTTGGTTAAGGTTAGGGAAAGGTTGCGGGTTTGGTTGAATTTAATTAAGTAAACTTCATTTTTTAAGTCCCTATTTACTTTTTCCATCATCTTTGCAGACCCAGTAAACTGCAGGCAGATATTAAAATCAATCAGTTGCCCTTAAATGGTATAATTATATGAATGAAGTCCACATGTGCGATATCTTCATTGCGAACCCACCTCACCTCTCTGTGCTGACTGATTCTAATCTCTGTCCTCATCAGGGTCAGTGGCGTGCCTTCGTTACTCCCGATCAAAGTGAACAGTCTAACTGCTGATGACAGGTATTCAGATGCTCCACTGTTTTCTGTGTTTGATTTGTTGCTATGATGATCTGAACTGGGAGAAAAATGTGGAAAGAAACTAAATTCTGCTCCCACATTAATCATGTTTAAAGTCTGGATCAAGTCTTACTGAAAATGCTTATGTTTTAATAAACGGAGGTACCATTTCTCCGGCAGCCCCTCGTCATCCTAAACTGCAAGCTAAAAATACACATGCACAGAATGATACTAAGAGCCAATTGAGGAGCTTCGCTGTATATTTACACAGCTTATTAGCGTCCAATTGAGCATGTGTCAGATCGCCCCCACCCCCAGCCCCGGCATAGCTGAGCAAAAACAACATGCCATTCCCCCAATTTCATCTCTTCATAACTGGAATACGTTGTTCCCATTCCATTTAGGTTTTAATAGACACTTCTGCCAGAGCACTTTAAAAGCTCAAGCACCACTGAAGTGAACTCTACAGCAGATTTTACTCTCTACAGCAGTGAATTGTTTATATCTACTGTAGATGAGCTTGCAAATGTGTCCTCAAATTGGCAAATGCCAATTCAGAGCAAAATGGAGTTTGCACAGTTGATACTATACATAAATGGCCGCTGCAAAGCCAGAGCAGTGGTTGTAATCTTCTATTCTATATATTCTACGGATGGGCAACGCAAATATCAATATCTACATAAACAGTCATAAAATACTGAACTGACAAAAATCAATTTAAGCATTTGAGCAATTGAGTCTTTTCAATCAGATTCCAAGTGATGAATAGAAATGCGACTCCCAGAACTATTAACACAGAGAGAGAGAGAGAGCGAGAGAGAGAGACTGAAATCTATCAGGAAGCATAGGGTCACCTGAACAGAGTGCAGTGTTGCTCGAGCCCAGAGCCCACACTGCAGCAGCACTCATTACCCAGGTCTCCATAGAGACAACCTCAGCAGCCCGCACTGGACCAGAGCCCTAAAAGCCTTCCTTGCTACGTTTCCAGAAGAGGTGCAAAATGAAGCTGCTCATTAAGGCTAATCTTTGCAGGTCTGTTCGGGGTGTGGGGGGCAAATGTGGAGTAGAGAGAATACCGTCGAAGATCAGCAATCGCGGCCCTTTTATTCTGCCTGCAGTCGATTTAGCGTGGTGCAGAAAGGAGCAAAATACAAAGAGAGGATTGTCATAATGCACTCTGGGTAATTCTAATTGCTGCCACAAAAAAACATTTGAATCTCTGAATCAATAGAAAAGGTCAGTGTCAAATGAGCCTCGAGTCTGTCAATATATGACTGGCACTGCATCAGCCGTGGCCACAAATGTGGCATTCATCACAATCACAAGTGCCGCTGCTGCCATTCAAAGTTTCCATGTAGATGTCTCTAGCAGCAGCCATTTTGCAACGCTGTTGCCTGGACCAAAGAGACTGAAAAAAGCCATTCAACAAGCAAAGCAATGGATCGTTCTCAGCCAACAGAGATTTCAGCACAGCACTGTGCGGACATCAGTGTCCTCTGTTTCTTGAAATTGTCTCGCCTCAATTACAGAAAAGGGGTCTTTGCCATACCACCGTCACTGCTTTGACTCCATTCTCTCCTATAAATAACCACTGCCTTCATTGAAGCCTCCAGCATGGCCACAAAATGGTTTTCCTGTCATCTTAGCTTGACGCATCGCCCTCTACTCTCAGTTTACATTGTGTCCACTTTAGATTTTTTAACCTCTTTCGTTTTCGTCTACCTTTAAAAGGTCTTCTAAATACCCCCAATTTTCTTTCGAGCTCATTTCTGCCCCCCAACACGCGCACATCCCACCCCCTACCCCACAGCCCCTTGTCCTCCTCATTGCCCCCCCCCCCCTTCCTCACACACCCTTCTTGTATCCGCTGTAAAAAATCTGTCACCCTTAGTCCAAAAACAGACACAATTGCCACCAATCAAACCTATCTTTTGAGGAATTCACAGTGCACAAAAGAGGATTTGGATGCGTTTTGCGAGATGTGGACTTGGGCAAGGGTGATAAGGGCTCGTCTATTTTTTTTTCTCCAATCCAAAATGACTCCATGTCTGTGCTTCTAATATGGCGGGTGCAATGCCAGAAAAAAAAGCACAGCCAACCTAAGTAATCCTTTTCGAAGAATACTCTCGACAGATCTAACAGAAAGCATGCAAACATGCAATCAGATGTGCAAGTTATTTAATACCTGAAATTATATATATTTTTAAAACATGTACACATATTAAAGCATGCAAGTAAATATACTACATTTTTTCATTAACACGGTTGGTTTAGGAGCGGACTTCTGAACGGCAAAATATTTTTTACGTCCACAAAGAAATTATTTCAATTTCATTGAGTGAATTTAAATGTAATTCACAGGCAGGTTTGAAGATTTATAACAAACACATGGGGAACACACCAGGTGTGGGTGCAAATGTGTTTCAACTCAATTATTCACATAAGGATAATTATTAATAAGCTACATGTGTGAAACTGTGAAAGTCAAACTGTTAATATGCACATTAAGCATCTAAAAACGTTGTAGGAAAATGCACCCAGGCTGAGGCCCAATGCAGCTTAATGAGGAACAATAAATAATCCTTCATGGTGCGAACTGAGAAGGAAACAGAATAATTATGAGTTTTGATTTTTTTGGCCTAGGATTTCCAAAGAAAAAAAAATGAATTGCACAAAAACTAAAAATAACAAACACATTTAAATGCCCTGATCCTCATGCAGTACAGGCTAGACCTGACACTCAACCTACATTTCTCCTCTCTCCCTCTGTGTGTGTTGTGTGTGTCTACATTTGATAAAAGGCTAATCTTAAATGTTAAAAAATGCATGATTGGTTAAGCGTTCATACATGTGGATGGAACTATCTAACCCCACAAAAAGCCCCACTGCCTGCCAGGACATGGCAACAGCCTGTTCCTGCTTCAAAATTCCACGACAAGAAAAAAAGAAATCTATATCTTCAATATGGAAATGCTTACAGGCTATTTAGGACAATATTTGTACACTGGGATAATTAAGAAAGACATGAAGTTTAATTTGCACAAATGCATCACCTACCATTCAAGATGCACTGGGAAAAGATAAGAGCCAATATCCACATGCCCCGCTCCGTTCAATATCCAAGCTTATGCTTTTTCTTCTCTCTCTCCCAGCACTCTTTCTTCTTGTTATTTCTTCCTTTTATTTCTTCAACAAGTCAATTGCAATGAAAGAAAGGGGAGCTTGCAAATATCTCTCTCTCTCTCTCTCCCTTCCTCTCTCCCTCTCTTTCTCTCAATCCTTCACGTTGGGAAGAAGATGAAGAGGAGGAGGTTTGAGCTTCTTTCCTGCTGCTGATTGTCTTCTGCTACGGCGGGAGATGGTGTATGATCCACAAACTGCGCGTCTCCCCTTGTTTTTTGGACTGACCGCACCGCACCGCGCCGGGCCTCAGTGCAGCCGTCTCCCCGTGTCGGAGCGCTGCTCTGCGTGGAACATGGGGGAGCTCGGCTCGGTGCGCTCCGGTCCAGGTGAGCTGTGCCGCTGCTGCTGCTGCTGAGTCAGAGGCTGGAGACGCATAGGACAAACTGCCTTTGCGCGCACGTAACTCCACGGTTAGACACTTAAAAGAACAAAACAAAAAGAACAAAAACAAAAAATGCTCCAAAATCGGAAAACAATCAATAAATAATTAATAAATAAATTAGAAATCTATGCACGGAAAACGGCCGAGCATATCATCTCAGGTATGTGGGGGGAAAAATGCGTAAAAGTTGGATTTTTTTTTCGAGGATTAAAAAGCGCGTGGAGTTGATGGTTAGCTGCGCTGAAAACTCATTCTCTCTTCGCCGCCTCTCTCCGTCCGGCGAGCAACAAGCACACGCATCTTCCCCCCGCAGCCGCACACACAAACTGCGCACACTGGTCCCTGCGCTTAAAACCTGCCCTGCCTCAGAGCACTGTGGAATAAACCCTCGCCTCCTTCTCCGCAGCCGATTGTCTCCCTCTCCATTGCCTTAAAGGTGCAGGGGTGGGGGGATGAGGGGGCGCACAGCTGAGCCTCTGAAGGTGCGTTTAGAGACAAAAAAACAAAACAAAAAAAATCTCTCTTGTTTTAACAGAGGTGGAGGATCAAGGTGTCCCACTCAAGAGAGGGGAAAACTGCATTAACATAAGCAGGAGAGAATTAGCCAATGCAGGACATCCTTCTGTGGTTCGCTGGTGCTGCTGTGGTGTAGCAAGCTGGAGGATGGATGCTGAGGGAGGCAGGGAGAGGGAGGGATGGAGAGGGAGGGGTGTAGGCTACACCTGACTGGATACGGTGTAAGCATTTGGTGAGGGAAAAATAAATGCTAAATTATCTTAATTGGAGGAGATCAGATCCTGTCTTTTAATGTGTTTTCTGGATAATTTATGAGCCCTGGGGGCATTTTGGGGGACTCCTGACAGCCTCTCGCCTGCATTCATTAATTGACCTTGACAACTATAAGCAGCGACCCCCCCAATGCACCAGGGGGCATCAAACAGCGGCCATGTCAGACATCCACAGCCCCCTTGCATGAGTTTGCCCCCCCCCCCCCCCCCCCCATTCTAGCCACACAGGAGGCGTCAGATTAATATGTGAAAATTTAACAGTGTCAATATATCTCATTTAAATGAGGTGTGACCTCCATAATAAAATGTATCATTGAACAACAAAGCTGAATCTGCAGATTTCTTTCATGATTATTTAAGCAAACGTGAGTGGAACTTGGACACAATACATTTTGAATCGAGCTAAAAATCCATGTTGTGTCTCTCAGACACAGTGTTGTGATAACAAAGTCACATTGGCATTTTATGCTGAATTTGAAATGATTTTGTTCAAGGCACTGACACGACGGTTACTGCGGCGACATCCGCTGCCATGTGACTGTTTGAATCTAGCATGGCCCTTTTATGTTCAGATACAGTAGCAGACGAGCCGGGCTTCAGCCCCCCATGCCCAGATACAGGGTCTGTCTCTTAGACTGAGCGTCCACATCATAGACCCCGCACACGAGTGTGCACCAGGAATACAGGAACCTGTCACTGTCTGTCTGGGCCCTGTGTGGCGCTTCCAGCCAGGCATCCCCCAAAATAAAACAGATCATTATCGCCGACGCCAACCATCCAAAACCAAAACAGCGGGATTTTGTTTTTACAAAATAAAACAACATTTTTGTTTTTCTTGTTTGTGTAGAATTTGCCTAATCCCCCCCCCCCCCCTCCTCCCTCATCCTCCTCTGTCATTCTCCCTGGCTCCAAGCAGTGAGGGGGTTTGTTGGTCTTCCAGCTCTGGTGCTTATTGTAAAGTGCACGCCTCCTCCTCCTCTACTCGATGCTGTACATTGCTGGTCAGCAGCCTGGCACTCTCAGCACCCCTCTACCCTTTAAAGTATTATTAGAAACCAAACACATTTTGCTCCAGTTGCAGGCGGTGATAGTACCTACTTAGACTGTCTGCAAAAAAAGAAAAGTTGTTTAAATATTTGGATTACATGCAAAACAGTAAAAAAAACTCAGACAATCATATTTAATTGCTAGCAAATGCATGAGACTGAGCGAAATCCAAACAAGTAAATGTAAGGTATTTACAACAGACAGTCGCTGGTTTGTGCTGTTGACCAAACACACACACACACACACACACACACACACACACACACACACACACACACACACACACACACACACACACACACACACACACACACACACACACACACACACACACACACACACAAAGCAGAGAGTACCAATTAACTTGGCACTGACCCATTTCTTCACCAGTCTTGTTGATTCATTGCCTCTTTTTTTTTGTCTTGTTGTGTCCAATCACTCGGCCATATGGTAAATGATTCTCTTCAATGTTTATCCCGGTGGACCGTTTGGGCACGGGGATTGGATTAAAATCACTGCTCTGCATGGTCATAAAGAACTCAATCCCTATTTCTCTAATCCCCGCTTTAACTCCATGATATGTTGTGAGGTTATGATCAAATCAAAAGGTATTATCCTCTTTAAACCCTTCTGTTATTTAAATGTTAAAACCTTCCCAGACATTTCTGGGACTTCTGTTTTCGCACAGATAAAGAGGTGTGCTTCGCTGAAAAACAGTTCAATGTACTTTTAAACTGCTGCATGCTAAATAAATTGAAAGAGTAAGAAATTACAAAGAGAAATGACAACTTTGTGAATGTTTTCAAGTTTTGAACAACTTCAACATCTGTAACAAACATTATATTGTTTCATAAGGGATGAATACTTCTCCAAAGTATTACAACATACAGTATGATGGTGAATTGAATGTGCTTACACACTGACTTAAGGTGTTTATTATGCAGTTATGATGCTCCACACTGCGGTTTACTGAGAACACATGTCATGCTACCTGAATACATTTCTGGTGTTGGGGTTTCATGTGTTGTCTAAGAATTGTACTGAGGCTAAGAGTCCGTCATGCTAGCAGTTCTGTACACAAGCCTGCTTTGCAGTAGCTACATGCTAATGTTGCTCACAGTGACAATGATGTTTAGCAAGTGAAATGTCACTTGTCAAGTTTATTTTCCACTGGGGACTACAGGTGTATATTCTTTAATAAAGATTTATATTGTTCACCATCATAGTTTAGTGTCTTAGCATTCTAAGAGTTTCCTATTAGCACTAAGTGCAGTCGGGGCTGATGGGAATGTCAATAGTTTTGCAGGTATTTGGTCATAAACTAAAGCATTGGACAAATTATTTTGGTGCTGATGGTTATGGTCAAAAGTCAGACTTTTGCTGCAGGTGCTGCAGGAGAAGTAACGGGATCACCTTGGATACATCGTCAGGGATTGATGAATGTCACACCAATCCACCCGGTTGTTGTTATAGGGATGTTTCATAGTCTGGAGCAATGTGGTGGACCTAACCACAGACACTGCCATCCAGATAGAGACTTGTAGAATAAAAGTGGTCAGGGCCCTATCTTGACGGAAAAGGATCCAGGGCCTCCCGTGGTGCAAAAACAAAAATAATAACATAATAGCAGAGCAAGAGTCTGTTCAATGTATCCTCATACAACGATTTGTATGATATCTTACAAAGAGTTACTCCTCATTTTTCATGCGTTTTCCTATGAAAGACAGCAGCAAGTGTCAATTTCTGCTCAATACATGCATACGGTCTTTCCAAAATAAAACTCCGTCTTCACAGGAAACTCAGTTAGGGTTAGGCAACAAAGCCACTTAGTTAAGTTCAGGAAAAGATCGTCGTTTGGGTTACAATGACCACAGCAGTGCCCTAACCAATTACAAAAGTTAAGTAACAGAAACCTCCACATTGACTTTTTCGTTTCACATGGGGAACGAGCAGCTGTCTCCTTGCCGAAACATGACTGTTAGTTGGACCCATCCACCTTACTTCAGCAGGTCTTTATACTTCCTCGTTCATGATTACATGGATAATATACAGAATCATTTCGTGGGATATCTAGGAATTACGGCGCATTACATTTCGTTAGTAGAGCTACGAATGCTGAAAGAGACCAGCCGGGCGTTTGTGCTGTGAAATGGTGAACTGAATATGGTTGAATTAATGGGTGCGTGTGAGGAGATCAACAGGAAGACAGAGAACAAGTCGCGGTTTCTTAGCCTGCTTGCTTTTTGTGGTTGTAAGCTAGAACTTTTAGCCCAAATGCCATTTTCCACCAATTGTAGCAAACCACATAACACCAGAGAGACAGAGCTGCCAACCGGCATTAACAGCTGTTACTATGCCCCCCCCAATGATTTGTTTGTGTGGACAGTTTTGTTTAGTTTTAACAGCCAACACTTGTCCAATGTGCTCCAGGCACTGAGGATTTCTGATGATGTATAAATTAAACCCGTTGGTGGTGGTGGTGGTGAAAAGCAAAGGGTGAAGGTTTACAAGAGGGTCGGTAATACTGTGAGCAAAATGTGATTACAACAGGAAGTCTGTACTCATTAATAAACACAGAGACCAGAGCAAGGCCTATTAAAACCCCACACAGCACATATTGTGGCAAACAGTTGTCAGGTTTGGTAACTACATTACAGCTGTAATGAAAAGAGAACAGAGTTGTGAAGCTGCTAGTCATGCAGGCAATCTCTAGACAGGTTTATATTCTTAATACAACACTTTATATTCAGCAGTTTCAAAATAATGTTCAGTAAAGCTATTTGTATATTAATGTTATCATGTTTACTTCAATTACTCTGTGAGATTTAGGTTTGTAGCAGCTCATTTACAACATAATGTATGCACATTATAATCATATCCATTCATCTTAACTACAAAGAGCTGAATACCCCAAGGGGATCTTTTATGGCTCTTATTAACAAAATACTCTCAAACACTTTGATGATATTCAAACAACTCAATAAAATATATATATATGATAACGTCTTAAAAATGACCAATTATGGCAGGTTCATCTCAATGTGCGACTCTTAAGGAATAAGGGAGCTTTGTTGCCCTGGTTAGATGCTGAATAATTTAAACCACGTTACGAGGTAGAAATGGAGGAACAGTAGTCTACCGTACACCCTGACACCCTCATTTCATTAGATCATCTTTGAATCCTGCTCTCTGCCCATAAATTCTGAACGGAACGTGAGACAAAGTCACAATTCAAGTTAAATGAGTCGACGTGTCTCCAGAATAAAGAAATGTAGAAAAGGAGTTCTCCTTTCAGAGTAAGACCTTGCCATTAGAGGGTGGAAAGTGCTGTGTCTGCTTGAAAATAAGCTATGTGCGATACGCTTTCCACTGAAGGTTACACAAAAACGGATTGAGCCTTGGATACTCTAACAGTTGATATCATCAATCTGTTGATGTTCCTCCAATCAACAAAAAGACACATCTGCAGCATTTGTGCTGTGTTGCTGATGGAGAATTATTTCCATGATCTATGATGGATTTGTTGCAGAGTAATTGATGGAAAAAGCATGACATGATGGGACCATGAATGTATAAAATTTCATGGAAATCCATCTAGTGCAGACCAAGCGTTGGACGGACTGACACCTACATTTACAGATATACTATGTTGTATCTTATATACTGCAATTACAGTCAGGATTGAGAGAGTTATTTAAAAAATGTAATCCGATACAATTACTAATTACCTGTTAGGAAATGTAATCATTAACCTATTCCAAGTATCACTATATAATAGTAATGCAATCGGATTACTTCCAGTTACTTTCGGAATACCTAAATACCAAGACTCTAAAAAGATGGCAAAAATATGATTTCTCAATATTGTGATTTTATACATGTACTGGAATTTATGGTGCTGCTAGACGACCCCATTAATACAAGTGCATGCCTCCCTTTGCGTTTCTGACTGCAGTAAAAATGTTTTTGAAAAACTAAACGCCACCAAATATGGATTGAAGCAGAGTACTTCATGAGATAAAAACAAGTTTGAATTTTGGAAATGATCTTTGTTCAATAAATGTTGGCTTTTGGACTGAGGGGTGAGACAATCACAAAGACAACTGAGCGGTGCGTTGCTCACTGTGTGTGAGAGCGAGAGGGAAAGGAGAAGGTGGTCCAAACATGCCATGTTTCTGTTAAAAGATTAATCATTAAAATGTTAACGTTATAAAGGACGTTTTAAAGTTTTCAGTACAGCTCTACAAACTTTATTATGTTGGCTCGAGATAAAATTGTCATCGTCTTTTGATGCTGGGATGTCTTTTGGCAAAAAGAATAAACGTGAGAACTGAAAAGTGCACAAACCATCCTGCTTTGTGATAACTTGGACTGTACTGTGATGTTGTTCCGCTTTCCTGCTTTACATATTTTTTTCACTAAGAGGGGCCACATTGCCTCCCTCTACCTGACAGCTCCCTCCCTAATCTGCCTGTCAATCACAATGTACCCTAAATCATACCCTGCTTTATGGTCTGTTTGACTCTAAATGGGACCATAATTGCAAAATGAACATGCTGTATGGAAGAACTCATGTTCACGATGTTTACTGAGGTAATAAATCCAGAGAGAAGTAGGTTCGTTTTCTCATAGACTGCTATAAAATCGGACTTCCTCGTACCCTAATACGTAACGTCGTTCTATGTTAATCCCCAAGCCTGTAAATAGTGTTCAATAACATTCATTTCGAAATCCATCAGAAAAAAACTGTGTTGGACATGTCTCAATGTGGCATCATGCTCTATGTCTGTCCACTTATCCATGGCATTAGACTATAAGACAAACCCAGAATTATGCTGTGCTTTCAGTTTTAACATATTTGTCTTCCTTTTGTTTGTTGATTGATGACTGGAGCGCCAATTTACTCCACAAAGGCCTTCACAAATGATTCCACTCTGCCACAGACGCAAGGACTTATATCTACTTTTCCTTATATGTTAGCTGCAGTAGTCCAAATATGCATCATTGTTCTTTTTAGGAATAGAGAACTATCGTAATGTCTGGTAAAACCCTAATGTTCCCTCTTTGGTTTCCATAATCACCTCGCCTTGTAAGGCAGTGCCTAATTGAATGGACAGAGCAGAGCTCCTTGATGGCCAACCTTAGCGGATCTATACATTGATCGCACTCATTGACTACTTTGCATCTCTCGGCTCAATGCACTCCTGTCCAGTCCTGATTGAATGGACAGCAGGGTCATCCAGAGGTAATTCTAGGATTCAAAAGATTTTAAGGAGCAAAATTCACAACTGGCAACTGGTATTATTGAGGCGCTGATTCATTAAATTCTATTGTGTACGTACAGGACATTCCTCTCCGGTTTATATCTTTGGAGTGTTAATCCACAAAAACTGGCACAATGGAAGTGAACTTTATTAGGTAGAAATGAATGCACAGTTTTCACATGCTACATATAGCAATGACTTTAAGATGTTTATGATTCTAATAAAATAGTTTGGAATAACAAGTTGCGATTGACTTTGCTTGTACATTTTACGACCACTAGCCTCAAAACAATTGAAGCATGAAAGAGAAACGTGCCTGTCTGTCTTCATCAGTCCCGCCCCCACATGCCATATTGCATATACAGTTGTGTGAAAAAGTGTTTGCCCCCTTCCTGATTTCTTATTTTTTTGCATGTTTGTCACACTTAAATGTTTCAGATCATCAAACAAATTTAAATATTAGACAAAGATAACACAAGTAAACACAAAATGCAGTTTTTAAATGAAGGTTTTTATTATTAAGAAAAAAAAAAAATCCAAACCTACATGGCCCTGTGTGAAAAAGTGATTGCCCCCTAAACCTAATAACTGGTTGGGCCACCCTTAGCAGCAACAACTGCAATCAAGCGTTTGCGATAACTGGCAATGAGTCTTTTACAGCGCTGTAGAGGAATTTTGGCCCACTCATCTTTGCAGAATTGTTGTAATTCAGCCACATTGGAGGGTTTTCGAGCATGAACCGCCTTTTTAAGGTCATGCCACAGCATCTCAATCGGATTCAGGTCGGGACTTTGACTAGGCCACTCCAAAGTCTTCATTTTGTTTTTCTTAAGCCATTCAGAGGTGGACTTGCTGGTGTGTTTTGGATCATTGTCCTGCTGCAGAACCCAAGTGCGCTTCAGCTTGAGGTCACGAACAGATGGCCGGACATTCTCCTTCAGGATTTTTTGGTAGACAGCAGAATTCATGGTTCCATTTACCACAGCAAGTCTTCCAGGTCCTGAAGCAGCAAAACAGCCCCAGACAATCACACTACCACCACCATATTTTACTGTTGGTATGATGTTCCTTTTCTGAAATGCCGTGTTACTTTTACGCCAGATGTAATGGGACATACACCTTCCAAAAAGTTCAACTTTTGTCCCGTCAGTCCACAGAGTATTTTCCCAAAAGTCTTGGGGATCATCAAGATGTTTTCTGGCAAAACTGAGACGAGCCTTTATGTTCTTTTTGCTCAGCAGTGGTTTTCGTCTTGGAACTCTGCCATGCAGGCCATTTTTGCCCAGTCTCTTTCTTATGGTGGAGTCATGAACACTGACCTTAATTGAGGCAAGTGAGGCCTGCAGTTCTTTGGATGTTGTTCTGGGGTCTTTTGTGACCTCTTGGATGAGTCGTCGCTGCGCTCTTGGGGTAATTTTGGTCGGCCGGCCACTCCTGGGAAGGTTCACCACTGTTCCATGTTTTCGCCATTTGTGGATAATGGCTCTCACTGTGGTTCGCTGGAGTCCCAAAGCTTTAGAACTGGCTTTGTAACCTTTTCCAGACTGATAGATCTCAATTACTTTGTTTCTCATTTGTTCCTGAATTTCTTTGGATCGCAGCATGATGTCTAGCTTTTGAGGATCTTTTGGTCTACCTCACTTTGTCAGGCAGGTCCTATTTAAGTGATGTCTTGATTGAGAACAGGTGTGGCAGTAATCAGGCCTGGGTGTGGCTAGAGAAATTGAACTCAGCTTTCCAAAGATGTGATAAACCACAGTTAATTTATGTTTTAACAGGGGGGGGCAATCACTTTTTCACACAGGGCCATGTAGGTTTGGATTTTTTTTTTCTTAATAATAAAAACCTTCATTTAAAAACTGCATTTTGTGTTTACTTGTATTATCTTTGTCTAATATTTAAATTTGTTTGATGATCTGAAACATTTAAGTGTGACAAACATGCAAAAAAATAAGAAATCAGGAAGGGGGCAAACACTTTTTCACACAACTGTATGTAAGTGCCCTAAGCTGAGAGGTTATATTTGACAAATCTTAGCAAAGTAATTGAAGACAAAACACATTAAGAAATGCATTACTTGGCTAGAGATAGTAACAAGTATCAAAACAATAGTTTATTGAAATTGATTATAGTTTGGCACAATATTTTAGGTAATATACCAACAGAAAGTAACACTCTGGACAAGTACCTTCTTAGGCTTGATTGCACCAACAAGGATTCATTTAATCTAAGATTAGTTCTAATCAGAGTTTTGCAAAACTAAGTAAATCCAGATTTATGCTTACTTACACAATTTAAATAAATGAATAAATACATTTGCCTGCTTTAGGGACCTAGTAAGTAGGCTGTAAAAAAAGAAAGGAAAACCGTGACTTTCAGCCACTCTGTATTCAGTAAACATTACACATCGTTTGCTAGCTAATCAAAAAGTCAGTCAGTTAGCCAAACGTTAGTCGTGATGGCTCAGCAGAGGAACTTGCATGTCTTCTCCTTGGTGAAAAAACTCTTTGGCCAAATTAATAGAGCAATATAGTCAATTAATAGAAGATAAAATGGACAAACAGCACAATAAGTGCAAGGAAAATTTCGTATTTTTATGTACAAATATGTACGTAATTGAATCATTTCAATCATAGATTTTATATAATTACCAAAAGGAAAATCGAGATGTTCCCACCTAATATTATACGATATTTGCTCTAAGTTGGACCATGACTTGCACTGATTTTACAACAATTTTGATGCCTTGTTAGAAAAATACTGAATGTTGAGCTTGATGAACTTTTACATCCATCTATGAATTCACTGATCATCTGGAGACGTTTAGTATATATTCCATAATTTGGTGCAATATCGGATCGGATGAGTTTATGTTTGTGCTTATCTGAATGAGACTTTGATACTACATTGACTAGATGTATCTGGGAAGCAAGAGGCTGGTTGACTATCATTTACAAAGCAATAGTAAACATTTGAGTTCGACTCTTCTGGTCCGTAACTGTCCAACATGGGGTGGCAGTGTTGCTTAGTAACCACAGCACATGACTGACCTTATCAGTGCGGTCATAAAAATGTATGAAGTCCTTTTATTCATTTTGCCTTCTGCTCTCTCTCTCTCTCTCTCTCACACACACATTATTGTGTATCTGTGTGTGTGTGTGTGTGAGTGAGAGACAGAGAGAAAGCAGCAGGGTGGTAATGAAGGGAATACCTGACACATGCCACAGACTGCATCAAGCAGCATGCAGGGAGTGAGGTGGGGTGACAGGAAAATCAGCAGCCACAAGCCACACAGGAAAGCAGCAGAGGAGTCAAGTGTGAGAGCAGCTTCGCATTCACTGAAATATCTTCATCATGCCAGATGAATAAAATAATACAAGGGATGCAGATTTAAAAAACATAATGATATTTGGATTATGCATTGTGTAACCTATGATCTTGTTGTTTTCAGTATCACATCACTGTGATCTACTTAGTTGATGTAAATCTGTTTAGTTTACAGTGTCTTAATCTGGGTTTAATCCCCAGAACATATTTATGGAACTGACGAGGTATTATGCCGTGGTGGCACTGTGTGTGACTGTGCAGGGTTGTTCAGAGGCCTTTACGAGCTGATGATTCCACACAGGACCCTAAGAACCACGTCTGTCAGCTCATTGACACAGTATCACAGCGACTGGCTTCCTCGCAAAGTGCTGCTCGGTTGTTCCCACAGGGAGCACAGATGTTAGGCCTCGCTGTTGCCATCTTGTTTGCCCCGACAACATCTGCACAGCTGTGTTGTCGGCTGCCACGCACAGACGGGAAATGCCACAACCCGCTCTTGAACTGTTGACAGCTAGGGGCAGGTCGGCACAGATGGCAGAAGGGGGTGTCAGGGGACTGGCACCGGGTGGAGGAGACGGGGGGCGGGGGGTTAGGCAGGTAGAGACTGTGGCTCCCATCTGGCCTCGGTGATGGCACTCTGCCCCGGGCATCTTCGACGTTTACGCGACAGAAAGCCTGTCAGGAGTTGGAAGTCACCTTGTGCAAAACATTGTACTCTCTGGGCGGTTTCAATGGAGTTGAAAAGGGGGGGGGGGGGGGACGGGGGCAGTGAAATGGTGCTCCGCCTCTCGGAAAATGGTCTGATTGGATATTGCAAAAAAGACACCATTTTGCTTGACTTACATGAAAATATTACCATATTATTAAATATGTTTCTCTTGGAAGGTGTGTTTATCCTTTGACTAATCTTCCATAAACTTGATCCATATTATTGTGATATTTATTTGGAATAGAAAATGAGGTGAAAATATATGCACTTAGCATTGTGCCTGAACGTTTTTCATGACTTAAAATCATGTTGTTGAATAGCTGGTCTGCTTTGAGTGACCTGACCAGCCCTCCTGTCAAAGTCATTTTCTCTCGACATTTTCCATGCTGGAGGTGGATATTCTTGGAGGGGGTGCAAGAGTTACCTGGTGGAAAGGCTTGTGTGACCCTGGGAGCTCTGTTGCCTCGAGCAATAGCTCCTGGTAGGGTCTTCCAAGGCAAATTGGTCGAAGGGGAGGGGCCACACTAAGAGCAATTGACAGACCCCAGGGGAGGGTGATGACCTAAACCTGAGTGGACTTTTGTGCTAGTCGTGGATGGGCCATAACTAACGCCACTTTAGAGCATATTGGGATTCATAAGTGTACTTGGTACCAGAGTACCGTATGCCAAAAATTGCCGGATGAACTTCATATCATCAGATCTGCAGCCCTATGTCCTGAACACTGATGAAGAATGGAGCAGACCTGTCAACTGATCACCACCTTGTGGTTAGTTGATTCAGACGGTGTGGGGAGTTTGCCGGACTGCCAGACCTGGTAAACCCAAACGTGTAGGGAGGGTGAACTGGGAACGTCTGACCGATGCACCTGTCTGGTCCCCAACTCCCACTTCCAGAAGAATTTCTCATGCATCCGGGGGAAGGATGGGGATGTGGAATCTCAATGGGTCAAGTTCAAAGCCCTTATTGTCTATTTCTGTCCGAACCAAACCCGAGTCCGAGAGAGCAGTAACCGAGCCCGAACTGAACTTGACGGACAATTTGGACCGACCCGAATAAGACACAGTTGACATAAGATTAAGCTGAAGCAACAGCTGATAAGCGCACATACCCAAAGGTCCATCATTGTTATTTATTTCTACACTGTACTTTTACTAAAAAATAACTTCAAGCACCATGTCAAGTCGACCAAAACCAACCTTGGCATCATTTGTATATAGTTATCCAAACCCCGTCGGTTATCCACGCTCTGTTGAGGAGGCGGATGCTGGGAGGCGAGAGGAGCTGTGGCTTTGGTGGTTACCAAAGCAAAAGTCGGGTGTGGGAGGATTTTAGGGAGGCTATGGAGGAGGCATTAAGTAAGTTCTGGCTAACCGCTACATGACCCAGGAAGGGAGAGCAGGGCTTGCCTCATGCTGTATTCAGCCGGAGAGGAGAACCAGTAGTGTACTGTCACCACAAATGATAGATATACTGCTTTATTTGACCATGTTTTACAACTGGGGTCTCTAAGAGCCCAAACAGATGTAATGTGTATTTTTCTGTGTAGAATTAAACTAAGATGTGGTCAAAGAACATGTGCTCTAATAAAGAAAGTCAATGTTAAGGGCAACGTATCTGAAAATGATCAAATAAGAATACAATGTACAGAATCCTAAAATTGCTGTACGTTGGTTTAGTCTGTAATTAAAGTATGTTTTGTGCTTTTGGGTTAATCTGCGACCCTCGTGTTTTCAAATGCAAGACCTTTCAGCGCTTTAGAATTAAGCTGCAGACTTCCCAAGACCCTCCCCAAACTGAATCAATCAGACTAGAGAGGCCGATTGGGCAGACCTGCAGATCACAATGGCTGTTGACTGCAGCATGGGGCATCGCCCCGTAGGGGCTCAGGGTTTGACCTGGACTTGCTGTCCAGGGCTTGGGGCCAGCACAGAAGAAAAGCGCTTTACGGATGGAGCATGTGGTCAGGTCATCTCTTCTCCTTCTCTTCACCCCCTTCACCGCTCCCCCTTAATCCCGGCCTGAAGCTCCCTCCCTCCCGTCCTCATCCTCACCTCACCCTCCCCCTCCCCTCCGTATCCAGCATATCGCGAGGAAATGCCAACAGATGCCCAGTGTCTAAGACAGGCATTATGTTCTTAGAGGATGTCCTGGTAATTCTGGTTGTTGCCAGGCTGCTGATTATTACCACACTGTCTAGGAGTGGTGATGATGAGAGGCAGCATAGAGGACAACAGGTAGCCATCTCTGCTGGCTGGGTCACGTGGCGCTGCAGTCTATGTAAAACAACATCTTCAAGACCCAGAGGGGACATATGTCTGTTTGTAGTATATGACGGAGTGATGGGATTAAAATTCAGGGAATAAAGAGATATATGCAATACACATAGACAGACAGAGTGTTAGATGAGTATAGTATAATTGTTATTAGCATTAGTAATACTAGCAACACTATCCAGGGGATAACTAAATGGTATTCAGGGGTATCTAAATGAGAGTGCACCAACAGCAGCGTTTAGTGTTGTATTTTATAACATGTTACTCATCAAGAATTTAAAACCGGAGGAGCAGGACTTCATTTGCCATAAGAAAATGTGTCAATCATGGGGACTCAGGGAGAAAGTGGTTTGTCAGACCCTAAGGGGGCCACACTGACCTAAATACAAAATTGTCAACAGCAATCCTACACTGACCAACCAGAAGCGAACACTGGGGACACAGACATTTAACTCTGCAAATACCTCACCTGAGAATTAAAGGCTTTCTTCAATATTTCACAGGACAAATTCACCACCATTGTGGTGTACCACAGCAGTCCACAAAGTACAGCTGATGCTTTATGTGGACAACATACATCTATTTACGTTCATTAAAGAACATGGTGTCAATGTACACGGAGATCAGGTTATTATAAACTAGCTGGCTTATTTGGAAATCCTTTTGTTATTCCTCTTGTTTACTTGTCTGAGGGGTTCAGACAGATGTTTTTGCCTTATTGTTATTGACATATGGTTTTCACATAAAGGGTGAAGAGAGATTGTTAAGATTAGAGTTTAACCCTTCCAGCAAAGAGGATTTCTCTCCATTCAGCTCATCAGTGGTGCTGAAGTCATGGAGTCAGTGAGGACGGATGCCATCATGTGGTCAGGGGGGGAACACAATATAAGACTGGAAGTCAAGCTGCATGTTTGTTGTTGTTAGTTTCTTTACATTGGGTCATTTACATTAGAACCATATCGAACTGCAATATTATTAGGTGGGTTTCTGTAAATTGTCAATCTTCTCTAAATTAATAGACAAAACTGTGAATGTATTGTGTTCCTGTAACATAAAATATGTTTAACATTAAGTACTTTGGATTCTTCTTCACAATTGTATATCAAAATGCAGCGCTGCTGATTCAAGGATTGATGCAAGCAGTCAGTAGAATCATCATATGTTACTTCAGTTTGGTCATTTTGTTTCCGTTTTGCGTCCGTCTTATTTGACAATTGAACTGAACTGACTAACTGAAGGGCATGACATTGGCTGGGAGTCTGTTACGCTCTTGTTAATTTATGTTAATTACTTTTAACCACTGCATATTGCAGTCTGTAAGGTAACGGAGTACACCTAATCAAGTACTATTGTCACGGGGCATGATGAGGACTCAAGCGCAGACAGTCAGAGTAGGGGGAAAAAAGGTCTTTAATAGTTCACAAACAAAAACAGGTAATCCAAGGACAAGACAAAAGACGAGGGGAAAAATCCGGCAGGACAAGGCAGGGCAGACAGACTGGGAAACCGGGAACAGGATGAGCAAAACGGGCGGGTAGGGAGGAAACAAACACAATGATCTGGCAGTGAGTGAGTGAAAGACAGGGGTTTAAATAGTGAACTAGACAGAGTGAACAGGTGAGACTAATAAGCTGATGAGGTGAGTGTGACTGGCAGGTGCACTGAATGAACTGATTAGGTGAGTGAGGAGCTACAGAAAGAAACAAAGACACAGAACACACAGGGCAAAGCCTGATCGTGACAACTATACTTCAGTGCAATTTTGAGGTACTTGTCCTTTACTGGTGTAATTCTATCTTCTGCAATTTTATCCTTCCGTTGTTTTTACTCAACTACATGCTGCTGTTTAGTATGGACGACTTGTTGGAGTCACTAGTTACTTTGAACATCTTTTTTATTTGTACATACAATAAATTAGGGCTGCAGCTAACTGTTATTTCAATGTTGACAGATCGGATTGACAGAATGATTTTTTTTGTCCGAAAATAGTGAGAGTTCCCAAAGCCAGGGCCATACCTATACTGCCATTAAGGACACTGAGGTCTAGTATTTTGGAAATCCAGCAGTTATAATGACATTAAGATTGCATTATTACACATATTGGGGTTTTAGGCTGATTGTCATATCAGTAGACTAAATTTGACAGTTTTTAGTATCCAGCATCCATCAGGACTACATACCATAATTCGACAGTCAAATCAATAAAATAAAATATATATTCAATTAACAATTATATAAAACAGAAAAAAAACATTTGAGAAGCTCCAACCAGCAAATTTTTGTTGTTTGTACGTGATTAGTGATGTTGATAATGAATAGAATATCAAATAAAAAACTGGCAAATCATTTTTGTTAATTGACTAATCGATTAATCAACTTATTGTTTCAGTCCAACAAAAGATATGATCAGTTTATAAAATAGGATGCACTGTTATAGATTAAACCACCCAGGAGTAAATTCAATAGTTCAAATAAACTTTGGTTCAAAGAGCTTTAAATTTGGTTTAATACAGTAATATAAGCATGTGTGCTAATACTGTAGGCTACATACTTTTACTTAAAGGGACAGTGTGTAGGCTTTAGTGGCATCTAGCAGTGAGGTTGCAACCAGCTGAATACCCCTCCGCCCACTTTCCCCTTTCAGAGACTGGTTACATAAACCGTAGTGCAAAACCGTGCTAACACCGCTCGCCCCGCTCAGAGGCCATCCTCACCATGATAGCCTTAAGAGCAACCGCAAGGAGAAAAACGGCAATATCACAGGTTTGCACTCTCTGGCTCACGTTACTGCAGTTTCACAAGCGTGACGGAGAACTAAGGTGGCCTTCAGGTAACATAAATATGCAAAAGGCTCTCGCCAGTGTTTGGTTTGTCCGTTCTGGGCTACTGTAGAAACATGGTGGTGCAACACGGCTGACCTTATGTAGATATGAAGGGCTCATTCTAAGCTAACGAAAACACAACAGTTCAGGTGATTACACACTGATGAAACATAGTTAGTAAACATAGTTTTTCCTAAAAAGACACATGATATATATGATATGATGACTTTCCACAAAAGTGAAGAAACTGTAGTCCTCAAGTAAAATATGAATTTAGAAATTAGACTTATTATTGACTTAGATTATTGCACAAAAAAAAGAAAAATCAAAAGGAAATTTTCCTTCACCAACTCCTGTACCTCTCCTGGACTTTTGAGAATAGTGCTGACTACATGACCTTTGCTCTGTGTATAAAAGCTGTGCACACAAGTACATGTGTTGTGAGCTGGGCTGCACCCGTAGCTCAATACTGGTTGACCTACAAAACCAGTGAGAGTGCTGATGTTCATCACAACCGCAGGACCCTGGTGTGTCGTAAAGACTCATGCTGATCTGAGAGTCTATGAGGCTTGACGCGTGACATCGACCTCGCGAAAGAAAGGGGGGGGGGGAATAAACATAGCACTGCCCAGTAACAAGGGTTCTCTCCTCATTGGCTGCTGAAGAACGTTGCATTGATCATACTCTTTGTGCGAAAAATGACACATGTGGTTTTGATCCACGCACACGCAGGATTACAGTAAATGCTCACACACTCACACACAGCAGCTTGTGAGTGTGCATGCACGGCCTGAGGCTTAGACGTGCACGGACACACACTCTTTCAATGCATGCGTGCGCACAATTACAAGTACACACAATTCTCACTTTCACACACTGACAAAGTGTTGGTGAGAACTAGGGCAGAACCACACCAGTAAGCCTCTTTTTTTACTTAAATATCCTCAGAGAATTCATTTTTCCCCCTCCCAAGATTAGCACTTAGCTCCTAGTAACAGTGCTGTCATTTTGTTGTTACTCGTCACCCACCATGGTTCATACTTAATGTCAACACTGTTTCCTCTTCAATAATTGGCTGCTTTTTTACAACAGCACGGATGCTTTTAACTAAGGGCATTTATTTAGGCTGAAAATTCAAATAACATGGACATTGTTATTATATATATTATATATAAAATGTCTAAGTAATAGAATAATTGCAACTGTTTTATTAGACTAAGAGTCCAAAACCCAAAGACATTCATTCTTTTTTTATTTTAAGTAATTCCTCATCATTTTAGCTCTAAAAGACTAATATATATATATATATATATATATATATATATAGCATTCATTTTGAGAAGTGTAACTGTTGTGATCACATGTGAAGATACTCATATTTGACAGTTCAAGAGATCAGTGGCTAAAATGTGTGTGTGGGCTTTTATGAAAAATAGACGTGATTCAAAGTTGCAGGATTCCGTTCATACATATGAAATATGTATGAACGGAATGTTTTACAGAAACTAGACACAGGGCATGAGGGGGTCCTCTGAGTTTTAGCTGACCACATCACTTCCTGATATTCTTATTAAAGCCTCTCATGGCGTTGACAAAACTTGAGACACTGATCCAATAAAATATAAATAGAGCTAAAGTTATTTTAAACTTTTCACTTTAATGCTCATCATTTGGAATGTTCTTGTTTATCAATCAATGTCACAATGTAAACCTTTACATTACTGTGAACACTCATTACAGTCTCGCTCCACTCTAAACCGTGGGTACGTGTTGTTACTTGATGTTGTCGTGCACACTGCGCTTAATTTTTTCACTGATTTCACGTTTATCTGCTGAAGAGGGAAAGCTGCTCTTAAAGCATTTCTAGAGATGATCTTTAACCAATCTAAAAATGATTAAATCACTTACAAATCACAATATGCAAACAAAATATATATAACTATAAAATATCATTAACGACAGTTGTGATTATTAAGTTGTGGTTTTTTCCCAAAACTACCGTTTGATGTGCCAGGCTCAAGGTGTTTCATAATTCACAGATACACATGAGGCAGCAGCCAGACTTGGCCTACAGTGTCAAAAGGCTGACTTTTATCTGTAGGGAAGAAAAATCAGCCTGGTCATGTTTTAGTTTCATCATTTCTACATCTATGGTTCTATAAGGAACCACTTATGGTTCTAAAAGGGCGCCGCCATAATGGATGTCATTATCACTGGACCACTCTCAGCTTCTTTATTGTTTCATGTCTATTTTGCCGCCCACATTACTGACACCCTGCTCACTGCTACCAACCAACCAGTCTGCAACTGTAAACAAACAAAACAACTACATCTTAAACAATCAAGGATCTGCGCAGGCTTTGAGTTTGCTTCTTTTTCACAAACCACTGTATATGAAAAACCACAAAGGTTTCAGTGAGAAGTGTGTCAGAAGCAAGCAATGCTTGAGAAGACCTGATCTTGTGCTTTAGAACGTACTACTCTTTAGTAAGCATGACATGAGGTCATAAAAAAAGAGAAATGTTACAGAAGTAATGTCACCGATCAAGAGGACTGCTACAGCAGCTCTGCGTGAAGCTTCCTGGAACACAGATTTAGTATCATCTCCTGAGCTGGGTACCGAGAACAATATACAGAACCTGTTCTCACACACAGAAGCCCAGCACGCCTGATGAGAGCCAAATGTGATCACATGCAGGACCACTGGGCACCTGCCCTTTCATGTCTGCAGTGCGTTTTGCCATGCAACTCTGAAGCTACCCCTTTAGCTGCAACAGTGAGTCTGGAGAGCTAATTTGAGGATCTGGTGAAAAGACTGTTTGCTCAACACACCGGGGTTCCCCGGCCTCTCCGTGCCTCATTTGCGAGGCAGCAAGAAAAAGGCAAATAGATGAAAGGCGGTCCCCACAGTTGGAGATGATGCACCAAGGGTCCTCTCGCTAAGCAGGCAGCTATTCAAATGAGTGGCTAATTGTGGCATCTGTTAACCCATTGAAGAGGTGTCAGCGCGGTATCACAGGCCTGTTAATTGGTACAAACAGGTAGCAGATGCAGGCTTTGGGTTTGAGCATCTGCCATTTAGTGAGCCAACCTCCATGAGCAGCGATTAGACAGGCAAGCTGATGGAGAGAGATCAAAGAGGAGGGGAGGGGAGGGGAGGAGAGGACAAGGAGAGGAGACTAGAGGAGAGGAGCTGAGAAAGGACGGAACATTTGAAAAAGAGAAAGCCTAGCATAAGAGAAAGACAAACAGCCGAATACATCATCCATTAAGTAGTACTCAGTGTATTTTTGCAAAAGTAATTTATAGATTTATTTTTTTATCAATTGTGGACTTATTGATTAATTGGTTACGGAATCACAGAACAAAAATTAAAGTAATAATAATAATTCAAAACATTCTAGAAATATAAAACAGAATTGAATAAAAGTTATGTGATTAATTAACAATTGAGATGCTTTTAATGTCATTTATTCACATGGGAAACGTTAACATAGTCAGTTGACTCGCAAATGTCACAACATCATCTTGAGACTGAAAATGTTTAGTTATTAATAACCATCAATACATTTGATGAAATGAAGCCCGTACAATATAACTCTTGAAAACAGGTGACAACCCCAATCATTTGCACCAGGCTAAGACAGTGACATTACAAATAGATACAAACAAATATAAATAAATAACAACACTAGTAAACTGACTATTTTTTTATGTCTGAGGTTTTCAAACTGTGACGCTGATGGCCCCTCATCATTGGCATCATAAAGTTTGTAACTGAACCTGTCACGCTAACTTCTCACCAGCACATGGTGCCAGATGTGCATTAGTTATCATCTTATAGTGCACTGGCTCAGTGAGATAGTTATTCATATAACTAACAACAATATGCAGACTTGAAAAGCTCATATTTTACTGTGGAAACCTCTCAACATGGCATCCAGCAATTAAACACCTACCATGACACATTGCCTCATATATCATCATTGAGCTGATAACTGTATGTTTTATTATCTGATTGAAGACAATCAATAAGTTGTATCTATAGGCTTCATTCACATGTCCATAATAATAACACTAATGTAAAAACTATGATAAAACATCAACCAACAGTACGGCTGTACATGTTGATCTAAAAGTATACAGAAAGATGGCACGCAATCGATATTCTTTAATCGTTGGAATTTCCTCCAAGTATTTAGTGCACCCTCATCGACCGAATCAGCAAATTACCAACCAGTGACGATGCACCACAAAGAGACGCAGCGTCTGCTCTCAGCTAGGGCAGGAACCCTCCTCCAGAAACTCATTAATACCCGATCACGATGTCTTCAAATGTCATCTTGTTGGTGAGAAATCTGAATAAATTCAGTTGTTTGAAGGAGACGTTTTATAGATATTAGAAGGGCAATTATGACCTGTTTCACTACCCAACACCAAGCAGCTTATAATATATAATGAAACTACTCATGACAAAATGTGTTTTAGTAAAAGCAAATATTTAAATAAAAATACAATTACCTATTTCCTTATGATTTGAATGGAGCATTGAAACACAGAATGTAATACAATTAAATGCACTATATTGGTTCAGTTTTTAATGGATAATATTATTGTATGCAAATCAAGATTTTTCTAAAAAGTTGTTTTGTATTATTTTCTTACTAATGCTCCTTAATAAGGAAAAATATTTTTTTATTCTACTACTCAATTAATTGATGGAATACCCGGTAAAAATACTCAATTACTAAGACAATCAATAGCTGCCGTCCTACTCTCAGCTCAACTTTAAAGTCACAGTTTCCAACAAAATGGCAACATCTCTCTCTGTGCTGCTTCTTTTAAATGGAGCTCCTCCCACCTTTGCTCCAGCACATAATTAGCAGACAGACAGAGAAGCCGGTCTTCAAGATCAGACAAATACCAAAGCGCTGGAGTGCAGCTCGTGCAGGTCGCAGCTTTGCCACAAAGTAGATCCCTCTGTGTTCACTTCGGACGCTGACATTATCATTGTCTGATTAGATAGAGCGAGACTTTCCCGTTTCTCCCCATGCAAATATGCTGTATGCATAGCAACACTGACACCTGCTGACAACTGGTACCAACTGACAACCTGTCCAATAAATAACAACACCTGATCACGCTCTCTCAATAAACGCGTGGAAACGAGATAGAGACGCTCCCCATTTTACACCACTCAGTAATGGATGAACTACTCTGCCTGTAAGACTTCACATACTGACTTTACAGATGGTATTACTTCATGTCCATATGACACTGGCTACTTTTTTGCTTTTCTAAAAGTTGTAATGGCGTCCTATAAATGAAGGTGTACGCTACCAGTTAGAACTGTGGTTCCCACTATTTTTTACTTTTAGCCCAGCTGTTTCATTTTAGACGAATCCCGGTGCACCCCCTGTGATCTTTGGCGCCCGCCTAAGGGGGTCCCGGACCCCGGGTTGGGAACCACCGAGTTAGAATGTACTGTATATACAGGCCACAAATTGTCAGTTACAGAAACTCAAGTCCGTCCTGACCTGCACTTGAGTGTGACAAAACATTAGGAATTGACTCTACTGTACTAATACCTGATTGTTTTCCAATCTATATCAAATCTATGTCTCTCCCTCTGCATGTGTGTACTGGGTGGTTCAGGATACAGTGATTGCCCCTCCTCATGGAGTGGTTCATGTCTAGTTTGAAGCTGGGTTAAAGCTTACAGTTCTATACCTCCTCACCACTAAAGTTATCTGAGCTCTCAGCATGCATGTGTGCATGATGCTCCTTTATTCTGCGGATCCCTTTTGGTTTTGGATGTGTTTGAAGTTTGTCTAGAGACCAAGCGTCTTCTTTAGTTTGTAATCCTTTTGTAGGTTTTTAAATCATCATTTACTTAGCAATCCAAGTTGTCTGGTTATTTCAGTCTAGACCAAAGCGGGCTGGCTAAAACTGAAACTGAACTCAATAAAACAGATGAAAACATTGGCCTCAGACTGTTGTTAGCTTCTTGCTAATCACAATAAAGATATTATCCGGCCACAAGTATTTGTTCAATACTTGTGGCCGGACAAAAGAATATATAATCCACTACAACTATACATAAAGTACAGGTACCTGGCTCACCCCTTGCTTCATCCTGCAACCGCTCCAAGATCCCTTCCGGTCACTGACGCTGATCTTGGGTCTGTCTCCTCTGGATGGACCACTGCCTGGATCTTCCTCTTGGCTGGCCCGTCTAAACATGTCGAGATGCAAAGATTCAAGTCACACAGCTTTCATTTTGTGCCACATGTTAAATTGATGCAAAATGTGAAAACCAAGTTTCAGTTTGATAGTTGATGCTTTTTCTGTGTCTATCTCATGCACAGCTTGAGAAGGTGTTTTCACCAAATTGCTTGATTTCACCATGTCTCAGGACAATGGAGGCATGTACAAAATGTGCTTTACTGACATCGCCCTCACTCTCCAGCTGCACCTCTTGAGGTGGAATAACATTCATCACTACTACACAGCTTTGGCCCAGTTCCATTTACAGTAGGTGTCCTAGTTAGTAAATCAAGCAAGTGATATGTTGACATTGGGGAGCTCAGTGACTCCCCCGAGCAGAGGTCCAATCAGCTCGCAGTGGGAGAAGTACTCAGATCTGTTACTTCAGTAGAAGCAGCACTACTGCAGTGTGAAAATACTCTATTACAAGTAAAAGTCTTGCATTTAAACAGACTGTGCTGTGACCCTGGAGACACCCTGAGCTCCTACCGCTGTGTCGGCACCGAGCTCGTCTGAGAGGACAAACCAATCCAAGACTTTTGGAATTATTGCCAGTAATCAATAATGCACACACTACAATACTGCTCCCAATTCAACTAAAGGCTGCATAGTTGAGTGTTTGTCATGTCTGTATGCTCACTGATCTTAAGTAAAAAGTCATTATCAAAACATTCTAAGAAGGTACTGAAAGTAAAAGCACTTGTTATGCAGAATGGCCCATTTCAGAATCATATATGAAATCAATGTATTATAATTATTGATGCATCCATGTGTTCATGTTGCAGTTGGTAAAGACCATTTTTGCTTACCTAATTGCTGCTGGGTAGCTTAACCAATAATAATACATCATAACTAATTGATTGTTATTTTGTATTATTAACCTACTGTAAATCTGCAAGTTAACTAGTAATTAACTAACCTGTCAAACTAATGTTACAAGGTAAAATGTAAAATATTTGCCTCCAAAATGTGCTGGAGTAAAAATACTCAAGTACAGCACAAGTCCCTGAAAATTGTAATGAAGAACATTACTTAAGTAAATGTAATTACTTAGTTAACGTTATGCTCCACCACCACATTATAGTTTTTCAATGAATAGACAATGAAACTGCTTATAACAGATAACAGCTAGCTAGGTTTCCTCCACAATGGCAGACTAACATTACCACAACACCTGCGAGGACAGGCTCGTGCTGGTTTACTAGCTTATTATTCATGCTCAATACGTTTGCCAAAAAAAGCACATGATAATGACATACAGCAACAGAGCTAAAGCAAGAAACAATTGTATAACACAGCAGGCAATTAAAGTCAGCAGCAAGCTGGTGTTTTAGTTTGACCATAGCGGCATTTCCGGCCTTTCCTCACCTGCTCACGTCTTCAGTTTGATTAGATCGCGCGCACCAAAGCTTTCTCACTCCTTGAAGTCAGTCAGGCAGTCCACCCTGTTTACATCCTGAGGCCACATGGCGACAGCGACGTCTGCTGGCGATTTACTGGTACTACCGTTGGAGACTACGGTGGCCCTGAGAGCTCAACCAACTGCATGTAAACCATAAAGTATATGATGTAAACCCAAGAAAAGAAGACAAATGTTCTTTTCATAATAAATGATAAATGACAATGATGAAAAAAGATTCATAAATGTAAATTTAACAATACAAAACCATATTTCGCTGTTTTCTGAGGGATGTTGAGCAATTGTTGAAACTGCTTTCAATTTTTATTAAGCAATATACCCTTGGCTCTTTTGTTATTCTTCCAATTTTCTACTATTATGTTCTTCTGTTTAAAGCTTATTTGCTTATTTATTCATTCACTCAAAGATTACATTTTTTAATTAGATAGCAGAGGTAAGTTATTTATCTTATTTAATAGTTATATTTTATACATTAATAAATATGATTATTAAGAGTGTTCATCTTACTTACTCAGATATACTTTTATGTATACAACACATCATTCTTACGGTGTAGATGGCTATAAGAGACAAAAGTAATTAATATATAAGTGCATCAATGAAAACATTGTATGTCCAAAATGATCCATCACATGTTTCTCTGTTCCATTGGGCAGGTTTCTTGCTGTGTCTTTGGCATTTTTGGAGCATCTGCGAGTGCAAATAATCCCAGGAAGCTCCAGCATCACAGCAGACCACTGAACCACCGTCAGTGCCCCTCTTGCATCAAGACTCCAAAACCTTTCTGAAGAGGCAGTGGGTCATCCCTGGTCTGACTCACCGAAATTAGGCTGTGGATGTAAAGCGTGCCATCGGCCGCCTATTCCTGCTGGCCTTCTTCTCCCCTTGAGAAGCCGTCATTCTCTGCTTCCTCCGTGCCGGTGGGTTTGGAAGCTCATCACACACTCATGAAGCTGTCACCATCTGAACACCGCTTTTACAACTTGAATGGTTTGGTGTTGAATTCAATAAACAAAAACACCGGACATCTATAATGATACTGTGTTTTGTGAGATATTTTTAACCCTCGGTGCTACTGGGTGAACATAAAGCTTCCTGTTTGCAGATAACATTCATAGTTACAAATATAAGACGAATGTTACCGTCACTGGAGGCTATGGAGGGAGGACAGTGACATTAAAAGATATGCCATCATCACTATCGGCAAAGGATGTATGAAATAAATGAAGTGGCCTAAATGTTAACGATCTGTCTTGATCAAATTGAACTTTCATTTATTTACTGAACTAGATCTAAATGATAGAATGTCGGGCTTATTTTCAGCCAGGCAGAGACAGCATTTAAAGCTAATAGTTCAACAGGATGTGGCAAGATGCCAGAACCTCCTCTGTTTGATTTCTGTGGGGACGTTTATATAACCTTTATTCCTTCAAGGTTCCTGGAGCTGATCGTAAACATCCCGTGAATCACATTCTCTAGTAAAGTATAACCAGACTCAAATAGCACCTCTCTAGAAACGACGTCACGACCGGGTTTCACAATAATAAAGAGATAAAGAGCAATGAGACAGAAAAAGAAACACAGCATGATTTAAAACATGGAAAATAAAGTAAGCAAAGGTCTGAAAGCACATCTTCAGCTGCTTTTTTAAGAATAAATGCAGAATATTTAGGAGCCACGAACTGTGACTGAACTCAAAGGTTTGGTTTTAGAGCTCGGTACGACCTACAGTTGTCACACAAAATAAAAAAAAGACATAGTTGACATATAGGGCTTTATTTAAAACGGAATGAGGAAATAGTTTGAGGATAATCCTGTCTAAAGAGTGTCCGCAGATAACTTTTAATGAAACATCACATGGAGACAGTGATAGTGCGGACTCATGCATGCCTTAGTGTTTATTGTCAATGACACAGTGGCTTACTGTATCTGTGAGTATTGTTGTAGTGAAGCACAAGGCACACCCATGTCATTAAGTTGTAAATATGACACAGACAATAAGTCAATTACATCCGGCCATGACTATGTTCAAAGTCTGAGTGTGAGAGTTTGTTCTTCCTCAGCAGTCCTCTTCATGCAGACGGCACAGTAAAAAACATGAAATGAAATGTTATCATTGTCGTCTTGTACATTGTACATATACATGAAATGAAACCTCTGCATTGAACCCATCCCTAGCTTATTGGGAGCAGTGGGCTGCTGAGCAGCGGTTGGGGTTCGGTGTCTTGCTCAGGGACACTTCGGCACAGGTACTCGTAGCAGCCAAGGATCGAACCGCCGACCTTGCTGTTGCCGGACGACCAATCTTGCCACAATCTTACTATTTAAAACACTTTCTCTAGCATGGTAATTGGGGACGTGACTATAATGGTGAAAACGCATGTGCACTTTTTTATAGTTTTGTTGTTGTTAAATTGACTTCAATTCATCAAAGAATTACTCCGTTTTTGGATTCTCCGTTCACTGTGGAGGCGTGGGAGAAAACAATTCTTCAAGAGCTCAAGGTAACACACGATGAAATACAAATATTCGTGTCAAAGGGGAAGTATTTTTTGAACCATCTTGCAGAGGGAGATGTGGATGTGTGTAGTAGTGTTGAGTGTGTTCAACTATCTCTGTCTACAGGACATTTGTCACACTATGTCACATAGAAACTCTGCCCTTTGTGCAAACTTACTTTTATTACAACAAATAAATAGCTTGATTTTTATTCAAATACAAACATTCAATCTGTACCAATAAGTGTATAAAAATAATGAAATGAAACAATTTAGTTTGTACAGCCTTTTGGTTTTGTTTTACGAAAATCTTCCTGATCAATAAGTTCCCTCGGAGCTTCAGATTTAAAGTGCAAGGTGTGTGACAGAGGAAGTACCGCTGAGGTTCCTCTTCGGGTTCACCGAGAACTCGCTCAATCATTCTGTGTAGATACAAAAAAATATATAGGATTAAAAATATGAACTTGTTGACAAGAATAATTAGTCATTATTAGTCTTTTGAGAGGCATAATAAGTGTTTGGGTTGTCCGTCCGGTCCATTCATGTGAAAGGGATATCTATCTTAGTTTGTGATCTACCGTTTTGAAGCCTCTAGTTCAGCGTTTTTGCCGTCGCCATCTTGTTTATTTGGCTGTCGCAATCTTGCTTTTTTACAACCAGAAGTGACACGAGAGGGTGGAGCTAAGTTCAACTGTACGCTTGATAAGACATTCTTCGGTGACCGAAAGGTTACAATTAACTTACTCTTACTTAAAATACTCTGTGAAAGTTCTAAGACGCAAAACACAGCTAACTCCCAGACCCATTGTCAATCACAATGTAGCCCCGCCCTAAAGTATACCCTGCTTTATGGTCTGTTTGACTCTAAATGGACCATAATGTACTAAATGAACATCATGCTGTATTGAAGAAGACTTGAAACTATGGCCAGTAGAGAGAATGCAAGTTTAAGGCACTTCTGCATCGGCTTCACTTTTCAAACCCGAACGTTCACACCTGGGATGAATTGATTTGATGTTAGAGGTCAAAGGTCATTGTGACCTCAAATCTGTTCCGTTCTCGTGAATGTAATATCTAATATCTGGGGGAATTTCATCACATCTTGCACACAAACATCCACCTGGACTCAAGGATGAACTGATTCGAATTTGGAGGTTTGTGACCTCACATAACACATTTGTGGCCATAACTCAAGAATGCATGTTGATTATGATGATTTCCTACACATGTCTAAAAGTATAAAATGATGAATGGATTTTGGACGGATGCGGATGTAAGATGCAACTTGACTGGTTGGGCGGAGCAACCGCGAGGTGCTAAGTCAAGTTAATTCCTCAAAAGCAACAATGCATTTGAGCAATTCTAATCACATTTGTACAGAATACAGAGAATTACATCTCCATTGCGTAAACATACCGTACCTGCATTTGTTCATATATCCAGTTGATAAAGTAGGTGACATTGCCGTAGACTCCTGGCTTGTTCCTCAAAGCACATCCGATCCCCCAGCTAGTGTCCCCTGCCAGCCACCATACATCTCCCTCCTTGACCACCAGGGGCCCTCCACTGTCACCCTGCAGGAGACCACATCTCAGGTCAGTGTGTTTGTGTGTGTTGAAGTGACAGAGAGAACGAACTCAGACTAACCTGGCATGTGTCGACTCCTCCCTGCAGCTTGCCGGCACAGATCATGGTCTCAGTGATTTTTCCATTCAACACCTGAGCGGTGTTACAGATCCCTCTGCTGTAGATGGTCACCCGGGCCTGATTTAGTTCGTCCGGGGTTGGTCCTGAGAAATATGAATGATTAACACATACAGTTAGCTCAGTCAAGAATTGAAAAAGCACTGTTCCCTTACTTGGACTTTCAGCCTTAAAAAAAAGGGGGCCCTGAGGCATTTTGGACAAATCTAGAGAGGAGGAATGAAAAGTTCAGAAAACTACTCATGGGAAGTTGGAAAATATATAGACCAGATGAGCGCAGTGCTCCCCATCCTGTGATCCAGGCTTGACGTCGAGCAGAGAGGTCCATGCCAGTGTTGGGGAGACACACTGGCTTCACCGTTCCTGAGACAATAAACATGTCTTCAATTTTTGCCGTTACTAATGAAGAAATTATTTTTCAAATGGTGAAACATAACTTTGGCTTACAAATACTCACTTGTGATTTCAAGAGGCGCATTGAGCTTCAGGAGAGCAATGTCATTGTCGTTAGTTTCCGTGTCAAACTTTTCATGACTGATAATTTTGTTAACTGTTTTGCCAGTCCTGAAGTTCATCTGATGCAAGCTCACTTCACCTGACTGAACCCTCCACAGTCCGGGATTAGAGTACCTGCCAAGAGGCCAAAAACAGTCAGAGATAGGGGAAAGTATTTTCTGAATGTCTATCGCAAGACAGTAAAAAATAAAAAATATTAACAACGAAATGCAAATAGTATAAAGGGACCTTAAATAAAGACTAGGCACTCACGTTTGGAAGCAGTGTGCAGCTGAGAGGATCCAATAAGGGCTGATGATGGAGCCTCCGCAAATGTGTTGACGGTTGATCTGGAGACTGACCTGCCACGGCCAGGCCCCTTTGGCTGCCTGAGTACCACCCACAATGCGAGCACTGGGGGCCGCTGAACTTACTCCGCATTCTGAGGGGGGGGGGGGGGGGGGGGGGAGAAAGAAGCTTGATTTAACAAAAAAACAGTGCTGCTCTCTTAGATATTTGGTCCCTTTATCCAGAGGAAGTACCACTGTCTGGATGGATAATCCCATTTTCAGAACTTTGCTCTTGTCACCTAAATTCCTACATATTTCAGTGCTGTAGTTATGTCTGAAGTAAAGCAATACTTTACCAATACATTGAAGCTTGACTGCTCTGTCGAAGCAAATGAGGCTGCAAAGGAAAGGATGACAGAAATTGATATTCAAGACAAAGAAAATCGACACTTATTTAGGAGTTCTACATTTACACCGTGTGGAGTAAGACTGATTCAGTTCATACTGTGTAGGGTAAATATGCAGTGATAAGCAGGGTGTTGTACCTGTATGAGAGCTGGGACTGTATATTAAATCCATGGTAACTTCCAGGCTTCAGCCTCATGTATCCCTTCGAGGCCAAAGAACCTGCACTGGTTTTGGTGGAGGACACATAATCCTGCCTGTGGGATGGACAAATGTGTGATCAGCGAAGGAAGATCAACACACTGAAAAAGTTCAGTCAGTCAAGTCATGCGTTGTTGATATGACAGAGGTTCCTCCCAGACTGCAGCTATAAAAAATATGTTAATCTGCACAATGTTTTCATTTTTTTACTAAATCAGTTAAGGCACTTTCTTTAAAATTACTAAGAGGAGCTTTTATTTTTATTTTGAATCTCTAATTTTACTGCATGCAGTAGGGTCTGACAGTCTGCTGTGACTCCCTTATAGCCAATCTTCTCTCTGATGGTCTTGTTTACTTATGTGGGTCATACAGAGTCATCAGTATCAAACTGATTGTTTCAGTAGCAGTTCAAAGTTGCTCACATGGACTTCAAGTGCTCCTTAAAACATAATATGTTGGCCTCTTTGCTTTAGGTTGCTGCTATTCTTGAAATCATTTTGTTTTTCAACGGTAATTATTAGCTTCATTGTGACACAGACAGTCGACAAATAGTTTCAGTGGCTTTTACTTTCTGACAAGAATATATTATGAGGAAAACAATGAGTGCTTGATATTTTAGCATGGAAATTCTATGATACCAGTAGCAAATTATTGCAAAATGTCATGCAGTGTGTGTTGTGCAGCAGTGAACAGTGGTGAAGAAGGCCATCAGCACCTCTTGTACCCCATCTGCTCACACACAGCCCTCCCGTAGTTGTTGTTCCAGTTTTCAGCACACACCGGCATCCACGTCTGCCTGTCTGATGAGTAACCCTCCAGCATGAAGTTGGTCCCGTGGAGGCGAACTGTGAAGCAGACAGGACAACGCTTTTTAGCCGCCATGACGTTGACTGACTGAATGTATGTATGCATGTGTAGGTGCTGATGTTAACGTCTCACAGCACTGAGATTCATCCTCTCCGTGAGGACAGTCCTTTACACCGTCGCACCACTGGTAGGGGCTCAAACACTTCCCACCAGTTCCACACGACTTCCTCATTAAACACTGGTAGTACACTGCAAACACACATGTACAGCGTACAGCACACATGCAACAGCACACAGGAAATCAAACTCATGCGATGACAAAAAAACATTTTATGCGGCTACAAAGATCTTCGAATGAACTTACAGAAGTACCAGAGCAAGACGCCGACAATTGCCGAGATGAGAAGCACAGACAGGGATGGACACAGGATATATTTCACCTGACATTTCTTTGTTCCTGCAACGCAAGACAAACAAAAGTTTTGGGATGACACTGATTAAGTAAAAGAAATATACGAATTGCATGCTCCACAAGATTTGAATAATGTCACACATGCAAACAGGTCTTAGCAGATACTAAAACTAAACGTACTGTAGATCTGAAACACAGTTTAAGCCTCAAACACAAAACTAACTGAGTGAAGCTTCTTCTAGCTGCATAATGTTTATGGAGAATATAAATGATATGACTACAACTTGGAGGGCTTTGTGTTGATGCTAAATTGCTTTCTTTTAAATCTACCGTATTGTCCTATAAGTTTCCATAAATGTCTTTGTTTCAAAACTATAACACCTTCATAAAGAGTATAAGAAGATGATTAAAAGAGAAGTAATCATAGCAGCCTAATAACAAACTGAAGAGAGGCTACAGCATCATTTTGGAAGAGCAGGGTTTTGTCTTTGATGTTTTTCTCATCCTAGATCAATATTATATTTAATCTTATAACTATTCTATGTTCGCCATCATTTTGAATGCAAACTTTAGTGGATTATGTAAAAATGATTGTTCCATTTACATAAAGCAGACATGGTATAATAGTTCTGTCCATTATAAAACAGCAGCACAATAATAGAGCACAACGTCACAACCAGGGAAGAGTGATACAATTAGAAAAGTCACTCTTACTTTACATAGCAATGATATTTCTCACATCACCTATTTTAGCTGCGTTCGTAAGGCTGCAGCAGTTTGTTTTTTTGCTCATGAATTCAACCTTTCATATGTAAAAGAAAGAATATGTTATATAGTCAAGCTTTAAGTAAGGCAGACTCTCTGTTTCTAAAGTATGAATACAAATAAGTTAATCATTAAATTAGATGCTTTTGTTCTGGATATTTGCCTTCTGACTGATTGGAACCACCTTTGTATTCTACGCGGTATCGCTTTACAAAAGACTCATGACACAACATGAGTCATCCGTTTTTTGCACCTGTCTTTCGTCCCGTGTTATGCGGCGTTCCAGGTGTCACGGTGTGGTGGGTGTTGATGGTTTGGGGAGACACAGCAACGTAGCTGGGGGTCACTTGTGGGAGGTAAGGGTATATCCCATACTGTGGGGCACTAGGAGGGGGTCTCCTTTCCTCATGCTGGAAACCTACGTTGTCATAGGTGGGACCATTTGCCTGGAGATACAGTAAATAGATTTAAGGAATAAAAACAGATTCTATAGATAACACAAGGTGATCTGGATTTACTCAAAAAAATAAATCATTTCACATTAGAAGATATGGTGATCAGTGATGTGAAATAAGGAGTAAACTGTTCAAAATAAGTAGAGAAAATATATGGAAACAATGGAAATATTGTCTTTTGCTATGAAACTGAACTTACCTGATAATCATTCATAATGGAACTGGTTACACTGCCTGGGGAGGGAGACTGTGGAACCTTCAAAAGGTTACAAAGCATTTTAATCAAAATGAGCTAAAAACTGGTCACAAGTACAGTATATGACTCACCTTATGACTAAACTGGAGCATAACTTACAACAATTTTCAGAGAACAAAACCATTCGATTGAAAAACGTGCTCATTAAAATAAGGTCACAAGAAAGAACATAAAACATATATAGCAGAAATACAAACGTTCTTCCAAAACACTGATAATTCCCAGGTTTTAAAGAAAGAACTCCAAATGTCAAAAACACAATTTTAAAAACGCTCACACGCCACCTGAGTACACTGACTTAACAGTTTAAAAACCCATTTATCCACATTGTTCACCAGATTTCCACCTACCTTGAAATTTCCACAGATTGTTTCAGCACTCTGACTCTGATGTCCGTCTCTCTCTCTCTCTCTCTCTCTCTCTCTCTCTCTCTCTCTCTCTCTCTCTCTCTCGCTCTCTCTCTCTCTTTCTCTCTCCCCTCCCCTCAATACCATGCAGTGTGATATGCATATACTGGGATTTGCACCAATGGCATTACCTCCTCGCAACCCTTCTGATTTTACGCAACAGTTGGAAATCAGCCTGTAGAAAAATCTAATTTTGATGCACAGAAACAAACTACTAACTGCACAGAAATTCAAATGTTCCATAAGTCCCACGATAAAGTGCAATTTCTTGAAAAAGTGAAACTAGTAAACGTGTCATGTAACATGTTATATATATATAACTTTCTATATTATATACAATATAAACACAGTGTGACTGAGAGGAAAAGCCAACAGGTGACAAGCCATCATTCAGATAGGGTCCTATAGGACAACAAACAAAGGTATAAGTGTAACAAAGACTTGGTTCTTACATTGCTATTGTCCAATCCGCCAAACAAGAAATGTCTGACAGTTTAATCAGTAACATCCAAACAAACGGGTAAGTGGGCTTAAAAATACTTTTTAAGTACTCGGACTTTCAGACCCTGTTAATATTTAGCTCAACATTTGACTGCGTTAACTGACAGGAACAGGAAGGACCAGAGTCGTCCAGTAAGAGACTGAACAGAAATACCTTCCGAGTGACATCACCTCAAACGTAGGATACTTTTTACATACTGCATATAGATATAATCATCTCCCATCACCTCACTCACTGTCCAAGGATATAGTCTAAATTAGATGCAAGTATAATGTGGGTCACAAAAACATGTTGCTTTATAGATCAGACTTGTGTTTAGGGTTTTTGCAAAAAGGGTTCAACAAGTCTGTAATGTGTGTGAAAAAAGGTGTTGGCAGCTAATCGAATGGCTTTAGGCGTTTCGTTTGCACATAGTTTAAACAGTACCATTCAGAAACAGAGGAACAATTACTAAATAGTGTTGGGGAGATTTTTAATACATTTTCGGGGACTTTAAAGACCTTTTTAAGGAAATGAATTGTTACCCAAGTACGAGGAAACTGCAGACCTGGAAATAAAGAGTTTGTAATGATGCCCATAAATTAACTTGGTATGGTTTTCCCATAAATGTATTAAAAAGAAATGACCAGCTATTTACTACCTGCGTTTTAGGAAAAAGCTGAATTATTAGATAATGTTTGGAGTAATTTTCTAAATATTTGAGGTAATTTCCAAAGCGTTACTTGCTCATTATCGCCTATTTACCATGAATTTTACAGACCTGTGAAATGAACTGTGACTTAAATATATTGTGCATTTGTTTGATGGGTATGTTTTGTATAGTATTTGAATAAACAAAATGCATCGTCTGTTGAAGGCGTTCTGTATTTGCATCCTAGGGCGATGGTTCTGGTTGTTTGTTTAAGCTCTGGCAGAAAATAAGCTCCACGATTATAAGCAACAAACAATTCAGACTGGTTCCGCACTGCAACATGGACAAGTGCACCGAACATTACAGAGGAAATAGCAACATCTAGTGGGCAACTCTGAAACGACAGCGTCAACTTTATTTTACTGTAGTATAACTTTTGTTCTTTTTATTAAAAACAAAACAATGTAATGTTGTGAAACTTCAATTAATGCAGGTCAAACCTTTAAATCAGAGATCAATAACACAAAAGTGGTTTCATAAAAACTATTTATTTAACCATTTCAATTCAGGGTTAAATATTAATAAAAGTTTCATCGAACAAAAGGAGTGTTTCAAACACTTGAGTCATGACGTCATGCATCGAGTACTACTTTGCTGCTTGGGTAAGGCCACGGGCACTAAAGCTGTAACAGAAGCATTCTTCACAGTAAGAAGGGGGACTTTACAGATGCCTGAGCCATTTGGAGTGGACAGCTAGTGAACACACAGTTTAACACACAGCGTTTCAGGGAGAGAGAAGTTCCTCCATCAAGTTTCCTACAATTTCTGGATGAGAATAGATGATGCTCCACCGCCTCCATTGCAGATACCTGCCAGTCCGTACTGGCCCGACTTCAGGCTGTGTACCATGTGGCCCACGATTCTCGCCCCAGACATCCTGACAGCAGAAAGAGAAAATACAGTATCAGTGATCAGAACAGTTTCTCTATATACACATTTATATCTTGCATCTACAATTCACCCTGAAAAGTATGAACACTGAAAGTAAGCTGAAGGTAATTCTGAAGCAAAAATGGGATTGTCGGCTAAAGGCGAATAAAATATGTATGAAATCATACAGCCATTAGAGTTTAGTACAAGTACTAAAGAAATACACCTGTAAAGAAATACAAAGAAGAAATGCTAATTCATTACGGTCCTGAAAAACCACAAACATTAAAAACAAGCACCCACAGTACCCTTTACTTTTTGTAAAGGGTACTGTTTGGATAATTTGTCTGAACTTTTGTCTCTTACTCGACTGGATCAGATTAAAAAAAATTGCAGAACAAAAATCTGTTTCCAGGTCAAAGGGAAGGAATGTACGGAGGAAATATTTTTGGAAAACACCTTGTTCCTCATTTCAGCTCTGTTCTTCCTGAAAGAAGCAAAGTGGTTGTGTTTTTGTTCTTTTCTCCTCATTCCAGGTCACACCCAGACAGCCACTGGGAGTCTCTCAGCTGCTTACCCGATGGGGTGTCCCAGTGACACGGCTCCCCCGTTCACGTTGACCTTCGCGGGGTCGATGTCCAACATCTTGATGTTGGCCAGCACGACCACGCTGAAGGCCTCGTTGATCTCCCACATGGTGATATCCTCCTTCTTCAGCCCTGCTGCATCCAGGACCTGACACACAGACACACGATGGAAGTAGCAGAATAACAGCACTGTGGTTCAGGATGGGGCATATTTTTGAACCCAATTAATATTAGTTTAACCTGGATTATAAAAATCTGATTATTCAGGTTCTCTTTTGTGCATTTACAACCACAATACACACGCATAAACATAGAATTATTGCTCAATGGTTGTACATCTGTCAACCAGTCAAGTTGCATTTTACATCCATGTTTGTCCAAACTTTCATCACTTCATAATTTTATCCTATTAGACTTTGGTGTGAAATAGTCATAATTACCATATGAATTGTTAAGTTAAATACTAAATCAGAGCCTCTGCAATTCCAGGTGACTGTTTGTGGCAAATATGAAGAAATTCCCTCGAGTTGTTCCTGCGATACGACGTTCCCGAGAATGGTACAGACGGACGGACAACCAGAAAACAGAATGCCTCCGGTCACGGCTGTCACCGGAGTTGAGGCATAAATTAGTAAAAGAAGAGAATACACGAGGAATATATCAAGCCTTCCAGGGTAACTGCCATGCCAACAGTTCCATCATTTCCTGTGATGACTTCATTAAATGTATAATAACACACAATCGTAAAAACTGCTCAGAAAAGAGCTGAATACAGACGAACTTTAGGATCATATTGGAGCAGATCCGGGCATTTCATAATGCATCAGTGAAAAAGAGTCGATCAAAATCCGATCCTTTGCCCGGTAGACTTGTTCATTATACTTTCCTTCATCAACTGTACCTCTTTTGAAAATCTGGCAGCCGTATTTGGAGTACATGAGTACAACACCAACAGTACCATAGGACTAACTATTTTGAGCTCTGAGTTACAATATACACCGCGTCACTGCAGTCTCACTCTATGCACCGACCTGTTCTGGTCTGTTTGGGTAGGGGGAATTATTTATTTACCCAATTTTATTTCATCTATTTTTAACTTATGTCATTTTTTGTAATGTTTAATGTACTGTGTTCTGTATGCTCTGCACGTTCTCTTGCATTGTTAAAATATTCCCCCAAAAAATCTGATCCTTTCATTACTGAACAACTGGAGCTATTCACTCCACATGTCAGCGAGTACGAGTGTTAAAGATCATTTGCTGATCGTGTTTGGGACGCCCGGGTTGTTAAAATACACAGATTGGCTAAACTCTGACACTGAGCAGTCTGTAATCTGCAAAGAACAGTAAACAAACATTCTCAGTTTTAGCTGGCACTGTCAACAGATGAATTGACAAACGTCTCTGGTGACAGATCATATCAGCAGTCAATAACATTAGCCATCAACATTTAACCTGCTGTTGTAGGCAGCCGGTATCTGTACTCAGACCCGTGTTCTATAGTCTCAACTGGGCATGGGACAATAAGTCACTGTTATCCTGGCCAAAATAATTGTAATTCATCCTGATAATCATTACAAAATGCTTAAAACTCTTAAAATGGCACTAAAACATAGTGGAATCACTTTACCTTACTGTTTTGTTAGGAAACAAACATTTTTATTGCATCACATATAGCAGGGTTCATACACATTTTGACCAATGGATTTCCATGACTTTTCCATGACTTTTCCATGACTCTAAACCAAATTTCCATGACCAAACATTTTGTGAAATCTCGGTGTATACATGAAAAAGTGAGAAAATGTATTTAAACTAACAATGAGAATTCCAAAGCATACAGTATACCTTAAATGACACAAATGAATGAGAGACAATAGTTTGATTAAAAGAATAAACATTTATAAATATACTCTGGTTGACACCGACACATCAATAAGAGCTTTAGTAGGTAGCAGCATCCAGCTAGTGCACATATTGCTTTCCCTTTTGTAGTGCACATTTTTCATTGAACCCTGTTACTGTACGGCTTCATATTAACTTCTACTGTTACTGCAAAGCTGTTAGAATTGTGGCCTATCTTCTATTTGCAATTAATAATTCAATCCAGTTCAATTATTTAAATGAAAATGATAATCTACTCTGGCTAAGGTAATTTATGAAGAGTAAAATAATAGCTGTGATCTATACACACCTCTGCATTAGCAACCTGCTGAAATGAAGGTACAGGCACCTTAACCCTCTCATTACTTCAGGGTTCTTGAGAGCAACATGGGACTGTTGGTACACTGGCTGTGGTCATCACAGTGAACAGTGTGTACAGTGTGATGAGAGGACATGTGAGCCCTTGTTGCTGTAGTTCATCTCCTTGGAGCAGAGGCTGCATTTAGCATACCTGCCTTATCAATGTATTTAAAATACTGTGACAGCAGGAAGCTGTACTCACGTCTGTTTAGACCTCCACCTTTATCCAGGCCCAGCGCCACTCACAGCTCAGCCCTGCGTCAAGCTGCGCTACACAACCAGCCTCCTCTTCATGAAGCTCTTTGACCTCATCATCTCATCAGTATCTGGGCCTCATGTTTCGTGGTCATGAAAGTTATTCTGACCATGAAATCATCCTCATTTGAGTTTAAAAAAAAAACAACCTGCAACCAGATGCGCCGGTGTATCGGTTTAACGTTAATGAGTGACCGCGTGACATATCAAAGATGTTCTATTGCGAAGATCACGACATCACCCTTTCTCCTAGTCTCACTCCAATCTGAGAAACGCTGGCTGGCAACTCACCGTAAATGAACGACATTAAAATATGAATATAACACATTTCCATGACTTTTCCAAAACTTTTGGGATTTTATTTTTTTCCAATAACCATTTTAAAATTCCATGACTTTTCCAGGTTTTCCATGACCGTACGAACCCTGATATAGGATGCATCTTTTTTTAGTGAACATATTTAGTATAAAAAAAAAAAAAGTAAACAAGGTCATCATAAATCATACGGTCCTCCCGCATAAGGATAAAAAAAAAAAACAACATAGTGCGAGTTTTTCCTTTCTTACATAACTCCTGTAATCCAGCTCCATCACTTCTGTACCATGATAGGGAGCCAGACAGCTTCTTCATGTCACTCGAGGATATTTCTGATTATCTTGATAATGGAAATTCACCACGATCAACTTATTGATGGTTTTGAATTGTGATCCGTAGTAAAATCCTATATTGTCCAATCCCTACACGTCATTTCTCTCAGCAGAGCGCGTCACATAAGTTTCAAGAGTCATATTCTCTCAGATAAACTTTCATCCACATCACGTCAACCGCTTAAGCTGATTTTGTACAATAGTTCAGTTTTGAATCAGGCCAGTCAGTATACATATTCAATCAGCATTTAGGTCAATTTAAGCATCAGACCAGATGTTACTAAAAGCTACCATTTACATTGACCTGGACTCACCTTTGGTACAGCGAATGCAGGAGCAATGGGGAAATCAATGGGTGCAACAGCAGCATCAGCAAAAGCTATGGAAAGAAACATTACATATCAATCTTGCAATGTAATAATTACTATGACAAATAAAAAGGTCCTGTTTAATGATTTGGTAATAGGAAACACACAAGCTATATTTCAATTATATTTAAAACCTCATTTTCAGTTAAGCTCTGCAAGAACAGCTTAGAGTGTGTGTGTGCGTGCGTGTGTGTGCGTGTGCGTGTGTGTGAAGCTTACAGACGATCCTGGCCAGTGGAGTGACGTTGAGTCTCTTTGCAGCATCTGCTGTCATTAAAACGAGAGCGGCTGCTCCATCGTTCAGTGTGCTGGCATTGGCCGCCGTCACTGTGCCTGAGGAGCAGGTGAAGAGAACAAAATGTACATTAAAATAAAGTAATGATTAACATCATTACTTTTCCCTCCAAAAAATGGCTTTGCAGTTGAAATTGACAGGAGCATGAGATTACATTCCAAAGAGAATTGGCAGCAGGAGAGTACAACTTGAATACCAAGCGTAGTGGTATTATTATGAGCCACTACAGGATGGAAGGTTCTGTAAATGAGCACGACAATTAAAAATGTGCAAAATGGAAGTACGTAATGACAGCATCGTTACCATTCTCTCTCTGGAACACGGTCTTCAGTTTGGGAACTTTGCTGAAGTCGACCCGCCTCCACTCTTCATCCTCGGACACGACCACATCAGGTTTGCCTGCAGAACCATATCCACATCAGATATGCTCGGCTATATTTAGTAAACGACCAACGTTCACGGGCCCTAGACCATCTCGCTGTACCTCTCTGGGGAATGCTGACAGGCACGATCTCCTTGGCCAGCGCGCCGGACTCGTACGCTGCTTTGCTGCGGCTGTACGAGCCGATGGCGTAGGCGTCCTGCTCCTCCCTGGTGATGCTGCTCTTCTTGGCTGTGTTCTCTGCACAGTTGCCCTGTTACAGGCAGCGAGGCCAAAGCAAAAATCAACACATCAAACCGACCAAATTACACATCCAAGTTCAAGTGATGAAAAGAAATGCCCAAAGTATAAATGTATAGACCCTCTTCCTTCTCATGCTCTGTAAACACACACACTGCAGGAAATTACAGAAGTTTTGCTCCACACACACACATTTATGTGGCAGCTACATGCTAATGTATGGTTAGGATAAATATTATATACAGCGGGTAAAATAAGTATTGAACACGTCACCATTTTTCTCAGTAAATATATTTCTAAAGCTGCTATTGACATGAACTTTTCACCAGATGTCGTAACAACCCAACTAATCCATACATACAAAGAAAACCAAACAAATCTGAAAGTTATGTGCAATAAAATGGAATGACACAGGGAAAAAGTATTGAACACGCTTACTGAAATTGATTTAATACTTCGTACAAAAGAAAATAAAGCTGCTAGAATGGCCCAGACGATCAGCTGACTTGAATCCAATAGAAAATCTATGGAAAGAACTAAAGATCAGAGTTCATAGAAGAGGCCCACGGAACCTTCAATATTTGAAGACTGTTTGTGTGGAAGAATGGGCCAAAATCACACCTGAGCAATGCATGCGACTAGTTTCTCCATACAGGAGGCGTCTTGAAGCCGTCATTACCAGCAAAGGCTTTTGTACGAAGTATTAAATCAATTTCAGTAAGCGTGTTCAATACTTTTTCCCTGTATCATTCCATTTTATTGCACATAACTTCATTTTTGAACTTATTTGTTTGGTTTTCTTTGTATGTATGGATTAGTTGGGTTGTTACCGACATCTGGTGAAAAGTTCATGTCAATAGCACCTTTAGAAATATATTTACTGAGAAAAATGGTGACGTGTTCAATACTTATTTTACCCGCTGTATATATCAATTTACATTTAAAAATATACAACTGATAATTAAGTAAAGACTAATTTTCATCTTTCACAAATGCCTCATGTAAATATACAAGAAAATAAAAAATAAAAAATACAAGTAAAAGCAAAAATATAGAAAAAAAGAAGAAAAAAAAAGGTAAATCCCCGCCCCCTTTAAAAAAAAAAAAAAATTGTACCAATATTTCAGAGTTTTGAACAAAGCTTCCCAATGAAATAAATCAAATGAAACACAAATAAATCTGTCCTCCTTTACTTATACACAATCTTGTCATCTCCAAGAAAAATTGAAATATATGACATGGTGATATTAGCTTGATGGAGTTTGATAGTTACCATGTGGAATTTGTTGTAGACGTCAGTGAGTCCATCCTTGACAATGAGGTCTTCCATCCTCACTCCTCCGTATGTCGGGGTATCTCTGGACATCACATAAGGTACGTTGGACATGCTCTCCATGCCTCCTGCCACCATCACGTCCTTAAATCACACAGACAGCCACACGCTTATATGCAGCAACATCTACAGTCTATTGGTATTAGAAGTTCACTTCCACAGGATTTGTTAATTACAGAAACTCTGTCAAAGAACTGAAAGATGTGTAGTCTATGATGACCATACTGTAACAACGTGCAAACAAAACTTGTTTTTGGTCACAACAAAGTTTTCCTGGATCTTGCCAGGGATCAGATTCGTGTTTTTATTTGCACTCGAGCGAGCAGAAGAGAGAGCGTATTCAATGCTAATGCTACCTGGTGTCCACACATTAGACTCTGAGCTGCCATCATGATGGACTTCATTCCAGAGGCACAGACTTTGTTGATGGTGGTTGCTGGAGTGCCGAGGGTCAAGCCTAAAGATACAACCAGACATATTTGAATCGGCAAAAAATAAATAGATAAAACTTATATTATCTTGACCTTCACTCAGTTATGCATTTGCACAGGGGAACTGCATATTTGACAATGGTGTTATAATATTTCAGAGTAAACCGTCAATCATAGCTGTAATGTTTCTAATATGTAGGTCACGTTAGCTTCCAACCTTCCTGTAACCTCTTATATGGTCTCTCTAAGCTGCTGGAGATAGACCTTGTGTCACCTTGGAGCTGCACGCTTTGTGTTTTCATATATCACAGCCTCGGTCATGCATGAATGAAGTGCAGCTTTCAGGTTATGAATGTAAATTAGCTGCTCACAGATAAGGCTGGGAGATATGGTCACAATCTTCTTTCCCGATATAGGTAATTTCATATCTAGACAACGATATACATCATGATGAGAATCTTTGGAATGAAGGTGACAATATACTGGTAGAGTCATACCTGCTCCAAGCAAGGCTTGTCTTGTGGGGGCCTGGCCTTCTCCTGCCTGAAGCACGTTGCCCATGTAGACTTCCTTCACCTCCTCAGGAGCGATTCCTACACACCAGGAACATAAAGTCAACTCACTAAATATACACAGAGCTATCTTCTCTTTGATGCAGCACTCCACCTACTCATGTATACAGGTGATCTGCTACATCTGGTGTATTAGCTCAGCCATGCATGCACACACATATATCACTGAACACGATCAGCTGATGTTACATCAAGGCCTAAATGAAAGCGAACAGTTTCCTCAGAACAAAGTGAACCAAGCAACCAACTCACCTGCTTTGTCTATGGCTCCCTTAATGGCGATGGAGCCCAGTCTGGTGGCTGGCACCGCTGCCAGGCTGCCTCTGAAGGACCCCATTGGAGTGCGGACTGCACTGACGATGACAACTTCCTGAAACCAGGCATTATTAAGTCTGCACTATAAGTGTGCAGTCCTAACATTTAATTGTGATGAGGTTATAAAAGTTACCGTACTCACATTGAGCGAAGGGCGAGACGTGTAGGTTCTTGAGAGGTACCTGTGAGCCTACAATGACAGGACAAAGATGGGGATAAAGCATCTATCTCATCGTCACACGTTCTAGTAAAGTCTGCTGTTCAACCTGAAGCGCCTTGATATCATTCTGGGCCAAATTCAGTTTTAACTCAAGCAAGTAACGTGAGAGAAGCGTCAGAAATAGGTTAGCTATGCTAATAACAAGGGCGCACACAAACAGCTGATGTTAGCAGAGTAAACACAGTACAAGTGTTATTTAAGGTAACGTTAGGTGTCGTGTCGGTCAAACCTGTACCCGTCACCCGTTAAAAAGACCCTCGTTTGGGCTTTGTATATAGTCAGTTAAGCTAGCTACTATTGTTGCTTTACTTGTTGATATCTTTAGTTTGTAGAGAAGCAGACTTTGTAACACCGTTGAGAAAAGCTGTGACATTAGAACACTAAAGCGCTCGAGACACTTTGAGTTCTCAGGTGTGTTCAAGCTGTTTAATTACTTTGGTCAAGGACGACACAAAAAGGTTAGCTGAGCTGTTGTAAGTGAACCACCAGGGCCTCGTGTTTCCAGACAGACCGTCATTACAGCATTCCTCTGCAGTATAACAGACGAACCCAAACGAATCATTTTTACACGCTTTCACTTACCAGGCGTTTACAAAATTGCGTGCGCATGGTTAAAAGTCCACTGGATGACATTCTGGACTGTGAGATTCACACACTTGCGCCTACTTCACCTTCAAGCATACAGCAGGAGGGTTAAACCGCTTCAGCCAATCACAGTAGGAGGTGTGTTTCCCCGACGTCATCGTTGGCTAGGCATTGTGGTTGATGTAGTTTTTCACAATGACATTCCACAATACATGATGTGGAGTAATTGATTACATTATTTCAGCATTAACGGTCCGTGTACGTTTTGATAGTCTGTTTGACCGTTTAATCGAAAAAACGACAATACAGACATACCATATTTTTTCGTTTTAAACCAAAAACGGAGAAGCACAGCCATATTTCAGTTTTTGTTGTCTAAATCCAAAAACGAAAGAACCAAAGTCAAATAACGAGCCGATTTTGTTTTTTGCGAATCTCTTTAAAAAGAGACGCAAAGCACGACAGGTAACCCGGAAGTAAGACTATTTCAAAATAATAGTCAAGGCAATAGAATGATCGTATGGAAGACATTCTTATATAGTCTATGATGCAAGCACATACCAGGATACCATTAGAAGAAAATAATGAATATAAATAAATAAATCTGCTCCGATGGGAGTATGTTAGCAACATTAGTTGACGACAGATGGTTTAATATTAATTTATCCATGTATAGAGCAAAAATCCACTTTTCGATAAATGATTAATGAAACACGGAGAGCACAGCTACTCTCACATTTCTAAAACGTCTCACATTGTTTTATAGTAATCAAATTATTGTTGTTTAGCGCTGTTACCTGTTTTTAGCCATATGTCTATCTCTGTGCATGTACATTTAGATAAGTCATATTTATTGTATGTGGACACACTCTGATTATATAATTAACAATATATTAATTGGGGTAGTTTGCTGTTCCTGTAACACTGAGCAACAGGGCCATCGGGTTCCCCAGGTTACATGTCGGTCACTAACAAATGTACACCAGCAGGTTAGCTAAGAGCAGTAGCTCACATTTACTTCTATATGATCCAATGACATCTGCACATGTCTAGATTAGCAAAGAAAGACAATCTTTGGTATTTTCTAGTTCTGTATGTCAAGCACAAGTTTAATACTTCCCTAAAAGCAGAAACCTTCAGAATAGTTGCATTGTGATTACATTCCTGTATTTGACTTGTATTGCTGTATCTCAAGTCTTCTGATTCTTCTGTCTGCAGTTAATCTGCTCACATGATTTCAATCGTCACAGCTTTGGCTTACAAGAGCTGTTCCAAAACACAGCACTCTGCTGTCCAAAAATGATTATCGTCAGTGAAGTGTCCGGGGTCGGAGAGAAGACTGAATCCATCCTCAGTTTGAGCAGATTTAATTTTCTTGAATAAACTGTCACACGTCACAAAGATTATCAGCAGTGGATGTTACAGGTCCAGCCTTTGACATAACAGATTCAAAATAAAATGAATGCCAGACGAGATGAAGTTTATTATCTTCTTTAAAATAAAACGTAGTCAGATAAAACTATACACATTATATTCAAGGGTAACAGAGTGACAGATATATACTCATTCAAATTAAAAACATTTTCCCTTTCTACCCCCAAAATGGGCAGAGCAAATTCCCCCTGTTGCTATTCATACCAGTCTGCAGCCACTGATGCATCAAGCAAAAGGTCTGTGGACAGTTTTTTTGGGCATCCCTCTTTGGCCAAGTAACTATCCCCTTCCCTATAATAAGGTTTTAATCTTTAACAATGGTTTTCTCTTTGAAATAAAATTGTTCTAATTCTGTGCATTCGAGAAGCTGACCTAAAATCTGTCTTCGAGGTGGAACTAAACACAATCAGTGATAACTTAAGTTTGACTATTTTCAAAATAGTAACAAATGTGATGGTCTGCGTCCCCCTGGAGCTCCAGAGATTAATCTGAGGGGTCACGAGACGGGTAACATGGTGGCAAAGAAGAAAAGAGAACCTATGAATCTGGTTTTTGCTCTTGTCTTGTGAGATTAGGAAACAAATTGAAAATGTTGTAGAGTCAAACTTTCTGTATCTCAATGGTAATAAAACTGAAGTCATTATATTTGGACCACAGCATTTGACCAACATTATATCTTCTCATCTTGGCCCTTTGACCTCTTCTGTTGAACCATTCAATTCAGGATTTAAGTGTGACAAATAAATCAACGAGGTAGTTCAATTATGTATAATGTTTAATAAGAATAAACAAAACATCTCTTTATTTTACAACTGTCATTATTTATTGCCTCGTGATCAACACATGCTCACTCTTAGGTATGTTTAGTTCTTAAATTACATAAATAAGTAAATACATGATATACAACTAGAGGTTGCAAATTAACCATAAACATCAAATATCATATTAAATAATCAGCATCAATACATCTGTATCAATAACCTAGATCATTAATAAAGGCACAGGTATACATTTTTGGTAGAACAAGCCTAACTTCTTTATATTTGAATCTCAGATTGTGAATATAAGTTATTGTATCATGCAATCTGCTGACATTATGAAAAACATCAACTGTGCATGACTGTGGATGATAGTAAACTCATAATGAGCACACAGATGTTTAAAGATACGAGATCAAGTATTGATCTTTATTGAAATAAGGTTTGAGGTAAATTGTACAGACGCTGATCAGCCTTCAACGTTGCAGCTGCAGCTTTTGTTTTCATCACTATTCCGCTTGATCACCATAATGACGTCACGTTTGTAAAAGCCCAAACCTTCCTGAATGAATAGCGCTCTCGCCGGGTGCGATGGCGCGCGCCTGTTATCCAAGTTACCGAGAGGCTGAGGCTGGAGGATCGTTTGAGCTCAGGAGCTCTGAGCTGCAGTGGACTATGAAGATCGGGTGTCCGCACTAAATCCGGTATCGATACGGTGCTCCTGGGGCAGCCCGGGGACCACCAGGTCGTAAAGAGGGGTGCACCGGCCCAGGTCGGAGACGGAGCTGGTCAAAGCCCCCGTGCCGCTCAGTAGTGGGATCGCGCCTGTGAATAGAGATACTACAGCGGGACCCAGGCTTTTTACACTCTGTCTACTGTTCAACAAACAGCTGATAAGTATACGTGTTATGCTGGTTTAATCCCTCTGCCCTCCCTCTCCATGGTGTGATTGGTTAATCCCTACGTATGACCACTCTGATTGGTTAACCTCCCGTATAGAGGGTGCAGTGCACTTGTAATCTTCCCCTCAGCACTGAGAGTTTCAGACAGACATTTGCGCTGTAATCCCGGGGAGGAGCAGATGTGATGGGGGATGGGGGGCACCGAGCAGACCTTGAGGAAGGTTAATGCCCGGAAAACAAAAACACAGCCCGCTCGGGCCATGTTTCCTGCCACCAGTGGTTGAAGAAGTACTCCGATCTTTTACTTAAGTAAAAGTAGCAATACCCCAGTGTAAAGGGGCTCTGTTACAATTAACAGTCCTGCATTCAAACTCTTACAAAAGCTGAGAATTATTATCATCAAAACATACCTAAAGTACCAAAAGTAAAAACTCATTAGGCAGAATAATATGTATTACATCACTGAAATATGGTTAGTGATACATTAATGAGTATCTATCCACTAACATTGCTGTAACGGTAATGTAAAAAAGGAAGGTTCATTTCAGAATCAGAAACAGCTTTAATAGAGAGGGAAGAACATGTTCAAGGGATTTGACAACATATAAAACAATACATTAAAAAATATATATGTATATAAATACATATATAATGTAACAGGTTGCTTTATATACATGAGGTCAGTGGATATAACAGTATGTACGGTTTAATATATACAGCGATGTTTACGTTCATATTGATAGTGATGATATTCACATGTTTAAAAACCAGTCAGTATTCAAACAAACAAAACGAAATATAGAATGTATTGGTGACGTGGATGTTTGTTGTTGGGGGGTTATTGACACTATATGACTGTTGTCAACTGTTCATCAGAGTGTAGGCCTGCAGGAAGAAGCTGCTCTTGTGTCTGGTTGTTGTGGCCTACAGTGTTCTGTAGCGCCTCCCAGAGGGGAGAACAGGTTGTGTCCAGTGTGTGGAGGATCTGTAGTGACGTTTCCTGGCTGGAGGTGTATACATCCTGGATGGAGGGCAGGCTGTCACCAAGGATTTCCCCTCTGCAGCCCTGACAGTCCGTTGTAGTCTGTTCCTGTGCTGTCTGGTGGTCGATTCAAACCACACAGTGATGGATGTGTAGAGAACAGACTGGATTATTGCAATGTAGTCCACTGCCATCTCCACAGTTTTCAGAGCGTTCAGCTCCAGGTTGTTCTGACTGCACCAGAGGGCCAGCTGTTTAACCTCATGTCGGTATGCAGACATGTCGCCGTCCCGGATGAGGCCACATGGTCTCCTGAGGTGCAGTCGTTGGTGTAATTTGAATTACTTTATGGACTAACAGGTAGCTTAATCAATATGAATACATCCTTATTAGTACAATATTGGCTTCCAAATTTAGCAGAGGATAAGTATAATGTAGCATAGATTGGAAAGTAGTAAAAATAGTGCTCGAGTGAAATGTACTTTGTTACATTCCACCACTCAAATTTACAAGCACTGTTTAAAACAATAAAATGTTGTGTTTAAGGTGTTAAAACATTGGTAATAGTTACAGGTCAAAGATTTGTTTCAAAGCAGTGGTAAGAATCCAGTAGAAATCCAGTAGCTTAGATCACATGTGAAGTGATGAATAACTCCACCTTTACGGGAAATGCGTCTTGCAAAATCAGTATAATGTCACATCAATTTATGAAACAAGCAGAACTGACCCATTAAGCAGCTCTTGCTAATCTACAATACAGTCTTGCTAATCTAGCTATGACCGATTGTTATCGGTCATAGCTAGATTAGCAATACTGTACTGAATACATTGAAACGTGAACCTGCTCTTTATTGTTGATACTGAGATCCAAGTCTTTCTATTGAGTCTTTGTTTTTGCTCCTCTAGGGGTCACACCAACACCAAATAGATTAACCACCACATGAATTCACATGCAAGTCGATTTTTAATGTTGGCTGCTGGCTGTGGTGGAATTTTAACAATTGTATAGAATCTAACAATCTATCATCATTCATATGGTCATCTCATTTATTAAAATTTTAACCTGCAATTTCTGATTTCTGCACTAGTGGGACAACATAATGGTCAGGGTGTATGAAATGTATCCACAAGAGGACGTACATTCACCCATGATGGATTACAGCACAGGCCCAGGAGCCCAAAGTGTCAGGGCCCCCCGTGGCCTTCACCTACAAAATGCCACTGACACGTACCAACCAGGACAAGGGACCCAAAAGGACCACAAGACACAGAAAACGACTACAAGCGGATGCAAAACTACAAGGGGACACAAGAAGACTCACACAATGACAATACAAATGGGCAAAACAACCAAGAGACACAAAATGACAACGCTGAGCCACAAACCAACTACAAAGAGACAAACTGAATTCACCCATGGCTATATATGCATATACACGCTCATATATATATACATATACACACATGTATATATACATATACACACATGTATATATATATATATATATATATATATATATATATATATGTATATATATATATATATATATATATATATATATATATATATATATATATATATATACATATACACACTCATATATATATACATACATATACACACTCATATATATATACATATACACACATGTATATATATATATATATATACACATATACATATATACGTATATATATATATATATATATATATACATATACACACATGTATATATATATATATATATATACACATATACATATATACGTATATATATATATATATATATATATACGTATATATATATATATATATATATATATATATACACATATACACACATATATATATACGTATATATATATATATATATATATACACACGTATATATACATATACACGTATATATATATACATATACACACTCGTATATATATATACATATACACACTCATATATATACACATATACACACTCATATATATACATATACACACTCATATATATACATATACACACTCATATATATATATATATACATATACACACTCATATATATATATATACATATACACACTCATATATATACATATACACACTCATATATATATATATACATATACACACTCATATATATATATATACATATACACACTCATATATATACATATACACACTCATATATATACATATACACACTCATATATATATATATATACATATACACACTCATATGTACAGTATGTGTGCTTATTTGTCTATATCAGTGGCGGGCCGTGCATTTTATACCTAGGCCTTCACTGTTGTCCTGCAGCTGAAATACCACCTTATAACCACATGATGGCACCACAGATATGATCAGTTTCTAAGGCTGTAACTATGTACCTATTAAATGCATGTATATTAAATGTACTAACGTTCGAATAGTACTAGAGCATCTGGAAAATGCAGAAGCTTATATTCAGGAAAATATAATGTTTTCTGCGCTCATGGAGGACAGTGGTTCTCAGCTGGTCTGGCTGTGGGACCCACCATCACTCCTTAATGACAAGTCAGCCCAAAGAGATCGTCTTATGATTTTTACTTCCACAACTTGAACATTGTAGTACTGCTCTGCAGTCTCTTTCCTCGTCTCAGCCCCCTGTGTCATGGTGTGTGGTACATCTCACTGAGCCAGAATGCCCATATTTGATTGGCTGAGCTGCATCACGTGATGTGATTCACTACCCGACTAAGCCTCTGCTGTTAAGTTTCGTTTCACGATAGTCACGTGCTCGCCCACTGACCAATCACAGCACACTCTGCACCTCTCGGCAGACACTGAGCTGCACTAATGCTGACGTCATTATAGGCCGGCGAGCAGGCTCTGATATGTCAAAGAATATGCCCAACATGTCAAACTAAAGATCTGATTGGTTGAAGAATATGACAATCAACAATATCGTCCCCGTTCACTTAAACTGCAAAGGGATGCAGGCCTCCGTCTGCAGGCCTCGGGCCTCTCTTCTTACCTAGAGACACAGAGGTGAAATCTGATTGGATAAAAGCTCTACTTAAAACAAGCTGCACTGGAAGCAGAGCAACTGAGGAAGACAGTAGCTGTGCAATGAGAAAATAAGATAATGGGAAAAATATTTTTATAAATTATAATACATGTAGTGTATTTAAGAAAAATTATTAAATTATAAAATAGATATAGCTTTGTGATTCTGTTTAGGCGAGCAGAGAAGGCCTTGCAGGCCCTGACGGCCCACCACTGGTCTATATATTGTATTTTTTTATATTTTAATCTCTTTTCTTCACTATTTTTTCCTCGTGTTTTTTGGAGAGACGGATTTCCCCCAAAATGGAAACAGTTCAATTATCTGACTTAAAAAGAAACGACACATCGGTACGATTAATCTTGTATCCAGTGGCGGCTGGTCAATAGAGGGTGCTAGGGCGCCGCCCCACCTTAAACCACAACAAATAAAATAAAATAAATAATAATAATAATAAACTATACAAATTGTCAATATTTGTGTTTTTGAAAAATGGAATCACCCAGTAATATGTGTAAAATATGATATCTGCGTAAATATATGCTTTTCCTGCACGTCCTCTCTGCATGTGCACGTCTCAGCTGGCTGGGCGCTGGAGAATCTGCCCCAAAGAGGCGGGTCTATGAAGCAGTTTAGCCAATGATGCTTTAATGCTGATTAAAATATATACATGAGTGACATACAATTTAGCCAATCAGCGTCCTCAAATAGATTCAGTTTGGGGCAGAATTAATTCTGCCCCAAACTGCGTGTTCTCGTCCGGACTAGTCTCTACAGGTGAGCGCGAGCACTACTCCTCCAAGACCCGTTTGAGAGGAGAACTTTGGCGGATAAACTGCAGTGAAAGAGCTGATCCCAGATCAACCTGACCCCACAATCAGACAGCAGACTAGCAGGAAAGGGAAGCAGTACATGCGAAGCTTCTCTACTAGCTGTACACCAGACAGGTTTGGCTAGCTGGATGACGTCATGCTAATAACTTATTTAGCTTTTTAAAACAACGGGGACAGATCCAGCACGGACAGTTAGGGAGTTAGAGATATGAAGCACCTGTCTGAGAAATGGATATATAGTTATAAATAAATAATTATATGTGTGTGTGTGTTTTATATTATACTGAATATTATTATATCATATATATATATATATATATATATATATATTATATTATACTGAATATTATTATATCATATATATATTATTATATCATATATAAATATATATTGTCTGTGAGGGTGACAAAAATAAGATGTCCTGACGTGTTTATCAAAGTGTTATTTACTGCTTTTTTTCATGTTGGAATAAAGATTAAATATTTAACTGCAAAGTAGTAATGCATGTTTGATACCTTCACTTTGCATTAAATCATACTGGGATGTTTGCTGAAATTGATTGGATGTGGCACAGCCCTACCTAGAACATTTTCCACCAGCCGCCACTGCGGTACCATATAAACTCAATAGAATACACAATTACACGTCTCTTTGACAGTTACACCACCTTCACCTACAGCCTCTGCCAGTAACCTGCAGGTGCCGCTTCCACCTGCAGATTCTGGCAGACAGCTGCGGTCAAGCCTCCACCTACAGTCTCTGCCAGCAACCTGCAGTTGCCTACCTCCAACTGCAGGTTGCTGGCAGTCAACTGTATCTTAAATCTCCACCTACCGCTTCCACCTACGGTTCAGGCTGCAACCTTTAGCCAGAATCTGTAGCCCCGCCTCCACCTTCACATTCTGTTAGAAAGCTACAAACAATACCTCCACCTACATCCTCTGCCAGCAACCAGCAGTTGTCGCCTCCACCTGCACGTTCTGGCAGACAGCTGCAGCTAGAACCTCCACCTACAGCCTCCTCCAGCAGTCTACAGCCCCCACCTGTTGATTCTGGTAGACATCTCCAGACTCCTGCTCCACCTCTAGCCTCCTCCAGTTCCAGCCGGCAGCCTTCATTAGCAACCAGCATCTTCCGTCTACACCTTCAAATACCAGCAAACAGGTACAGCCTGCACCTCCACCTATGGCCTCTGTCATTAACCTGCACCTCCACCTCTACCTGAAGATATTCACCAACCTAAACCTCCACCTACAGCCCTTTTGCAGAAACCTCCACCATGGCCCCACCTGAAGATTCTGACTGCAACCCAAACCTCCACCTACAGCCTCCGCCACCACCAGCATGTTGTGAGAGACAGCTGCACCTACAGCCTGTTCCAGATCCTTCCGGCAGCCATTCATCAGTAACCTGCAGTCTTCTTCTCCACCTTCAGATACCAGCAGAAAGGTACAGCTCGAACCTCCACCTCCAGACGTTTCCAGCTACCTGCACCTCCGTCTCACCTGCAGACTCTGGCATCCGAGCTGTTTGACCTGCATGACATGTGACCCAAAGAGCCCTGAGGACATCATGAAGACACAGAGGTGAGACACACATTTCAAACATTTGCAAGATGAACAGAAACTCATCACATTCAACAGGGATGTTGTATATCTTTGTGATAGAACATCTTAGATTACTATCTGAGGTGTGAACTGTTTGAAGCTCTGATTCTCTTCTGAATGTAAATATTTTTAATGGAGGTTTTGTGCTGTATAATATATTCATACCAGACATCTTCTCTGTTTTTCTCCAGGACCTGGTGGACTCCACAGACTTCCAGATCCACCAGTAGCAGGTGCTTCTTCCTCCTCCTTATCCTTCACGTTCACCACCAACTCCTGCTCTTCTCAAAGTTAAATTTAAGTCCATCAATCTCTGCCATCATCAGATCAGATCATTTGAGTCCACAACAATTAGCATCAAACAGAGTCCTTCATATTTGACATCTCAGTGGATTTGTGGAGTTTTTACCAAATTCTTCTCATCAGACAATTTTCTCATTTTTATTATTTGTTTTGCAGTTTGCCAGCAGCTTTCTGTTGTTATTAGTTCAAATGAGGAATGCCAGTGAGACCGTGTCCATGCTGCAGGAATGACCAGGTCAGACATTTGACTTTCATATTCTGGATTTAAAAAAAGTTGATGTCCCAGATTGTTCTCAATGAAATGCTCAAGAAAAAGATGCCCACCACTGTGTGGACATAAGGGACTAAAAGGCTGACACATTGTTCTTCTCTTTTCTGCATGCAATGCCATCACTCACATGTTTGAAGTAGATGCTATTTCAACAGGCCACAGTTGTCCCTGTAGATATCCAGTGGGTACGACTATTTAGTGAAAGATGGGCGGTGATTCACTTTGCACGGGGCCCGAATTTCCTGGTTATGCTCTTTTTGTAGTAACTCTATGAAAGCCGACTGTATTGTACCACAAAATGTAATATTTATACTGTTGAAAATATACACTTATGAATAATTCATAATGTTGTGATGAAGTGTATTCCTTTCTTCTTTATAATAACCAGCTAAGCTTGTATCGTTTGATACCACTACAATTTAAAAACAAGCGTTTACAGCCGCGTTAGTGTACTGTGAGCTAAATGCTATTGACGGCATGCTAACACGCTACCACAGACAAATGGTAACACACATTGGGTTTAGCATGCCAACGATTGCTAAATAGCGTTAAACTAAAAGTACAGCTGCAGATATTTGGTCATAAAGCAAAGTATTGGACAAACATGATGACCTTATGATGGCGATAGAAGAAAATGAATGCAATCGTATACCAGTGCTGGTAGCTAACTTTTGTTCTCATCTAATATTTGGCTAATCTAAATGTTGACATTGCTTTAAAATGGTGGTTTTGCATGCGTTATCACATTTACTGTGAATCACATTTATCACACAACAACTTTGCAGATCTTGATGTTGTGTTTTAGAAATGTGTGTTTTCTATGTCGACATATGAAATGAATGGCGATCAATAGCTGCCTGAAACGGTAGGGACACACACTGAAATGGTCCTTCAACACGGTGCTGAGTAAACACCTCTCTGCATCTTTAAAGGATTAAGGCCGCTTTGCTCAATAACAAGAACAGTCATCTTAGAAAATTTAAACATTTTAATAAATAAAAACGGATGTAATATACACCAGTATGAATATACAACTACAACAAGCATACCAAGACATTTGAAATACAAAAAAATGACTGTTTGCTTGAAAAGCTTCAATTTTAGAAAGAATGGGAGTGAGCAGGAATTACAATAGCCATACATTCTTGTTAGTGTTTGTGCCAACAAATATAAAAAAGCATCATGAGTACTGACTTCTCCGAGATGGTGAACATTAAAAAACAAATACACACAAAAAAAGAAACAGAATAATTATATATCTGTACTGAAGATTTCCATGAAGAGACAATTTGAGGTACTGAGTTGTCTACACCTGTAACTAACGGTGAACACACTCACACGCTTGTTCGTTGTTTTTCAGATAAAAATAAATAAAATATCTGTAACTCAAACCAGTTCTCCACATCTCAGGAAGACCAAACAATTAAGAGGGAGAAAACTTCACTTTGTTCTTCTTCCACTTGTATTGCATTTCGTGATGAAAAAAACATGTAACTTAAAAAACATAACGTTTTTCATGTACAGAGGCTCCCAAAAGGTGAGTGTTAACTACTTTTAACCTTTTAAGCCCGAGCGGAGACCTCTTCATAAGACAATATTTCAATGCTTCCTCCAGTCTTCAAACTAAATAACACTACAGGTCCCTTAATAAGCAACAACCTTCACCAAGTGGTGGGATTTGGAGCAGCTCGGTTGCAGAAGAACTAGTTGTTGATGTTGCTTATTCTGTACAATAAAACGGCACCTGCAGGGGGGGTTAGTATGTTTACCGGACCTGATAGAAAGACTAGAGAGCGAGCTGAATGTCGAAGATGAAATACCGTATCAAAAGTCATGGTGAGCACCAAACACAATGTGTGGATACTATTTGCAGCCACCAATACATCAGACTTTGAAGCAAGTTCAGAGCAAAAACAAGGGAACAAGAGACTTGTAAACTCAACCCCCGGGGGAAAAAACCGTTAGGATACGTGTATTCTGTGAACTGCTCTGTTTCCATTTCCTTGCTTTTTAAATTCGCCACTCAAAATGTCAGTCCCATCCGATCTGTGTATTCCCTGAAACAGCGAGCAGTCAAAGCAAACCATCGAAATCCGAACGCTGACTGACAGCAACCATACAGTACAGTACAGGATTGTGTAGCTTCATTTTGTCTGAAGCAAGGAAACATCCAACTTAAAAAAAAAGCACCACAGATGTGTTTAAATAGCACCAGTTGTACAGTATATGACGTGTCTTTTTTTTGGCAATGTACAGCACTGAATTGAATGTGTGGGAGAAACGTTTAGCAGCCGCTGCAACGCTCGACCTCCACTCCTGAGCCAAAGGGCGTTAGCGCTAGCTTACACGTGCTTCCCGTTTTACAACAAACATGTGGATCCCCCCCCCCCCTTTATGTCAGTTCAAAGTGGCCTCATGAAGCACTGCTGTTACACACATACTGTAAATATAGAGGTTTCTATCTGTGGATCACACGTTTATGTTTGTGTGCTCTGCTTTGATACACATTGCAAGGGAGCACCAGAGTAGGGAAAGAGAGTCTCGCCATTCTTTCATGCCAAAACAATAATAATAATAATATCTTTTTAAAGATGAATGTGTAACTGCAGAAGCCAGCCTGGTGATAGAAAAAAAATGTATATATATAGATTAGGTAGTAAAGGTAAGAAGATGGCCCACAAATAATGCAACAATTACATTTGCTATTCACACCACATGGACATTGCTATGATAACTAGTCTGCTGTATCCTTCTCCCACGGTCTCCGTGTGATAGACGGTGAGGTGTACAGTACAGTGACAGTGTTGGTGTTGGTGCACCATTCTCTTTTGTTTTGCACACAGGCTAAAAAAGTCATTTTCTCTACTTTGTGTGATTGCTACAGTAAAGAGCAACAAATGGATATAAAAATAATAGAATATAGACTTATACATTCTTGAAAACAAGTACTGTCCCCAAATATATATATATATATATATACTCATATAACCGTTTTGGTTCCATGACAATATATTTATATCTATTTATATATCTATATTTCCTGCCTCTAGGATATTAAATTCTTGAACTAAATTCTAGCATTTGGAAGGTATTGATGGGTCTGTTACGCTGTGTTATAATGAGTCACTGAAGCAGACTACTCAGTTCCCGCTCAGTCTTCAATAGCGTTGAGTGTGCATCATATATTCTTCTACAAAAAATAGATGTATGACAAGGTAAGCTTATTTGAGATATTATATACACAGAGTAACAAAATGTTGTTTTTGTTAAATCTCAAATATGTAATGCCTTGCTTGTACACTCAAATTTGGAGAGTAAAAAAAAAAAGTCATAACTCAAGGTCTCCATCGTTCCTGCCAGTTAGAGATGATAGAGTCTGTTCTGACCGTCCTGTCATTTATTGTTATTGATTTATTTTACTGGCCTGTAAGCTATCATTTTATGTGAAAGGCAGAGGAACGTCTTTCTTGTGACGTATTACGTTGTATCAATTTGCAGTTCAATAAGTCTGCCAGCTCTGACCGTGAGCCAACACAGCAATATGTCTATTTATTTACAGAACTCTCATGGATCTGTGATATGATTTAATCCTATTTCACAACACACGGGTTAGTTGCTTGTCCAGGCTAAAACAATACAATATAAATAATAATAATATAATATAAATAATATTTGGCAGTTTTAAGTATCAGATGCAGTGAGCTCAGAGAGGTGCATCTAAAGAGCAATTGAATATGGTTACAATGTGGTGACACGCAGCACGTGTTAGCACCAGAGATGTTCACGCTCCGATAAGTCTCTCTCCGAATGCACCTTAAAGTATGTGAAGCACGGGCAGACCTTCTCCTCAGCTCAGGAGTCAGGAGTGATACAGTACTGAGATATTCTTAATAAACTCTTTTTTTTAATGAGTGATAAACAAAAGTCACCACACAAATAACTGTTTGTAAGCGATTTCAGAGTCGCTGTTGTCTCCGCTTTGCTGGAAGAGCTCATATGACAAAGCTACAGTACAGATGTGTGACTAAGAGTGACCCTCATCATGGTATACAGTCCGTCATCATTCTGACCTACATTACACAACGGAGTGTACATCTATGTACTGGACTTAACAAAAGTCAACTAGACTGGACTTGGTTTCTTTTTACTCCAGACTCACGGTTTGTGACATAACGCTCACCTAACACGTACTACAAAAATATCAATTCAATTGATAAGACATCACAGAAGTAGTAAAAGAGCAACTCTACACGTCCTAATCACCAAATCATCTTCACTCTTTTCTGGGTGTTGCAGCTTCAAATCCACTGAATGTATCTGACCGTATGTTCTTTTCTTGCGTGTTGAAGCTTTTGCTGCACTACAGAAGACAATACAGGTAAAAAATATAGTCTTACATGCGCTGGTCAATTTAGAGATGTTGGTCTGTTTTGCTTCCATAACATGTCTTTTTTCACACTAGTGGAAAGAAAACGTCCAAAATACATATTTAAATGTTTATTTTACTACTTTGTCTGTTTGCATTTACCAAAAGTGACCATTAGATAACGCCTCATTTGTATATTTTAGCATAACAGTTGAGAAAACTACATCAATTGTCTCTATGTAAATGCTCAACTGGGGATTTTCTTTTGTAACCTGTAAAATGTAATTAAAGGACATTTTCTAATGAGCCAGAATATGTTCAGTAGCACTTATACACCAAACTTCCAGGTTCATTCCTGTTCCTATTCTAAAGGTTTTTACCTTTACATATATCATTCATAGCCTGATTTATTGAACATTTTATTACTGAAAATGTGGTGGAAATTGTTATTTTTTGGGGGCTGTTGACAGTACTTTCTGATTCATGGAGTGATACGAAGAGATATCAAAAATAAAAATATATATATATATGTCAACAAAATGAAAGAAGAATTTAAAATCCTGGCTTTATCCAGTGTTCATATTTCTGTTATGGAAGTGTATGCAAATTACCACACATTTGGTAAATATATAAGATAATGCCTCTTTAGCATATTTAAACTTAATATTTCAGAAAACATGTAATACAAAAACTAATTGTCTTAATGTTGGTAATAAACTGGGGAAGTTTCATGTTGATAACGAGAGTTAGACGTGTCCTCCTGTAGTGTCTCCTCTTAAGGGTCAAACATGAAGCAGTGCTGCTACAGCAGCTGGTTTTATGAATTGTTTCCCATTATTCTATCGTTTTGTAGTCACTTTAAAAGCCTCACAGCTTACCTTTAAACTTTCAGGTAAGCAAAGCTGTTTCATTGGGGTTATGCTTCAATATTCGGGACCAATCAGTAGCATTCAAATGTGTCATACCATGCAAAGAACATCTTTCATTCTACACTATGTACACATTTCTCAGTGGCACATTAAGAGGTATACAGTACTTCTACGCCCTCAGCCTTTAAGATGTCTCGTCCATCCAGCTCACACCGTCCTCGCTGACAGGTCTCACTGAAGCCTTTGGTAGCACCTGCAGACAAAGGGACCGTTTCCCATCAACCCCGGGTTTGAAGAGCGCGGTTGTGACGAAAAGAATGTTTGGGCTTTGTTGGCGTACTCAAGGTTTTCATGCTCTCGACTTTCAACCAGAAAAATATAAAATCAAATCAAAGCTCTGAACCTTCACTATGCACAGAGCGGCGCACATGTCAGTGCTTTAGTTGGTTAGTTGATGGCTTTGCATTGGAGGGGATGTAGAGGCTGTTTATCTGTGCTCAGAGGGACACTGTCCAACTCACAGCAGCATCTACATGCAACTAATTCATATTCAAATAAATGAATGGGTATATATTTCAGGTTGATTTCTGTAACGGCATGCATATCATTGCCCAATTTTAACAAAATATTCAGTTTCTTGTTTTTTCTTTACATTTTACGATATATAGACTAATTATATCTACACATTTCAATAATTAATCTTATATATATTTTGGTCTTTCTTCTTTTAAATGTGGGCTGATTACAACACGGAACAGTCCCTTCAGTGTTATGTTGCCAGAGTGCACCGGTTTGGATTTTGCAGATACAATATATGCAATTCCTTGTCAAGTTAATTCCTCAACAAAAACAATATTGGTATGTAGATTGGGACAATATGTTGGTACAGTACAGTATGTACAATAGAAGCTGGCCTTATTGTTAATACAGTTACTTTTGTTATAAATTCTTGATTTAAACTCTTTTAAAGGAAGTTGAGGACTTGTCAGCACCTGTCTAATATTGATTCCATTCTAAAAACCTTCCATCATTGGTAGAAAAGAGAAAGGGCTTTGAGATATTGTTCCAGCAATGTTCTGCTAGTATTGGGGAAAGTCACCAATATCTTGCTAATGTAAATAAAGTCATTATAGTAATTATTGGGGGATTCATTGTTAATTGATTGCCATGTGTTAGCTTGTCTCTTCATACACAGTGTTACATGTAACGTCCTCTGTCCTCTCTAGAATGTCCAAGGTCAACGAAAACAAACATTCATTCAGGACTGAGCTAAGAGGACCCACAGCAACACAAACATCAGAAGGTCTTCAGTGATCTAACATGTCCCCTTGAAAGGAAACAATGGCACTCTCCTCATATCTGACAAACATCGCTCTATAAATGGCATAAAACCAATGATATTCAAAAGCAACAAGGTACAGTTACATATTGGTTACAACATTATGCATTAGAGTGCCTGTAATATCACGGTTCTTATGCCATAAATAAAGGGTTTTATGGAGGAAGAGGGCCTCGTTTCTCTTTCAGTGTGATTTTGAAGCCTTCTAACCGCCCATTCTCAGAAGTGGCATTTGTAATCATTTAAACATATACTCATTGGTACGGCGTTACACATACACGGCTTGCTTAGCACCTTTAGACCGCAGGAAGTGTTTGACACGACCGCTCAAGCACCCTGTGATGAGATGAGATGATTCAATTGAATTGAATAAAAGTTATTTCCACAATAAGTGCGTCATATTGACACATTCTTTACTGTTAGCTACCAGATGCTCCAACAATTGCAGACGTCATAATGCCATCATAAAGGCACTAGCTTCTTTACTAAAACTGCTAAAGCAACCCCAATGCATGTGCTTGATGACTTCATTGACTTGATTCCTGTGGGCTGGATATGGTTGTGAGTCAGGACTATTTATGTAAATAGATCCCATCACATCTCTTCTTCACTTCTCCTGTACTTTAAATATCAAATATTAGAGGAGAGGTCACGGAGAGGTTTTTTGTAAACCTTGACCGCGCTCATTTTAAACGCACTCATTGTGGAAACATCTTAATCAAGCAACCGAGTTCAGTCACTGAGAATTTAGTTGATTATAAAAGATGTTGGAGTTGTAAGAATTGCTCAAAATGACAATAAAAAATAAATAAAAAGTCACACAAGTAAATAGATGGATAGAAATTCACTGAACATGAGCTATGAGCAATGCCACTCCAGACACACTTCAGAAGAACATGGTCACCGTATCAGGAGCCCCCGATATGTTACCGTAATGTCTATAAATGGACACAACTTCTGAAGAATTTGAGCACCTTTTGAGCAAAACTGAAAAACAGTACACACCCGCTCTGTGTTGAATCTAAAATATGACTGAGCTGCAGCGTGTACAATGGGTGATGTAGTTGGGTTTCTGATGTTATGGCACTTCCTGTACTCATCCAATAAAATGAGCCCCTTAGCGTCCACGTTTCCACGTCAGTTAGATAAATTGAATCATCTCAATCGCTGGAATCTTTCAAAGTAAAACTGGGCAACATGTAAACAAATCTGCGTATACCAGTGTGGTGTACAACGAAAAACCTTTTTGGCTCACTTTGTTACCCTCAATGCCACAAACTAAGTTCTTAACAGGTGACTTCACTCTCTGCATTTCCGTTTCGAGTGACAAGCACATAAAGAGACAAAGTACAAAGAGGCGGGTACTTACATAAGCACGCACAAACAGATGGAAATAAAAAAGAAACTAGAAATAAAAAAATAGACACAAGTGAAGCAGGCAACCAACCAGAAGCTCGATTAAGACCAAACGAAGCCATTGTTTTTTTTATGCCCTCTACCATGTATGAAGACAATACTATAATATACTATGGCACACAATCTTACCCTCCACTATGTATGGCTGTTTATTTTTATTTTTTAATTGAAGTGTTTTTGGCATAACTATAGTTCTTTCTGAACCCTCTATACTACCTAAAGTAGAAGAACTAAAGATGTAAAGAAGCAGACACACACATGGAAGTAACATGGAGAAGATTTTGCTCCAGTGCAAACCGTTATATGATATATGAGGAGCGAAAGACGGAGCAGTTCATTGGAGCAATTAGGTGACTTTATTTAGAGCGCTGTAGGAACCAGATACATCTGCTATATCTGGTTCCTGTACTAAATCTGTTACTGAAAGTAATTGAATCGCCGCGTTAATGGTTCATTACAAGTGTGTGAGAAGTTGAACATGTCAGTATAAGGGATGCGAGTGGAACACAAAGATGACTAAAGAGATGGTAAAAGGCTAGTTTGTTCTGCTGGCTGATCCTGTGGTTGTGTGGTCTCGTGTCCTGTGCTCTGAGGTATACTTGGTAGGAAGTGAGAACGTCCACGTTTGTGAGGCGAGTTTCTCGGCAGATAGGAGACGATGCTGGCGGAGAGGATCCGGTGGAAGGTGCTGTAAACGGAGACCGGGATATATATATATATATTGGGGGGGGTCTAAGTCTGGAGAAGCCTTTTAAAATTAAAACGGTAACACTGGCGAGGGGAAACTGGTTTCGGTTGGTTTGAAAAACGCCTCTTTTTGAATTCAGCTTTTTGCACTGGAGTAAAACTTTGGAAAATGGTGGCAGCTGTCGTTTAGATTGTTATCGTCTAGCCTAAACACATTTTCTTTTTTAAAGGGAATGCTACTGGATTTTAGCACACAGATCTTTGTGCATTTTGACATCCCAATCAGTAGTAGTACAAACGATCAGAACTTCTTTCAGAGCTGTGTCTGCTGTGTTACTCTCAGTAAGCTGGGAGCAGCATTTCAGACACAACCATTAATCTGTTCTTTTTTTGTGGGTTCTTGATTTGCCGTCATCACAGATGGAACATGGCAGAACGCTTGCTAGTGCGGATTGAACAGACCAAGGCCCGTAGCTATAGAATGTACTAAATGTGAATGCTGAAATGTAATGCTCCCTCCGTTTATAGACAATGCATTGCAAACATCTTGTTTGTTTTTACCATCTGTGTTACTTTTGGAATGAGGGATATTGCATGATTGTGACCTTGTCCTCAAGGGGCTTTCAGAGGAGCGTTGCGTGGTCCAGGTCTATGTTGTCCATGCTGGCCAGAATAGCCTTCTGGTCCTCCCGGGGTGGGCGGCGGTACAGTAGAGCGGAAAAGCGAGTATATGGGTCGTGGAGGATGGGCCGCTTCTTCTTCTTGTGGAGGTAGAGAGCTTCTTCGGGCTGGAGTACCTGAGAGGTGTAGGCCTGCTGGGTCTGAGAGGTGGTGACACCTGGAGGAGGGGGAGATGACAGGCAGGGTCATGGCCACTGGAACTCATGGTGCCAATATTTACAGGCAATTCTGCACATTAATCCCACTGACATGACCGGAGTCGTCGTTTCCTGCCTTAATTTTACCATGTTGTGTGAAATGATCATGTATTCTACATCAATATCTATTGCAACTAAAGAGTACATGACATAAGGCTGCAAACAGATGATCGAGAGAGTTGAGTGTACAATCTGTGTTGTATCTCCCATGTTTGGATGCAGGGGGACACCTGCTAGCCTGGCTGAGTCCAAACAGATATCCATTTGCTAACTTCCAATTCAAAAAATTTGCTCCAATGTTTTTGGAGTTGAGGAGCTCTACAAACGGCCAGCGGTCGCTAGCCAGTCGTGCCAGTCACACACATCCTGTATATTGGTGAGAAACAAATGTAATGACAATGTTGTTGATCTCACTAAACAATAAGTCGTGTAATAGCTGTATAATCGCCAGTGGGGGATTTCATCCCCTAGTAGCAGAGAGAGTCTTTTCAGTGACGCACACCATTATGTGCTGTCCCAATACAAGGAAGGAGTCTTGCCTCGCCTCTGTAGGACACGACGTGGAAGGACCCGTCCGACCAAGCATCCTTGACTTTGAGAAGCACCCACTGTTGTACACACTGTATTGTATTTGAACAGCGATGTGTTCACATAGCTTAGAAAAAAAGGGAACAAACTACATAGTCAGTGGCTACAAATCTTTGCATAGACCTAAACGAAGGACTACAAATGAGTAAAGTGACTAGTGATGAACATCTCCAGTGTAAACCCATCTATGGGTTCCCTTTGTCAGACCCCGGCAACTGCAGAACCTGTCTTGTGTGTTTTTGTTTGGATGGCTCTGCAAATCTCAAGAACCGTTCATCCGATTTACTTTACTTTAAATAAAGAAGTGCAGCAGCAGGGGCGGTGATTGAGGGCTCTGTGGAGTCGAGCCTCGTGTCCACAGCTGGGCTTCACAGGCTCATTGACTGCAGTTCACTTTTGATGCTGGACATACTAACCATACAACCAAACTCTTCTTCATCTCCCTGGAGTCAACCAGTGATGAGAGGTTCATGATGACAATGTTTTTACAATATCACATGCCAAATCAGTACGGACCCCCCAATTGAGTCAAAGGAAGAGTTTTGCTTCTAATTTGTCTGACCCACACAAAATAAAAAAAATAAAAATACTAAAAAAATCCTTCGTAGGTCACAAAAAAACACACAAATGCATCTTCTAAAAGCAAAAAAAAACAAAGATTTTTACCTGTGGTCATCATGACATAACAAATGATCACTGCGTTAAAAAGTGAGAGGAACAGGGTTCACACCTGCTTTCTTTCTGGACTTGGAGTTATTGTTGTTCATCATCATCTTCTTGGCCTTTTTAATACGTTGGTATCTCAGTGCATCAATCCTCTCAGACCCCGAAAGGGCACTCGGCGCACCTCGACGTTTTCTGGATGAAGAGCAGAGAGAGGGGAGAACGGGTAACTCCGGGCCAAACATAGTCAGTGGACGGTGTTTCTGCACTTCGGAGTGCAACGGAGCCAGAAACCCACACGATCTCAGAACAGCACGGCTCGTGCTAAGCAAAGAGGTGCAGCACATTGCCAAAGGATCAATATGAGACACAGAGAGAGCTGTTCTCTGAACTAACAGAAGTTTTCTCCATAAAGGTTTGAAGAACAGTGCAATTAATTCTACTATTGCCAAAACCGTGTACGTCATCTGGATTTACTAACAGTTATGTTCAGCTCAAAGATGATTGTGTTTCACAATATAGGTTAATAAATCCAGATGGTAGATCGAATTATGCACCTTGAAATTTCACTGCCCTTCAGGGACTTCTAAGATATTTTGCTCAAATTGATCCAAACAATCTTTATCTAAAGGAAAGCAAAGTATTACATGAGCCCTGAAACCATCTGTTGACCTCACGGTGCAGATCCGAACAGTGAGAACATTTTGAGAAGATACAACATATTAAAAAACACTTGCGCTGTTGGTTTCAGAGGGAAATTCTTTGAACAAAATGTAAGCAAGAGTTTGAATAGGTTTGCAGATTGTTTCATTATTTAATAAAGATGAATCTATCCTCTCTGAAAATAACAGAACAAATGTTTCCTCGGCGTTCAGTGTATATTTCTCAGCTGATCATGACTGCACAGACCTCCCCCTCATTCATGGAGGCACTTATATGACTCGGCAGCCCACAGATCTCTGTCACAAACACACACTCGCTTCTCCCAAGGCACAGAAAACAATTAGCATTACAGAGAGGCCGTCATCCCACCGTGGCTGCAGAGAGAAACCGAAGGTCGTTAGTAGAGGGGGAGAATCACAGCTGAGCAACAAAGCATCATCAATATGTATTCATAGACATGGATACTGTCTACAATGGGCTTCACCATGCTGACAGGGGGAGAGATGGCGGGAGGGGAAAATGACTACTCGGGAACAGTCACATAATGAAAAATAAGCCAAAGAAAAGCGAAGCACTAGGACAACAAATGTAACAAGAATTTATCCATAGAATTGTTTCTTTTTTTCTTCTTTTTTTCAAACGGAGGAGCAATATTTAGCGATGGCATGCATGGCAGTTTGCACATGGAACACGACTTTAAAGGGGAATACATTCAAAAGCACTTGGGAAGTTCACTCACACATAAGGGGTCCTCAAGCCCCCCCGTGTGTGTGTCCACGTCTGCAAGCCCTTGGCAAAATATTTGTTCTTTAGGATAAAAAGAATAAGCTGTTTTGGCAGGACTCTTTGCTTCACATGGCAGTGAGAACTGTTCTGCGGTCCAAACTTAAAAGTGCAATTGTATACTTACAGTAGATGGTTTGATTGTTGCTCTATACAGATGCTTTATACAGGGGACTAAGGCCATGTGTCCACCAGGAATCTGCATTTAGTTACTGGGGCTAGATAGAGATGGAAGCGCTGCTCGTGGCTCCTGCTATATTGCTCAAAATATTTTCAATTGGTGACATACAATACAAGCATCTGTAGAAATATATAAATGGAAGAATGTGTCACGCTTGAGGAGAATGCTAAGAGCGTTTTGGAACGTGATCATTTAACAATAAAGGACGTCAATGTGGACGTCCACGTAGACCACCCTTAAATAAATACACAGTATGCCACACCTTGTAATAATCTATATAGTACAAAGACACAGGACACCAACATCAATTGTTGATGATACCTGCTGAGAACAGCACATTTGCTTTTTATAATGTGAAATCAACATTACCTGAATGTAACTCCAGTTCTGTGAATATGTAAGTAGCCATTTTATTTGTTTCAATAAAGGAAGTAATTAGTGGTATAGCGCCCTTTTCTTACTAGCATTACACCGAGCCACGCTGCCTGTGTGAGCAGCGCATGATGGCTGCCTCTCTCACACATGTGGTGTCCACACAGACAGGTGAGGGGGGTGTTGCTCATAGGTGGAGAGGGTCGTCCCCGCTCCTCTACTCCTTGTGTCAAAGTGTACTTGGGCAAGATACTGAACGCCAAAGTGCTCCCGAAGGCTGTGCAATTTTTCTCTCTCGTGTCTGGGACATGTTCTACAGATATAGACTTTGAAACTGTAGTAATGCTGCTGGTATGATGCCAATACACTGTCAAAATAATTTGATGATAAATGTCACTATGGTTTCGCTTTAAAGCGCGCACAGCACGCAAAAAAAAAATATGCGAGACCTAAAATCTCTAGAAGACAGGTGCATGCATGCAGTGAGGCTGCTCGAACCCGTTAACATGGGCACGGAAATAAAAAAAGCAAGAGAATACCCAACGCACACGCGCTGCTCACACAGGCAGTGTGGCCTGGGGGCTATTCTTTGCTGGCCTCTGGCCAGGGGCCAAGGAACAGATGTGATTGGCCCTCCAAATCCCTACGAGGCTCATCTTCAGACTCGGAAGAAGGACAAGGATTACTTGGAGCAGCTGGATGTCAGATTAACATCTTGCTGGATGTTAGAATAGTGAGTTGGAGGAATGGCATGTTGAGCATCAAAGGTGTCCGTCCTACAGTATGTAGTGCACACTGTCTCTCACAGTTGATAGTACCGTATTTTCCACACTATAAGGCGCACTTAAAAGCCTTTAATTTTCTCAAAAAACGACAGTGCGCCTTGTAATCCGGAGCGCCTTATATATGGATCAATTGGTTAATTGGTTGATCCATACTGGTTGTACACGGCGCTCTGTCAAAATGTTTCAGTACGACTGGTAAACTACAAAGCCGCACCGCGGTAAACACCGGTACTGTGCTTACTCCTAGTCCAACACCACTTGTGTGTATAAAGACCCCAAAATGGCACCTTTCAAGAGACACGCTTACGACGCTATTCTATTCTATGCGCCTTATAATCCGGTGCGCCCTATATATAAAAACAGTTCTAAAATAGGCCATTCATTGAAGGTGCGCCTTATAATCCGGTGCGCTTTATAGTGCGGAAAATACGGTAAACACCAGAGACATCCTGGTAAGAAGTGTGGTAATCCTTGACAATCTCCTCGGCAATCAGATGGGTCTTGTAGTAGTGCGGGAGTCTCCTAAGAAGGCTAGCCTAGAGCTGCACCCTAAGCAGCATTAACATATGAGAAATTGGACAGGATCGAGCAGCAATTGATGCCTTTCTGAGGAAGATGGCCAAATAGAGGAAATGGATTACCACTGGGCCAAAGGGAGGAAGAGGGAAGGAGGCACTGACTGTATTCTTGTCATGTGCAATTCCTTTGTCTGTTTGCCGGGCTTTGACCATGCATTTGGTAGCAAAAGACATTGCCCCAAGATCAGCGGTTAGCAATGCGTTCTGTTCTTTTTTTGGCGTAGTGAAAAATGGGGACATATAACCCAGGTCTTATATTTGGCGTTTTGAGCCAGGATGGGAGTGGAACAGAAGGAGTTGTTCTCCTCTATGAGGATATCTTACAATGACGTTGGAATATTGATGACTTCATGTTTGCTGAAGAGTTGTGTCTTTTGCATGGATTCAATGTGAACTGAGGTAAACATCAATCTTACTACTCAATTATTGTATACTACTCGAGTGAATTGGTCTGCCTCAGGGTGCTGAGGCGGAGGCTAATTAGGGAAAATCAATCGATAAGTCAAAACTTTGTCGTTTTCAGAGGCTTCTGTCTGCATTGACAATCATTTAACTCATGGCTGATGAACCCATGACAACTTCAGTGTGGTTTTATCTCTAGACTAAAGGCTCAGAAAAGAAAAGCTTTTAACTAGTCAACTGGAATGTAGTCCAGTTTGGCTTTGCACAGATGTGTTTTTAGGCTTTTGCACCAAATACTATAATGAAATGTATTATATTCCCTTGTGACATTTGCTGAATCAATTTTCAGAATAGCAAAGTAAGCAATGAATAAATAAGAATGAAAAATAAATATTGAAATTGGTTTGAGGCGGTTAAGAGCACTATTGTTGTACTTATGTGTAGACCTGTGGTAGAGTTATCCGTGAACGTGGTCAGTTAGCAAACCACTCAAGCATGAAATCATGTTGGTGATACAACCGATCTAATTTATTGGCTAACTAATGGCATATGCATAACAGAATGCATAATGTACTGAAGACTGCAGAACTTAAAATGCATAGCCACTTTAAGAAAAAGGAAAGAACTGAAATGAACTACACGTGTTGACTGAAGGAAGGAACAAATCAAACAAAGACTCAGCGTCTTGTATTCCCCTTTAAAGGACGAGGTGATCAAAAAAAGTCCCACCTGCTAACCCCCCCCTTTCAGACATGGATCCAACCCTTACCTATTGTGGTGTAGAGGACCTGGTCACAACAACGCTGCCCAGATAGCTGAGATCAATCAAAAACAAAGCAGGTAAGACTCCAGGAGCCATCAAGAACCACCATACTGCCCCTAATTCATAATGATGGAGACATTGCAGTACATGAGAAGCGGACAGGCCCTGTGACACACTTTGCCCAACAACCTTTCCTTGGTAGTCAGACCTGGGGGTGTCCTTGGGGCAATTAAAGGGGTTGGGGAGAGGAGGGTTACAGAAAGGGAAGGAGAAGTAGGGTTGGAGAAAATCGGAGAGGTTGGAGGGTAAGGGAGAATTGGTCATGCAGTCAGGTTACTAAGGCCGAGGATGGGCCGCAGGGCCTGCCAAGATGAACTCTTCTTTAAGCATCCCTCTGCATGATAAAGGCATCTTCAAAGGCTTGGAGCTAGACATAAAAATGGGTTTTTGCTTTGTCTGGGGAATCAATTGGATGAATATTATAGGATTCCTCCTGTTAGGTGAAAGCAGGGTAACGCATGATACAGATGGAGAAACAGGGATCCTGTGGTGATGTCTGCAAATTCCCAGGCCTTTAGGGGCTTGTGCCAAGCAAATTACGTTTTTCTTCCGGGTGGAGTGTAGCCCCAAAAGGTCTGAAATGTAATCTGTGAAGCAAATGCATTGTCTTGTCAATTCAACAAATAATTTGTTTCACAGTTTATACTTTTTTGTTTCACTGGAAAATGCAATGTACTTTTCAAGGTGATCATTTTAAGACAATGCTTCACAGATTGAATGGGTGAATACCTCTAACTTGATGTCTGACATGAAAAGCAGCATTGACCAAACTGAAACTAAACTGAACTTCCAGAGCTCATCAAATGAATCATCTCAACTAAATGGTTTCCTTCAACCATACGGTTTTCATTTTTCACATAAAAGTGTTAACAAATGAAAAAAAGCATCTAAAAAAAAAAACTAAATTAATTTGCCACAGAGATGATTTAAAGATTGATGGATATTAGACAGCACTTTCACCAACCAAAATGTCAGAGCAACTTCATACATCAAAGCATTATGGGTTGGGGCAGATGACTCAAATGGTATCCCTCTCTGCATGCCTAATGCACCTACCCTGAAGCTGACAACTGGGGTGGAGAGGGCTCAGATGGAAGTATCCCCTCCTCAGTCCTCCTCTGAGATGGCATCTGCCCAAATAGGTTGCTGCTTTCCATGGGGGGTGAAGGGGACTGGGAAGCTGGGTAGCTGGTTGCAGAGGTGGCAAAGGCCATGTGGGAACGGTAGCTGGGACTTGCTCTCCTGCTACCCTGGCCTTGGGCAGGTGAGGAGGAGGGGGTAGATCTCCTTGAGAAGCTGGCTGTGGAAGGAGGGAGGAGGGTAATCTCAGACATCTCTGGGGGTATGTGAGGTTGGACAATGCTGGGACGTGGCCTGGGACGTACTACAATCTCTGGGGAGCCCTCGTGAGAACTAAGGGGGCTTTGGGTGAGGGGTGAGAGTCGGGAGGGCTGGAGAACCACCTGATGCATGCCAGAATCCATCCTACGAGCCTGTCTGGGACTGAAACGAGGGGTGGTTTCAAACCATCGTGTGTCCAAGCTACTGAATTGGCTAGGGATAATATGGGCCATTGGATCGGTGTAAGGCAAAACCGGCACACCCATACCGTGGCTTGTGTGTCTTAGCTGCCCTAAATGTGCCTCTTGCATAGCAAAATGCTTGGCTGGGGAGCCACGAGGCCTGGCCTTGCTGGGAGACTTGCTTGAGCGGCTCTTTGGGGCCTGCAGTGGCAGGACAGCTGGGTAAGTAGGCATTGGAAGGGAGGAGGGCTGGAAAGCACTTAGGGGAAGAACATGAGGTGGAGGAGGATAGGGTGAGTCGTGGCGGAGATGCAAAGGGTGATGGGGCGGAAAAATAAACTGGGGCCCCTCCAGACTTGCAAAGGTGAAATCCAGTCCCTGCCAAATCTCCGGGGAACGAGAGGAAGAGGTGAGTGTCAGAGGAAGTGGGAAACCAGGGACAGCATATTGTGGGAAATCACCCTCCCCCATTTCTTCAGGAATCATGGGGTGACCGAAAGGACCTTCAGCAAGGTATGGAGGGGAGGACATGACTGAGCTGAGAGGGCTAGTATCAGGCATGTAAAAAGGAGGCGGGGGATCATGATCCCCAGGGTGGCCTAGGTAGCCATAGAAAGCTCTGTGGTGGAGAGAACCTCGGATCTGCCCAGTGGCCTGGAGCCGACTGCTCTCCATGATGGTCATACCTTCGAAGGGCCTCTGGAAACGAGGGCTGTAGGCTGGAGGTTGCAGGTAGGATTCCTGACTGGAGATCGGAGAAATCTGATGAGGCCGGAGTGGTGCCATAATTGGGGGCAGAGGCCTGGGATCGTCATTCTCTTCGTCTGACTGACGGAATTCAGGATAGAGGTCTGATTCTTCCACAAAGGGGAAGCCCTCAATTCGCCGGGGCTTAACAGACATTTCTGGGTCAGTGGGATCTATGACAAAGCGTCCATCTGGGCCACGGCAGATGAGTTCAATTGGTGTTGTTGCTTCAGCTTCATGCTTGGAGATGCCATATTTCTTGCTTGTTATTGCTCTTTTGGTCTTCTTGTATAAAGACAACTCCTCCCTCTTCCCCGGACTTTGGGGTGGTTTCATCCCACGCTGGTCATGACTATCTTCAGATGATTCTGACAGGGATGCCTTTGAACGAATGCTCTCTGGGCTCACCTTTCCTGATGATGACCTACAGAAAAGAATACAGAAGAAGTAAATCTTTAAATATTCATGAAGCCAGTACTCTGCGCAAAGCTTCAGTGAAGGTGCTGAAAACGGATCCAGCTACAATAAAACTAAAATGACAACACACCTTACACAGGAAGACGAGATATAAAAACACAGGTTTAATCAATAACATCGATGACGGCTGCACTCCATTGAGAAGATTATGAATTCTACTTCAAAACACCTTTTTGAAGTCATGAGTGAACAAAGATATCCTGCAAAACATGTTGCCTGCTAATTTTCAATTTGTGTGCTGTTTGCAACATCTTCACAAGTTGATAGGGATATAACAACCCTCCACTGTCCTGAACATAAACATGGAGTGACCAATGGGAACTTGAGAAGAACTATGACTCCTTTAATACCAGTCTCAACTTTTCTCTTGATACTAAATGTTATGAATTTTGCCTGACAGCCGGGAATTTATGTGTATTTGCTTCTGCATCATCTCAACTTTTCATTCAACAGTCACAAAAAGACATTATGTGCTGCTATGCCTCACCGTGGACAGATACTTCGCTTAAACAGAGAGGTTCAAGCGACTGTTTGCAGACGTTTGGTGACACAAGATCATTGTTTTATTTGTCAAGTAGTCAGGAAGGTGCACACAATGAGGGAAAACCACACACTAAAAGGACCAGTGGCAATCTCTAACATCCATCCATCCATTTTCCTCCGCTTATCCGGGGTCGGGTCGCGGTGGCAGCAGGCCAAGCAGGCTGACCCAGACTTCCCTCTCACCGGCAACATGTTCCAGCTCATTCTGGGGGATCCCGAGGCGTTCCCAGGCCAGCTGGGAGATGTAATCTCTCCAGCGTGTTCTGGGTCTTCCCCGGGGTCTCTTCCCAGTTGGACGTGCCTGGAAAACCTCCAGTGGGAGGCGTCCAGGAGGCATCCTAATTAGATGCCCGAACCACCTCAGCTGACTCCTTTCGACGCGAAGGAGTAGCGGCTCGACTCCAAGCTCCCTCCTGATGACCGAGCTCCTTACCCTATCTCTAAGGCTGAGCCCGGCCACCCTACGGAGGAAACTCATTTCGGCCGCTTGTAGCCGTGACCTTGTCCTTTCGGTCACGACCCAGAGTTCGTGACCATAGGTGAGGGTAGGAACGTAGACCGAGTGGTACATTCAGAGCTTTGCCTTCCGGCTCAGCTCCCTCTTCACCAAGACGGCCCGGTGCAGCGCCTGCTTTACTGATGCAGCCGCACCGATCCGCCTGTCGATCTCCCGCTCCATCTTACCCTCACTCGTGAACAAGACCCCGAGATACTTGAACTCCTTCACTTGAGGTAGGCACTCCATCCCCACCTGGAGGGAGCAATCCACCGGTTTCCGGCAGAGCACCATGGCCTCCGATTTGGAGGTGTTAACTCTCATCCCCGCCACTTCACACTCGGCTGCAAACCGCCCCAGTGAATGCTGGAGGTCATGATCCGAGGAGGCTAACAGGACCACGTCATCTGCAAACAGCAGAGAGGCGATCCCGAGACCCCCGAACCTGACGTTCAGGTTCTAACATACATTATATAAATTTTGGGCAATTCCATTAAAAAAAGGAAAATGAGAACAAGAAAGTGGTTTGTTGGTACACACACAGTGCCTTTCACTCTAGCTATCTGAAGTGTATTTGGACAGTGATACCATTTCATTTGTTTTGGCTGTGTACTTTATTTGAAATTAAATAATGACGTAATAAAAAAGAACTGTTTTTCAGCTTTAAAGCTTTGGAATGGGTAGCTTCAAATCTAAAATATTCCATTAAAATATTAAATATCCATGACTAAAAAAGCAACACAAAGTAAAAAAATATTTTGCCATTATAATAGAGAATTTAACAGTCAAACTGCTTCATTATGACTGTGCGAGTGTGGTTAGATTATTGACAGTGAACAAACAAAGCACCAACTGTCATTTTTTGCATCCCCGCTCATTTCAAACTAGTGTGAAGAGCACGGAGAAAAAATGGAAATATCATATCATAGTGAAATAACCAGTGTTCAGACTTAGGAACCCATCACCAACACTCAGAGGCTGACAGAGAAAATGGTGTTTTAATCCTTTAAGGATGTTCACATTCATACAAAGACTTGCAGCCTTTTCATACCTTTTTGACAATGCTAAATATTTACAGGGATGCATAAGGATATAAACACTCTCAAATGAAAGTTGAAGATGAGCAATACTTTTCTTTCAACAATGCCTACAACATCTAGGTGTATTTCAGTGTGTGGCATACATGTTTCAATAAATATGTAAGCATTTCTACGACCCCTTGCTGTTTCAGAGCTGGGAAGAAAACCTCCTTTATGCCACGTGCACTACATGATGCTCACGGTGAATATGTCAGGATGGCTAGCATGTTAACTGCAGTACTGACTGGAGTCAAGCTTGGGAGTTACAGCTTGCTTGACCACTCCAGGGCCAAATAGTAAGAATCCATGACGATGTCATAAGAGGAAACAAAGCTGGCCTTTGCACTAGATTCCAGCAACACTAGTTGCCATCAACAGCAATGTAACGCTCTGGTATGGCAGGCAGGTGTGACCGACAGGTGTGGGAGCAGAGGCTTTGACCCAAGACACCTGCAGAGGAGTGAGAATATAACCAACCATAGCTGGGCGTGACACTGGCTTTGTGTCACTACCAGGTCAAAGGTCATTATAATGCAGTGGTGTGCCGTCAGGGCCTGGAAGGCCTTCTCTGCTGGCCTAAACAGAATCACAAAGCTATATCTATTTTATAATTTAATAATTTTTCTTAAATACACTACATGTATTATAATTTATAAAAATATTTTCCCCTTATTTTCTCAATGCACAGCTACTGTCTTCCTCAGTTGCTCTGCTTCCAGTGCAGCTTGTTTTAAGTAGAGCTTTTATCCAATCAGATTTCACCTCTATGTCTCTAGGTAAGAAGAGAGGCCCGAGGCCTGCAGACTCTCAAGTGCATCCATTTGCAGTTTAAGTAAATGGGGACGATATTGTTGATTGTCATATTCTTCAACCAATCAGATCTTTAGTTTGACATGTTGGGCGTATTCTTTGACGTGTCAGCGCCTGCGAGCCGGCCTATAATGACGTCAGCATTACGTGCAGCTCAGTGTCCATGTGCAGCTCTGCCGCGAGGTGCAGAGTGTGCTGTGATTGGTCAGTGGGCGAGCACGTGACTATCGTGAAACGAAACTTAACAGCAGAGGCTTAGTCGGGTAGTGAATCACATCACGTGATGCAGCTCAGCCAATCAAATATGGGCATTCTGACTCAGTGAGATGTACCACACACCATGACACAGGGGGCTGAGACGAGGAAAGACATTGCAGAGCAGTACTACAATGCTCAAGTTGTGAAAGTAAAATCATAAGACGATCTCTTTGGGCCGAGACTTGTCATTAAGGAGTGATGGTGGGTCCCACAGCCAGACCAGCTGAGAACCACTGTCCTCCATGAGCGCAGAAAACATTATATTTTCCTGAATATAAGCTTCTGCATTTTCCAGATGCTCTAGTACTATTCAAACGTATTGTAAGTCTCGTACCGAATGTTACGTACATTTAATACGTACATAGTTACAGCATTAGAAACTGATAACTGTGGCGCCATCATGTGGTTATAAGGTGGTATTTCAGCTGCAGGACAACAGTGAAGGCCTAGGTATAAAATGCACGGCCCGCCACTGTTCTAATGAAAGTCAGCTGAGATAGCCCAATTGCTGCAACTGTCCTTTTTTTCCTGTGGGCGGCTTTGAGGGTGAGATTTCTGGGTGGCATCAAAGAATTCAAGTTGAGCGGTGACAGATGTACCTTGTATTTGTATTTGAGAATATGACCAGTACACACCACACTTTAAAGGACACGATATGAAACTCTGTTCTCATTTGGCGAGACATTTTTCGTTACTGACTTTGTCTTCTTATAGGAAGGAGTAAATGAAAACAATGATTGTTTTTGAAGCCACAGTTACTTTATTTAGTGGAAGATAAAACATAATAGCCACTCCTCATATGAATCACTCAGACTTGTGCTTATAATATAAGAAGAGTCTTTATAAGGCAGCTGACACTGTTACACCAGATAAATACTCAGATATGGTTTCTGTGAAAAAGCAAATATGCTTTATTGAGCTACAGAGACAGATAATACTAAAATATAGCTAGTTGTCATAAACTATGGTGATAATCTAAACCCATGTATATATTGTAACAGAAACACATACATCACAACAACTATGCTTGTCTTAATATGGGCTGCTCATACAATGTAACAATCATAACGGTTACTTTTCTGTTATGTCTGTTGATTTGACCATCATTCCCATTGGTTACAATAATCAGAAACTGTAACGTTGTTAAGTTGATGATGCTATTGTGTCACTGTTTCTCTAAGAAATACGGACTACAACCAAGACGAATAGTGGCCACAATGATGAGAAGCAGGCTATTTACTGTATGAGCAAAATCTTCCCGTCATGTACACGTAACAATAAGAAATACAGCTGATTATCTTCAAACTGGCTGCTTCACGACAAAAATAACATTAATTACTGTGTCATTACACAGCAACTGAATAAAGATTCAGTGATCACTACTGATGCTGTACAGAAAAAATAGGTCCTTCAAATCTACTCGATCCTCATTCAATCAGATAAAATAGCGAGTACAGACAAGGTTTTTCATAAGTTTACACAGAAGCTAAAAATGCAGATTAACAACTCAAACACTTGGCATTTATTTAACGCAACAAGGTAGATTAACAGGCAGAAACAAAAAGTGTGACTGTGACAGCATCTGGGATGAGAAAGGAATAGTGGTGACGTGAATCAATTCAAAGTGTCAAAAAGAAAGTGTTCCAGGTCACTTGCAGGTGAAACGGGGATTCAAAGGAGTGAGAAAGGACCCATCGCACACACAGCTCAGACTGTAGGAACGGCTACAACGCATAGAGTGCTGTGAACAATGCAGAAAACAAGGATTATGTTAAAGGAATAGTTTTTAGACGATTGATTCTCTCATATCTGTACGGTTACCATAAGGCTACAGCTGGTTAGCTTAGCTTAGCATAAAGACTACATTGGTGACTAAATCAGCCTACCAGCACCACTCTTTGCATTTCCCATAACGTCAAACTATTCCTTTAACAAATACAGCAAAGCACTGTGGTTGAACGCACATCTCAGGAATGATTTCATTGCTCTGGAAAGTCTCTCAATATTTATGTATTATTTTCAGACAAAAGCAGATATATATATATGCATGATGTCATTTACCAAAACTTTTTTCTTCACTTTCATTTCATGATCTGCCTCTCATTGATGTTTCAACGAATCATTACCATACAGAGAATGACCAGTTTACTGTATGTAGTCCACTAACAGGATCTCAGAGCAGGACAGCATTAGAGTTGATGAGACGTCAGTGCTGCTCCGATGTCTCTATATACGAAGCAAGAGCAAGGGGACGGTTAGGTTAGCTTAGCATTAAGACAGGAAGCAGGGGGAAACAGCTAGCCTGGCTCACTGCAAAGGCTAAAAGTACACTAATTAGCATGTTATACCTCATTCGTTTCCCTCTGCTTCCAGTCTTTATGCTAAGCTAAGCCAACCAACCCCTGGTCCCAGCTTCATATAGCGTACAGACATGAGAGATGTATCGATTCTGATTTAGCTTTATCCCCAAAGAGAAGAACGGGTTTTCCCAAAGTGTCAAACTATTCCTTCAGAGGGAGCCATATCATTTTAAAGTTCAAATATGTATTTTCGGTTTCTACTAAAACATGTTTGCATGCTTAAATGTTCATAAAACACATTATGTTTCTCATACGGTCTGTCTGAATATACCTTTATTCAACCGGTCTAAAAACACTCCGTTTTAGCGACTGTCTCTTTAAACCCCCCCCCCCCCCCCCCTAAAAAGCCCAGTCTGCTCTGATTGGTCAGTGTTTTTCTGCGCTTCTGAGAGAGTTTAGCAGCACCTCTACCGGCCACTGTACAGTTGTGACATCACAACCATACAGAAGTCCTGATGACTGGTTGAACGTGCAGTGTGCATTGCTCCCTGGATTGAAAGTTTTGATACGTTCAAAATATTGACAAAGCATCTTTTTAGCTTTTAAGCAGAAATGACATGAAATCTAACTTTTTACAATGTAGGACCTTTAAATAATCCAGATGTAAAGCTGTGAGATCCTCTTAGCCAATGACATACATTATAATGACCATTGGAAGTTTTGTAACTGGTATGGTGTCCAGAAGTCCAGAAAGATTACATGTCCCATGATCTACTCCTGCTGTCCTGAATGGGGATGAGTGTTAAGTTAAGAGATATTAGTAAACTGATTTTGTCATCCTGTCTCCTGAAATCTTGTCCCGCATGCTTTTATATCCCTAATACTCAGTGCTGAACTGAGATTTTTTTATTTGTTTTTTACATCTTCTGTTGATGAAGTTCCTTCATCTTTTCATCAATGAAAGACCAAGACCGGTATTGTTGGCGACTTTGTGGGTACATTTGGTCAGACACATGCAGCCAGGCCAGGACTCTGAGGAGCCGGGGGGGTTGAACCAAAGTGCAAAAGGGGGGTGTATACTGTGTGCAAGAACGGGGGGACAGCGGTTGGCACACTCACTGAGGACTGGAGGGTCGGGGCTTGTACCTGCCTGCGTCCAGCCCCTCCCAGTAGGGTTCAATGCTGGGAATGAGGCTAAGTGGGCTCCTGTAGAGGTGGGGAGATCAGACAGTAAGAAGTGAGGAGAGTATGGAGGTTAGGAGGAAGCGCGTCAATGAGGCATCTTTGAAACAGCAACAGAAAAAGAGAGGAAACAGGTTGATATTATTAAGTGGGTTGAAAAAAGGAGAGGAATGGGAAGAGGCATTATTAGTAAGCCGCAGAGAAGATCGGAGAGAAAGGCTGCCATGGAGCAACTAGAGGGCGATAAAGGCAGGGTTAGGTTATTGAGGCCCAAATCCTACATTCTCATAACCACAGCACTATTCCACTGATACTCAGTCTTCTCGAGGTGAATGCCATTTTTCCCCACAGACACGAGACGGTAGAAGAGGGGCGAGCAGGGAGAAATCAAGCGAATGCGTATTTCGTGGAATGAGACGTGTGACTGCTGATGACGGCTGCACCGCTGTGGTGCCGCTCTGTTGCTTGGTGTTGGGAAACATTGGCCTATGCATGTTGTCATACATCAAAACTTTGCAAAGCATCCACACAAGCACAGCAACCCCGTATTTGGACTGTACAGATCAGTCAAACAGTAAATATGTAAGTGTTAGGTTAATGTGTAGACATCTTAAATCTTTTTTCTGATTTTAAATGAGACAATCTGGATTAAAACTGGTGCTGTTTGTAATGTTATCAGACAATTATCAACTGTTTCCACTAATTGATCTGAGACTGTTTTTGTTTTTTCCTACCACTGGGAGTTGCCAGAGTCAGACATTGTTAAGGTCTAAACACGGGGGCTTTGAGAGGGTTTCTTTGTCATTCTAACACACACTTAAGGTGCTTTCACACCTGTAGTCGGGTTAATCCGGTCCAGACCAAGGACAATAATGATACCTTGTTGCATTTTAGTTCCTTTTTTTTGGGAGACTTTTTACAAACAAATCAAAAGGAGTAAACATTTATAGTTATAGCGACTGACAGGTCATCCTGTATCATCAGGACCCACGTGAGGGAATCTAACTCCTGTACTGTCAGAAGTTTATGCCGCACTTTAATGCTTCTGATGTGTGTATTTGTGTGCTTTGGTGTCACAGAGAGCTAATAAATAAATAACTGAGTATAAGCATTATTAGTATTATTAGACTGCAAATCGAGCACATGTTATGAATTATTACTATCAGGTAGAGACAGTAACATCTCAGAGCTTATTACTGAGGGATCACTGTTATATACTTTTTAATGGACTTCATGAACTAAGAGCAGTGAACTGACGTTCATACGTGTCACCATGCTTCGCAAATTATTTGCATAAATAGGTTAGGCTATATACATGGCAGATGGATTTATTAGTAGCTTAGCTTTTCAAATCATGCTACATCACAAATATGCTATCATAAAATCCTGTGGTTGGTGCGTTTGCTTTCACACCACAAACGCACCGCTCACGAGTCCACCTGGAAGTGGACCAGGACCCAACCTTTTCCGGTCGGTCTCGGTTCGGGTGTTTGGTCCGCACCAGCGTTCCGTTGACAGCTTTCACACGGGCCCAAATGGACCTTACTAACCGAGCAGACGGACCTGTGTTTGTTTTAACCGAACCAAACAGGTTAGGTGTGAAAGCACCCGAAAAGGCCGATAATACTTTATATCATCTAATTGTCAACAAATTACACGATAAAAGCCAACTCGTGTGTCTGTCTCTCATTACATTCTGAATCCACAACCCTGTCTGTGGTGCTCAGACTCAAGCCCACTGGTTCCTCCTGAAGACGTCAATTCTACATACTGTCTTTAAAAGGATGAATAAACAACAAACGTCACTACAACAGGAGTAAATAGTACATTTTCAGCCATGGACCAGGTGAGCTACTGAGTAGTTAGGGCAGCAGGTGCATGCGTTACGGAGTCAAAATAAACTACAGTGTGTAGGAACATGTCACCCAGTGCAACAGTGTTTGTCTGGGATGTGTTTGTGGACAACAATAGATCTCTATGGGACAGAGGACGAAGATGTATCAGACTTTGAGACACATTTGAGACACACATTGAGACATTTTCACTTGTCTCATACAGGTGTAACATCATGATGGATACTTTCCTTTTATTAGGTGTGCCAGTGCCAGGGCTCCAGCCTGTGCACGCCAGCACACTGGCATGTCTCACTAGAGCCCTGGTTAATGTTATAAGTCACACGTGTGCTCTTCCTGTTATGATATAACAAAATGTCAGCTGTGAAAAGAGTCAATGGAGGGACCTGAGGTGCCCTCTATGATGGTGGGTTGGATGGATTTCAGGGTCAACATGGACAGAATTAATGTCGGATGATTTGTTCTTCTTCTATAAACACAAGGAGCATGCAGGATCGACATCACTGACGCAATAATGTGAAGTTGTTCTTTAGGTATCGACGGGATACGTTGATGTGTATGATCCTAACTGGTGTGTTGTGTCATCATGGGGTTTGCAGTAGATGCAGTACAGCTCTGTGCAGTGTAGCAGTGAAGCAGTGCTGTGAGTCATGTTGGGGTTACTTACGGTGTTTCCATGCTTTTTCTGCAGTGGGTTATGGAGAGTGGGGGGTCTGGAGAGAAGACAGAAAGAGGCCATTAAAGATCAGTTTTATGTGTATGTTTTAATTAAGTTTGTATGATAATTACTGCAGCGTTTTCCGTCTCTCGTTTCAGAACTACTAACAGAAGCAGTGTAAGAGACGGAGCGGATGAACTGCTTTCACATTCAGGGCAGAATTAAAAGCCCCTGCACTTCATATTTATACTGAGGGCTTTTTTGGTATTGATGATAAACAACACTGATCCGAGACATTTACATATGAGGTTTATAGAAACTTCATTCCCCCAAAGACGACATCAGTGTTGCTGCAGCTGAGCCTGGAGCAGGTTTGATACAGAGTGGAAAGAAAATAGAAAAATGCAAATGAGGCTATAACAAAAAAACATCAAAAATAATAACTGACTATAGCCATGGCTGCTTTCTGAAGTGTCATTAAGCTTATTGTTGCTTACATTCTAAATCAAACTATTAAATGGATGTTTGCTGTTTGAACTGGAAATATGTAAATATAAAAAGCTCATTCTAAGGTAATGAAAACACAACAATTCTTCTTTTCAGGTATTTATACACTTAGGACAACATAGTTAATAATATTATATTGCATTTCTGCCAATAGATCCTCCTGAATGCTACACACTGTTCCTTTAATGTATTCTGTACAATATGAAATAATCTTCTCATCTCGTGCCATATTTTATAAGTTCCCAAAACATTGACTTAGTGATATTGGAGACAACTATTAATGGCCGTGACTTCCTCCCTCACCTCTTTTCCTCTTAAGCTTCCTCCTGCGCTGCTTGTTGACGAAGCAGGCCGCCATCGTACTGAACAGGACAGCTGCTGCCAGGAAACAGATGGTGGCCACGATGCCAGCCACCACAGGCCGCGCCAGTCCACGTTCCTCCACCATCTCCGGAGGAGGGAAGAAGTCTGTGGGGTGAGGAGGGAAGAGTCAGGGACGCTGAGCTGGTGGAAGTCACAGTGTAGCATCAAAATGAAAAGGATGTCAAAATAAAGGACGTGACAGTTTGCAGTTGGGACATGGTGTGTGGGCAGAGACGTGGTCTTCCTGGAGGTAGAAGGGAAATGGACAGTTGAATGGAGGAGCGAGCAAAGAGAGTAAAAGAAACAAATGATAAACTTTAAGTTAGCTCACTAGACTTCTGATATGGCACTGCTCAAGATTAATGCTAAAGTCAACATTCATATCCTGGCTCTGAAAGCGGGGCTGATATTTACGGTGAGATTACCACGCAGAAATAAGAGCACGCTGTCCTTTGCGAGAACACACTGTGCTCTGATTAAGCAGCTATTTAATTATATGAGAAACTGAATCAGAATTTTCTGACGTTAATTTGGGGGGGGGGGGGGGGGGGGGGGGTAAAGGAAAGAGACACCTCGTGCAATACTTTGTCGGTTCCTGCAGAGGAGCCTTTCAAGTGAAAGGAAAAGCCGTTTCCAATGAGATTGAAGTATGCAGGAGCTGACCTTTACTGCATATTGTAATGTGTTACATGCCATGATGACTAAGCAGAATGTAAACTGTCTTCCCCGTGCAGTGTAGAAAGCTGTGGAGGCTACATGTGCACTGCATTATCTTTGGATTGTGTTCTGCTTGGAATAATGCTTTGTGTCAGATCACATTAATTACCAAGTTTAAAATTCTTAAATGCTTTAAATTCTACTATTCTGCAGAAAAAAAAATCCAGAATCTATGAATATTCTAACATGTTTCACTGCTGGACACAAGATGTCTCTTACTTCACTGAAAGGTCCATTCTCAACAGTGCTGGCAAGTAACTAAGTACATTTAATCAAGTACTGTATTTGTAGTTACTTTGCAGATTCATATCAGTGAATACAATATATAATAAATGAATACATTATGTTGTACTATTATTGGTTAAGAGTTTATTGATTGGAGGGGGAAAGTCACAAGCTACGCAGCAGTGTGTAAAGCAACTAAAGTGATGAACACATGAATGCATCACTTACAGTATGATCTCATTTATTTATTCTCAAATGGGCCATTCTGTATAATAATGAGCAGGTGTAGTTTTGGCACATTATGTTTTGATTTAAATGTACATTTACTTCACTCAAATGTTGAATGAATGATTTCAGCTGTAACACAACGTTCTCACACTGTGCTGTTGCTTTTATTTATTTGTTATGACACGGCCATACATGACAAATGAACATGAAGGCTGGTTTGCACTTGTTAATAATAATGAACAGAATAAAGCTATTATTACTGGTTTGTTTTAATGCTGCGTCAACGTAAACTGAAGGGAAATAGGACGTAATGAATGTACAGAATATCATAAATCAACCATAGCCATAATAATCCTAATAATTCAGAGAAGCTGATACCTGGCTATTATTATCCACATACTGTCTGTGGGAAAGGAGACAGTGGATGGGATGCTTACAGACGTAAGTCTCTTACATTGGTTTCCTTCACTGAGTAATAGCTTGTCAACCTGGACATGAACTTTGAATTATGATTCAAACTTAAAGTGATCATGGTGTCACTGAGAGATGTTCTTGAATATTTATAACATAAACCATCTCGGTGTGTAGAACCATTTAGATCAATTTATTCAAAGTGCTGCAGCTTAAGATTTCCCAAACAAGCTGTAGCATATTTATAACAGGGATGCTTATTTATTGAATATTAATCAGGATGACGATTTTGGCTTTCCCAAATTAACAGAACACGATCAACTGCGATATTGCCGTTCAAAATGCGTGCTCCGCTTCTAGAAATCTTCGCTGCATATCAAATCGAGCGCTTCCTAAACCAACAGCCAGCAGCACAACATGAAAGTGTACATGAAAGTTTAGCTAAAATGTGGAAGTGCAATAAAAATGTTTTGTGCCCTAAAATCAATGAATAATCGAGATCTCAATGTTGATAAGAAATAATTGCATTTATCATTTTGGCAATAATCCTGCAGCCTTACATTCTAGAGCTGTCTTTCTTCTCTGTTCAACACGGCAGAGTTGTGCACTATCAATATTCTTACGGTAATGAAAACCCAGCCAGAGCAACTTTAAGTCCCGCTGTAGAGCAACCAACTCCTCACTTATTAATGCTGGAGCTGTTTTAGTGGCCGACATGCTAATGAATCGCTCAGTGACGACCAGCGGGGATTATGTGTCAAGCTTTGTTTTAGTGGTTCATGTGCTGCAGTGAAGCATGATACAGCAAAATGCAAAGTGTTGCACCGTTCATGAAATAACTACTGATCATCTAGAGAACACCTTTCACCTTCAGTAAGAGAGGGTGCATCCACATCATGTATGGAGTATGATGCTGATTGATATTGATATGCACAGGAAAAAAAGCAGTCAAATTACTACTTTTGAGCCTTTGATCACCACTGAGCGTAGCTCTACACATGTACCAGTAGGGGGCAGCAGAGTGCATCCAGAGATCCGTGAGCATATCCAGTCTATAAACGCTACCAACAGCTGCTCTTCCCAAATGATGTGTACCCAGTGATCTCTGCAGGGGAGTGACATCACATTTTGACGGGTTTCGTTTCAGACTTTAAAACAGACTTTAAGCGTTGCGACCAAGAAAAGTCTGGCTTTGATGAATCTTTTCTTTTTAGCACAAAGCCGCCTGATTCAATCCATGGGAGACAGGCAGAGCGATGATGTCATACTTTTCAGGAAGGTACAAAAGAAGTGTGCATGTAAAGAGAGCTTACATTCAATAGTGCTGAGTGGGCAAAATGTAAAGTTGGGAGCTGCTGCGTGTGCAATACATCTGCAGCCTCTCCTCGGCTCAACTCATTAAGATCGCCCCAGGTTACAGATGCAGCTTGCCGCCAGAGGTTGTTGGTTTGAGTCCCGTTTGAGCACTGAAAAGCTCCTCTGAACTTCTCGGGGGCGGTGAGCTGAGAGTCAAGTGTGTGCACTGTGTGGGCTCACCTGTGCTGGACACTCCTACTATGTTGCTGGGCTCGCTCATGGTGTCGTCCATGACGGCCATGACGCGGAACTCGTACCACGCCTCCTAGGAGCAGGAGAGCAGAGAGAGAGAGCTACGTTCAGAAGGTCAAACTCGTGTCTGGTGTCTGTCGGGCTGCAGGATTCTGTTTGTGTCTCCAGAGACCAGCCAGCTGAGTCACAGAGGCTTTGTGGATATGAATAGTTACCTTTCAGTGTTCAACAGATTCCAAAACCCATCATTGTTCCTGCAGTTTATAAATAGCACAATGGAAACTAGAAGTCATGCATTCAGATTAAGAATTATTATTTTTTTTTATTAAAGGGGCACTCCGCTAATTTTACAAACTCTTATGACTTCTTAAGCGCTCTAGAAACAAAACAAAATCACACTCCTGATGTCATAATGATGTCGTCAGGGTGATCTTGGATCGACATTGACATTTTTACTTTGCAAGGCTTGTGTTATTCCCATAGTTGTGAAACATAATATAATTTTTACGGTGCATTATAATCACTGTTATAATCCATTATAATGTGATCATAAGTTACTCTCAGTCATCATTGTTTGCTCTAAGGGAAAAAAAGAACATCTAAGATGTCAGTGAGCAATAATGAAGTATCATGATACTTATAACTTCTTAAATAATGCTTTATAATGTGCTATCTATGAGTGCTTATAACACATTATGTTTATAATGCATTATAGACGTGGGCGTCATAAAAAATGTTTTCAAAAAGAAAAAACATGTTAATGCCAAATTAAGAGAAGTTTGGATGATAAAGTTTACTGATTTTATTCAGACAGCAGAATGATGTAAACCGTAATAAACAGAAGCTTCATGTTAAAATCAATATCATATCACGAGGTTGTGCTGTGATCAGACCAATATGCATAAGGAGGAGCAAGTAATAAGAATCTCAATAACGTGGATATCCTAATGGATCGATAACGTGGCTGAAGATGGATAAATCACCTGTGACTCAGTCATGATGAAAAGACATTAAACCTCCATTTCATTTCCTCGGTGGCTGCCTGTGCTCTCCACAGAGCAGGGTCAGCTGTGGAGCTGGCAGAGATTCAGTTCTTGCTCAAAGACACCTCAGCAGGGGTGCAACACCTGCTTTGCTGTACTGTTGACGTAACGCCCACAAACCAACGGATAAACATGCCGTGAACTGTTTCCTGCACCGTCAGGAAGAAGATTGAGGATGTGGGGAAGCGGGTCCAACCAAACAGAGCAGTCCCCTCCCTGGTCAATTCACCTCACAGTAAAAAATGTGCAGCAAAAAGAGTTATACAAGCGAGGTGCATTGTGTGTGTGTGTGTGTGTGTGTGTCTGTGGTGAGAGAGCTGGAGAGAGGTGTGTGTGGGTGTTTGCTGTGCAGTGGAAGGATCTGCATGGAGCTGACAGCGGCAGTTAGATTGAAGAAAAGAAGCTCAAACGTGTCACGGCAGGAGAATTAGCCGACACGCGCGAAGATGTGGAATGCTTAAAAATAAGTATTGTGTCAGTAAAATTCACCGTCCTCTTCATACGGACTGTTACATTGTATCGAAACTTCACGTTTCGGTTGCTCGTCTGTCTTCTCGCTCAGTAGAAGCTAGTGGCAGACCTGCAGAGGTAAAAGCACACGTGTGCGTTCTGGACGTTCGACATAACATATAATAACCAGAAATGGCACAAATTAAAACCCACAGAGGTGGTCAGAAAGTGTGCACACCTGCATTGTTACTATGACAACCAAGGTGGATGTGGCAGAATCTGATCTGGGTAATCTAGAGCAGTATTTCAAAAAACAAATCTTTGCCTCAAGTCTGAACATAGCAGCCTCAGTGTTGGGATTTGTTCAGGTAAGCTATTAAATAAAGTTTTTTCCTGCACTGTGAAACGGAGCAGAAAAAGGTAGAAGGGGGCTAGGCTGTGGAGGCCTCTGGTGGGTGATGGGGAACTGGATTCTTTGCTCACTCTGGCGCAAGGGTGGGTGAGCAGACAAGCAGCTGAATTTGGGATGTGATGTAGTTTGTTGTGGATTTTGGTGGACTGTGCTGTACAGGATGCTGTCGAGAGATGAGAGGAGGGCAGTTTTGTAATGTGGTTAAGGTGGTGATCGAAGGAGAGGGTTTGATCAAAGATAACATCAAGGTTACAGATCTGGGCGAAAGCAGTAAGAGGGGAGCCATCGATGACAGAGACAGCGTGGCGGGAGGGATCTGGGGCCTGATTATGAGGATTTTAGTTTTGGATTTATTGATACCAATTTGAACCAGGCAAGGGCAGTGCCAGTGATGTTGGAGGAGGACTCAAGGCAGGTGAGGAGGATGGAGTGATTGGTGGCGTGGAAGGCAGCACTAAGGTCAAGTTGTAAACATATGTTGAGGGTGTGGCCATCAGCGGAGAGGACGAGGTTATTGGTGACTCTCATCAGGGCGGTTTCTGTGCTGTGTTGGGGTCTGAAATGATTTATATGGTTTTGTAGAGTTGGTTGGAGTGCAGGTGGGTTTTGAGTTGGGAGGCCACGGTGTGTTCCAGGTTTTTAGGCGGAAAGCGGAGATTGGAACTTACTGCTTGGAATAATTCTCACTGCTCTCAGGCACAATAACAACCTGCTCAGCACCAAACGGCAGGCGGACACAGTTAGCGACTTGCTAATAGAGTAAAGACTTGCTAGAGTGAAAACCAGAACTAGAAGAGAGTGAATGCTGGACTTACATTCATCAGGTGGACACAAACATGACTCATAATGAATGATTATGCTGCTCCCTAACTGCTGGATGTGTAAATAAACTTGAAAGATATGGATACGTCAATGTTGTGTTAACAACTTGTTTCCCCAGCCCCCAAGTGGCCAAAATATCAGTTATTGCAGGTTAAAGCCTTCAGGACAACCTTCAGGTCTAAAAAGTGAAGCCAGTGCAGAAGTGTCTTAAAGCTGCATTCTTTCTAATGGCCAACAGGGGGCGACTCCTTCAGTTGCAAAAAGACGTCTGATTGTATCGAACTCTATGAAAACATCCCCCTATATGCCATATATATATATATATGTATATGTGCACATTTGAATGGCATATTTAACCCTCTCCTCCTCTCCTATTTAACGTCCCAGACACTTCTTTAGCGTGGAACTGGTCAGATGCAGGTTTTCTATAACACTGTGTGTGAGGTCTACAGTTCGGGTCCTGTCTTTTACCTGGATCAGGTCTCGGGCGAGCAAGTCCGTCTCCCCAGCAGGAATGCTGTCGTCCAAGACCTCCCATCGCTCCCCGAGGCGAAACTCCATGACGTAATGCTGGATAGGTGCTGTATGATTGGCAGGCGGGATCCAGGTGAGCAGGACTCCCTGCTGCGTGCGATTGGCTGTGAGGCACCGTGGTGGAGTAAGCAGCACCAATGGTTCAGGGGTACTTATAGGAAATACTGGAAGAGCACATACGGGTTGGGAATGTGTGTGTGAGTCACTCAGTTATATATTCAGTGAGCAGTTCCACCAGTGAATCAGCCCCCCTTTACATTTTGACACTGTTTCAGAGCATTACTTCACATGACTTCTTCAGGTCCTCATTTACTAATTCAGGTGGTCAACAGTTGATGGTATCCAACATTGAGCTACTCGTTTTTTTCTTTTGCCTCAGTAACAATAATAGTGTTAATAGATGTGTTGTTGAATGTGACTTGAAAATGTTTTTTTTAAAGGAGAGAACAAGCAGCCCCCCGGCTGAATGCTTTGTCGTCTTCGACACAGAAGGTGATGCAGCCTGAATGGTTACCCCAATGTTCAGCATGTCACTTATCTTTAAGTAATAATCTGTGACAGCTTCATTTATACTTAATAAATGTCCCTTTCATCGCTGCCAGGAGAAATGGTGCTGTAGAATGGATGATTCAACCACAGCCTAGGCTTTGTCTTTGTGGTTCTGATAATCTGGTTTTTCCTGTAAAAAGAAGTCTTAAATGCACGGAAAATATGTGAATTTAAGTTATATGTTGTATTTCTGTACACTTATATATGTTTGAACTGTTGATTTTAGATTAAGACATCTTGGCTGTTATCTGGTTAAGAGATTCTTTCTCTGCACTCTGGTGTTTGCACTTTTTAGACAGAGATGATTTGTTGGAAGAAGAAACACCTCTTTGTTGTTTTTGATGTTCAAAAAAACAAGGAGTGTGCTGTGTCTTTTTGCTGTTTCAGAGTTCGACTCAACTTTTAAAAGTAGCAACCAGGCATCAGTGTTTGGTTGCCGAAACTGAAAATATGGCTGCCGTTTTTAGTCACCTTATATTTTGAGTGATTACTATGCAGTTATACGTCAGCTTAATAATAATAATGTGACGCGTGTAGATGTCATATGTATGTATGCGTCCGTCCAGCTCAAAGATGCCGGGATAGTTCACCTCCCAACGATTTCACAAATGTTGTTTTTTGTTCAGGTTCATCTGATTCTTTGTCAGCTGAATCAATTTGCACATACGTAAATAATTGGTTGCCAATAGCAACCAGGTAACTGTTACTGTCGAGCTCTGTGTTTGTATAAGACCATCACATCGGACATCACCTTCATTTCAGACAGGCAGTGAGCAAGTCGCTCAGCAGTTGTGGTGTAAATGGCCAAACAATAACTATAATGTCACTTTATTGGGTGATGTCCAGTAATCCACCAGTAATATCTTAATAATATGATTTGAACTGCTCAATTTGTGTAATACTTACATGTTTTTAGCCTTTTCTCGGACTGACTGGCTTAAACAACATCCTCATTGTTCTATTGTTTTTGTGATGTTTGGTACAGTCACATCCTGTTCTATCAACAAATATAGGCCTGCAGTTTAATACATAGAAAACAGTTGCAATTTATATCCCAACATTGGTCAGAAAAATTGCATCTTTATACTTTTTTAATAATTTAGCCTAACAATATAACTTTTCATTAGGGCCAGAAAATAATATGTTCATTAATGAATTATCACTATTATTGTTTATGACTGAATGGAAGCTCATAAAACATCAGCACGATCCTCCCTAGCTGAGACGTGAAACACGACCAGCACTCACACGGAGAGGGTGTTGTTTGGATTTCCCCGAGCGGAGGCGTGAAACATTTACTTGTCAGACCTCATTTACAGCAGAGAACTCTCTCAAACCGTTGCTCTACACACTGGAGCGCTAACCTTTTCTGGAATGATATCCAGGAATGTCTCTTGAGCTGGCTTACTTTTATATTAATACATTAACCAGAGCACTTTCCATAGTTCTTTCAACATTGTTCCTACTTCTTTAGAGACAAATTCTTTATTTGAAAATGTTAGAATACAAATGAGAATAGATCTTTACGATCCTTGGTGATCCAGGAAATTTTAATTTTTCACAAAAAGATAAGAAATGTTTAGTCTCAAGTAAGTAAGTAGACTTTCTGCTCATTCGACGTGCCTAACTTGCCAAAGCCATTTCATTATAGGATCCCTTTTGTCACAGTGGAGCAGCAGTGAGTACACTCACCTGGTGTGTTCACAGTGACAACCTCGCTGAAAGGGCCTGTGCCAAGCTTGTTTTGGGCTAAGATGCTGAATTGGTACGTTGTCTCTGGCTCCAAGCCGGGCACCACCATCCAGTCGTGGCCTCCAGGCACGGGTATGGAAAGCCAGTCGTGTGGACCTAAACGCTCCCTCTTCAGCCTGGACAGGCGGCAGGATGAGAGGAGGTGAGCGGAGACATTTTGAGAGATCACTTTTCTCAGCACCATTATCATCACACAGTTTTGCTCGTCACGATGTAACATAATGTGACGTCATTTCTGCAACAGTTCTAGTTCCATCATTGATCCAACATCATGTATTTTTGTTCACTTCATTCACAACGTGACTTCCACGTGATGGTAATAAAGCCCATGCTGCGCTCAGCTTTGCGGGTTTGCCCATGCCATACATTCAGCTGCACCTCATCACCAGATAAAGCATTAAACTTACACATGCAACACTCATGCTCTAAACACCTAGTGCTATAGTAAAGCACTTCCTTTATACTGTATGTATCACCTAGTGAGATAGTGTTTTCACCAACATAGCTACTGTAGCACTGTGAAGTGCACACAGTTCAATATATGAATTAAAGGGGACATATCATAAAAAAACACACTTTTTCAGTTCTTGTGCACGTGTGTGAAATAAGACAACTCTCTAAAAGAGACAGACGCTAAAACGGAGCGTTTCAGTCAGATTGAATTCAGATATATTCAGACAGACACTATGAGCCAAATGTTGTGTTTTTTGAAGATTAAAGAATGTAAGAATGTTCTAGCAGAAATATCACAGCACTGTGATGAACCTGAAAATGAGCATGAGATGTCCCCTTCAAAGCATCAATAAAAGGGGAGGATTTTTCTGCCCCAGAGTTCCTTAATATGACGTATCTGGTAAAGTTTTGTTCTCTCCTTGATACAGCTGCACAGCACACACTTGGCCTGGAGTACGCCTTAATTAAAATTAGAAATGCTAATCCAATTTAGATATGCTTGACAGCTGAGTGGCTTTGTATTAAGAAAATGTAGCAGGTTTCAGCGCTGACAGATAGTTGGAATAGTGCGCTGTAGTGTTTTACACAGTAATATCAAGAGAGTCAGTGTGCATCTGGGTTTATTTGGCTGGAAGATTTTAAAACAGGATGTGGAAAACTACTCATCATCCCTCGCATGAACATGATGCTGAAGTTAAAATGCACTTCTTTAACCGATGGCAGGGTTTCAGGGGGAAGAACCACCTGAGAAATGAGATGGATGCAGCCCAAAGCTGCTCCACTCGCATCACTCACTGATGTTTGCTGTCAGTCTGAATATCATTAATTAAAGCTGCTGTCTGCTTTTCTCTATATTTGTGCTGCTCTGCGGTTCCCTCGCTGTTTTAATAAAGCATGACGGGAGTTGGGTTTTTTATAGTTGATGCTGTGGTTTGGTTCAGGACATCCCAATTTAAAAAAGGACACTATTCCCTGCATGTTGGTGTCCTGCATCGTGTTTGGGAAGCTTAAGGAGGAGACTTGGACGAACACTTCAGAGGGCTGAGCTGTTTAGTCAATGCTATATCTCTCTGGCAGGGTCCAGATAGTGACAGAGAAGACACTCAGAATGCATCTAACTCCTGAGTTCCAGAACCAACTAACCATTTTTACAAAGTCTGCAGCACATATTACTGGCAGCAGTTACTGCTATCACAATTACATATAATAAATATACATTAACTTCATGCCAATTACCGCATTCGTCAACGCTCTTGTCGAGGAGTTTGTTAGTATAAAATCAACCTGCGCATCCCACTGAAAATGCATACAAGTCGGCAGCAATGAAAAATCCCATGGACCTTTAAATGAGCATTCTAGACTTACTTTGTTTTATTGATTAGAACGACATCAGGTTTGTGTCCATTCTCCTTTTTTTTGCAGTGGTGGAATGTAAGTACATTTACTCAAGCACTGTTACTTACTGTTATTGCTGAAATCTCAAGTCAATAAGTAAATGCAACATTTCAACCCAGGCCCTTTTCCCCAGTCAAGCAGCAGAGAAGCAGCAGCAGCGGCGGCAGCAGCAGCAGCGGCAGCACAGAGAATTTTGGGTCATGTTCAGTTTAGTTGCAACCAACAAATTTCAAGATCAGAGCTGAAAGACTCACTCACACATCTGGATCCCCCGTGTATTTCCATCTCTACGTTCTCACAACTGTTCTGAACACAACCCTGGAAAAAGACGTTTTCAGAAACAACAGAGGAAGTACCGGAAGAAGAAAAAGCAGGAAGCAAAGCATGCTGGGATGACTCACACATGGCCATACCAGACTGAGAATGTCTGCTGGAAGCCTCCGTCGTAGCCCACCTCCCAGGACACATTGGCCCAGGTAGAGGGGGCCGCCACGTGGATGCTGGTGGGGGCGTGGGGGCTTGTGCCTGCAGGGAGGGAGAGAGCGGCGAGAGAGGTGTTGTTAAAAGGCCACATTAGTCACTGAGTAGCCTCGCTGTTAGACATTCATTTGGAATGTCAAATGGATTTACTGTGAGCTGGACCAGGTAATGTGTTTTCAAGCAGCCAGCCAATGTAACATCCAACTGTGAGAAAGAAACATTTTTGGTTTCGCATGAATAATGTAATCTTGAGTCCAAAATGACTTTTTTTTGTACTTGTGACATGTCAAACGTAGATAATGTGAGTAACGGTGCTTTGACTGATTTCTCCAGGCAGAATTCCCGATATGCATTTTTGCTAATTTCCGATCCCATTGTTTAGGTCCTGTACTGGAGCCAAAGCAACAGGAAACCAATCAGGAGCCAGTTCAATACACTCATTGTTTTGCTCTGATTTGACTGGCTCTCGTCCACACAGCACATTAATGGTCAGCAAGGGACAGAGATGGACAACAGGACAGGCAAGGTCAATGACTGCCACACACATTCAAATATTTTAGGAATCCAGCATTTCAAAACAAATTCGGGGGCAAAATCATTTTACTCCCAGAGAGTGTGCAGTGTGTTCTCCTTGTGGTTGAGAGGATGATGCATTCAACTACATAGTATCAATGCTATCTACACGGACAAGCATCTGAACAACACTGCTAATTCATTGGTTGATGCAATTTGCTGTTCGTCTGTTACTTGTTTCTTTTGTGTTCAATTTCTTATGTTGTTTTTAGTTTTTAGTTTTTAAATCTGTTATATGTTCTTTTATGCAAAACTTTGTTGCTTAATCGGAAAACAAAAGGTTCAATGAAACTAAATAATAAGTCTGTTCCAAACAGCTTTAGTCAAGGAGACATAAAGTATCCACCTCGGAGCAGCTTCTGGTGAACACAATCAATAAACTCCTCCTCACCTTCACCCGCAGAACTGAATGCTTTGCATGCAACCACTGCTGCTGCACCAGTGTATGTGTGGTACCTGCTAGGATTATCACACCGTTCATTGTGACAGTTAAAGCCCCCCGGCAGAGCATACAGACACCTGTTAAAAGATTTGTTGGGGAAATGTGCTTATTCACTTTCTTTTTAAAAGTAAAATGAGAATATTAGTAGAACGCATATATTAGTGGATTAAATATGAAGCTGGAGCCAGGAGTCCATTAGCTTAGCTATAAATGAACTCCAAGTGGGTTGGTAGGCCCATCAGTCTTGGGGCTCGTAGTACTTTTAGGTTTACACGGGAGGAAGACGAGCTGGGGCCTTAGGGCCGGCAACCAGCTGTGACGTCAAGAGGAGTCCTGAGGGAAAGATAGCCGTATCTTCTCAAGTGTATTAATCCAATGTCATCTGTTTGGACTTGTCTAAGATGTGCAGTGAAACCTGTCTGGGTAAACGGTCAGAGCAGAATCGTGGGAGAAAGGAGGGGGGAGACCAAGACTGGGGAGGCAGGATAAAGTATAAAGTATAAAGTAATGTGCATTTCTATTGTGCGATTAGTTGACTCCGGACAGCTCGGTTTACTTGTATACTTTGTGATGCAAATAAATCTGTGTGAACTGAAGAAAATCCAATCTCTCTTGTGTTCTGTGGGTGTTCGTTACTGAGTTCCTCATAGTGAGATCCTGTGGTGTCTCACCACGAGTCAGATAGAGAACAGTTACTGAGCCAGCCGTTAGGTATTGAGTTTTACCATAAGTCATAAAGTCAAAGAAGCTGATCATCATCAACGGGGAAAAACCCCCACAACACCTCTAATGACATATTCAGGCCACAAGCCATGTCCCGTGCAAAGTGATATTATTTTACCATCACCACTCATAGCAGGCGATTCAGAAACAAGGGCTACGGGTGTAGAAATTAAACTTTAGCCTTGTTCTAATACTTTCTCTATAACCCCGCCTCCTGTGTCAGAGCGCTCTTGAGTGGGCTCTTCAGAGGAGGAAGAGTCAAGGAGTTGACAGGATGAGTCTTCCAGATTCAACTCAATAGATCTCTCAAGAGGACGGTCAGCATGAGCCAAGAGGGACCCTCAAAGCCAACTCACTTGTGTGCTGATGTGAACTGTATCAAATGTTCGCTAAACACCTCTCCCAAAATAGCAATTGTCCAATCATAGCTTAGCGACCGTAACTACTCACAGCAGGCCTGTCAACAGAGCGTTCTGTTCCCCAAACATATTGGTTAGTCTTCATCCTAAAAGCCTTGGCTCTTGTAAATGAAACATGTTTGCCTTCGTATGTAAGCTAAGTATAGTATATAGGTTCTGAAGAAATATATGTAGGTTTCTACCTGTAAACGTATGTTTGTGTGAATTTGTGTCCATGTCGGGGTACCTATGACTTGGACGTGCGTGCTGGCAGTGATGCTTGTGGCAACGTTGGTGGCGACACACTCCCACTCCCCGTGGTCCTCCTTTGTGAGTGACTTGAACTGTAGGCTGCCTCGGGGCAGAACATTGTGCTTGCTTTTGCTGGGCTTCCCTACCTGCAGTCCGACCCAGCCAAGGAAACACAGAGTCAGCCAAGGGGAGAAAGAGAGGGACGGAGAGAGAACACGCACTTCTAAATGCACATACAGCAGGGATAGTTTGAGATATCTATCTGCAATTTTACATCTACAACAACATTGATTTCAATATCTAACTTAAGTATCAAATTACACAGAATGGTGGATTTCACAAGTGGGAGGTAACAACAATAGCTAATCATACTGTAGTCAGTGAGCGAGATTAAACATGTCTCATAATCAAGCAAACAACTGAGAGAATCTAATAATTTCCCTTGATTGCATATTTTATAGACGTCATTAAAATGTGATTAAAAATGCTACAATGACATACAGTAGTTTGAGTAATTAAAATCAGGCAATTTACTAAAGGCACAGGTTTCAGACGGGAAGACTTCTCAATGGAGAACCCTTGTTTACAAGTCTTGTTTACATGTAGGCAGGTGCGGTGTAGAGTGCGCAGGGTGTCTTACCTTCCTCCATGTGATGTTGGGAAAGGGGTCTCCCTCCGCCTCACAGGGGATGACCAATTCTCTCCCAGCCTCCTGCCTGTACTCCCCTCCAGGAACCACTGAGAATTTGGGAGGGTCCTACCCGGGGGGAGCAGCCAAAACAAGGTGAGTAAAAAGCGGGTGAGTTGTGATGCCTCCTGGATGCATTTAAATGCACTGGCTATGGGACTGTGGGCATACCTTTAGCACCAGGGGAGCGGGAGGGGACCATCCCATGGAACCCAGGGCGTTGTAAGGCATGCAGGTATAGGTGCCGAGAGAGTCCTCCGTCACCTCTGCCACACGGATGCTCCCATCGTCCATTTGGCTCCAACCAGGGTACTGTGGATGCAGAAGTCATGGACCGTGTGTAAGGAAGGGTCATGTTTTGTTAAAGGCCGATGATAACTCAAATAAGAGACTGAGGAGCACACTGAAACCAGGGTTTGAAGTGAAAAATGGAATCCCTTGGAGCTTCCACTGAAGAAATGCCGCACTTGTTTGAGGCGGGGTAAAGTGAGCAGAACCCCATGCTGCACCGGCTCACCCTATCGATTCGGAGAGGGAGGCCATCTTTCTTCCACTTAACCAAAGTTACGGGGGGATTGGCATCTACGGGACAGCGGATGAAGCCGGGCAGACTGATGGCCACGTAGATGACGGATGGCATGTTTACAACACGGGCAGGATCTGGTGAAAAACAAGAGAAAAAAAACACCTCTTGTGAAAAGAGGGAAACCCGGTGCTGCTGATTGTAAGAGCTACGGAGAGAAGATTGGGAAATCAACCTGTTTATGGGCTCGTCATGAAAAGATAAATGAGTTAATATGGAGCACAGCTGGGCTGAGAGCAACATTTATACGTGTTTGCAGAGAGTATTTTGTTAAACATTGAACACCCATTACACACACAGCTTTGTGTACATGATGACACATAGAATACATTTTACAGGATCAAATCCCACTACAACCTGCTCTCATGTATGTGTGCTACACTGACTTCTACCCCCATCCCTCTACTTCCTGGACAAAACAGGGAAAAAGTTGTTTAATAAGACAGTTTTTAGTGATACAGGAAAAAAGTTGTATTAAGAATATGGTATTAATGGCAGCCAGATGGAATGGAAATGAATGAGTGAATCCACAACAGTTAGTAGCCTATTCTGACGGCCTTCACTCAGGTGATTCTCTTTGCAGCCTTCTGAAAGCAGCAGGTATCTGTTTCTCATCCACAAGATTAAACAGCAACTTTTTATAGTCCCAGACTGCATGTAAAACAGTCAAATCAAATATTATTAAACCTTAAAAAATTATTTCACAAATAAGAAAAATTATAAAACATGCACTCAGCTAGACCCCATTTTTAATTATACTTTCATTTTTATCTCCAGTACGCTGGTATTTAACTGCAGATGGTTATTGTATGGGTCATTGGTATAACAAATACAAATTGCACTGTTACTAGGATTCAATAGAAATAGAGTCATCATCTGAATTATTATTGTTGATACATTACAGTCTGCAAACAAGTGGTAGACCTAAAAAAACTGTTAAAATTGAGAATGTAAAAATAAATCTTAATTTTAAAGTTGGTAATCCTGAGAAATGAGTGCACGGGCAGAATGCGATCAGGTAGACAGGTGGCCCGTCCAGTTATTATATTATATTATTATAAAATAAATTGACTCAGTTATTACAGTCCTGGGACAGAAACAGATACCAGATTTTTTTTCTCCTTTTTTTGTCAGAGCATTTGATTCATTCATTGCTGTCAGGATGTGAGGAGAATTTCAACAAAGATATCTGAAATGCTTTTGAAGAAGATCACCAACCTTGCCTTTAAGTAACCCAACGGCATAAGATACTGTAGAAACTTAAACTTAAATTCTCTAAAGTTTCAGTTATAGACAGTTTAATAAAAATCACATTACATCACACCTGACCAGCCTCCCCTCAATCAGTCCCATCATATCAGCGCTTAAGCGTTTGAGTTTTATTACTTTATTTGCTCGAAATTAGTGGCCATCCTTTCATGTCTCCCCCTCTGTACTTTAAGTCTGAAATAATTGGGATTCGATATGGTCGAGCTAAATACCCTTTGGGCGAAGACGGGCACACGCAAGAAAAAAAAAGGGAGACCATCTGGCTGAAGGAAAGGGGCTAAGAGGAGGAAAGGGGGAGGGGGGGCTTCTCCTTTCAAAATCCTAGATTCTGAAGAGGGGAGAGAACAGCGTGGTTCCCAAATGAGGTCAAGGAGGAGAGCTTCAAAGTAGGCAGTGGGTGATAAGGAGGAGAAATGGTGTGAGTGAGAGGAGGAGGAGGAGGAGGAGGGGTGAGCGCTATCGGCGGAGCGATAGAGGAGTGGACGAGCAAGGCTGAGCACCAGCGTGGGAAAGAGGACAGGTGAGAGAGAGAGAGAGAGAGAGAAATGTGACTGGATGACGTAAGGTGGAGAGGAGCCGGCGGAGGAGAGAGGAGGATGAGGCGGCGTGACTGTGAACGCGATGAAGCCGGCGGAAAAAAAGGCGTTCATCCTGCCTTATAAAAAGGAGAGGAGATGAGGGAGTGAGCGAGTGACTGTGTGACATGATGAGATGGAGGGATTGAAACACGGCGACGGATCGATTGACCGCACTGTTGCCAGAACAACTTTGCTCTACAGCTGCTGTCCTCTGAAGTCCTAACCACCGCCGGCCCCCACGCCAGCGCTCGGCCACAAAGATGCCCAGAGGAGCACCGCCACCGGCACCACAGACAAGAATATCAGCCAAGTTTCTAAATATAGCCCTCAGATGGCGCTATCGCTCACGACACGCCGGTTTCCCTACTGCAGGATGCTTTGGGGGAAGTTATTCACTGGCGAGCGTTTCAGGGAGAAAGATGGAGACTGTGGGAGAGAAAGATTTAAACAGGAGTGGTGGGGGGGGGGGGCATAAAACAAATGGGGGAAGAGCGAATGTTGAGGATTGAGAGGAAGGGATAAAGAGAGAACAAAAGGAAAAAAAGATGAGAGTAAGAGGAGAGAATGGAACGGAGAGCGCAGTCTGCAGGCTGACGGAGAAAAGTCCCTGGTCTTACAGCAATGATGTAATCCCCCCTCACTTCCCCCTCCCTCTCACTACTGGTGTTGCCCGCCTCTGTTCGTCACACTCACACACACCCTCACACACACTTGCCACGATCTAATAGTGTACAGCCATCAAAGAAGGCAGGAGAGCGATGGAATGCAAAATGTCTGTTGCCTTGACTACTGCTGGTGGCCGGTCACCGGTCGACGAGTCCAAACAATCTCAACACTCGTCCTGCCTCCGCCTGGCCGCCTCACGACGGGAGGCAGATGCTTTTCCAAAGTGACAGATTCACCGCAATCCAGGAGCTCCCAGTGATGGATAGACTGAGAGGGTGTTGTACAGGAGGAGGGAACAAGGAGGGAGCAAGGAGGCGGCAACCCATGATGAAGACACAGGGGGGTGGGGGGGGGGGGGGGTAGAGATGTGTCGGTGTGCATGTGAATACATATGCATAAATGAGTACAAATGAGACATGAAGAGAGTAAGGACGGGGAGGCAGAGGAGAGAGTAGGAGGGAGAGGCAGGAAGCAAGCAGGAAAAAAATTGAAGAGTTGATTTGAGAGAGCAAATGGGTGTTTGGACGGGATTGGCTGAGAGGTGGAGCAGAGTTCGCCTGGAGACTGGTGGAGTGTCCAAATCCATTCCACAGGGCAGAGGACGCTTTTTTTTTTGGACATGCAGCCCTACAGCAGAATTGGTCATTTGACACTCCTGCTGCTGGCCAGAAACTTACAATTATGGACAAGCCTTTGCTTAAAACTGGTCATCAAACATCATACTCTTGAGCTATATTCTGAAACTCTAAAGTTTCCATGACACCACTAGCAGAGCGCTATTTGATTCTGCATCGTTACAGTAACCAATATTGCTGAATCTGAATATTTCAAATGTACAGCAGCTTCCAGCTCAACATGGAAAACGCCCTGCCGATGATATAGAGGAAGAAGAAGTTTTAGAAGTGAGGCTGTACGAGCCGAGTGCTGCTGGTGAAGGAGAGACGCAGGCTCATCCCCGCATCCCAATGGTAGCCTTGTGTCTGTATTAAAAGCTTTGAAATCGGATGCAAAATTAGTTGACACCAGTTCTTGTGATGTCGCGAGAATCGCTTGATCATATATCACACGAAGATCCAGCTTTAAGTAATGTGTTTGTGTCCGGTGGGCTGGAGCACGGACGGAGAGGTTAGCGTCGATGCTGCGACAGCTTCAGAGCTGGAGAGTATTTCTTCATTGAAAGAAGAGCAAAGAACAACACTGCAGGCTTTTCTTCATCGGAAAGATAATCTTGCTCTTCTCACGACTGGCTCCGATAAGAGTTTGATTGACAGATCGTTCATCCAATCACCTGCCACGTATTTTTTGAAAGTTCCCGGCCTTCTCCAAACAGTTTCTAATGGCGACTTCTCAGATGGTTCTGTGTAACAAACCGTCTGGCAGGGTCAGGTTAGAGAGTCATCAACATGTTTCATTATTCATAAAAGACTAAGTCTAAAATACCATTAGGAACACCTAGTAAACTACATTACTGTTGGGCCAGTTACTGACAAACTTTCAAGCTATTTTGTGGAAATAGTCATGATGGATGTAGAAAGTGTAAAACAACAGATGAAGAAGTCTTAAATGCTTCGTGTGTCCTACTTTCTTCAACAGGAGCCTTGTGATGCTGCAACACAGTTATTATTGGACCTGTCTACACTTATTGTGAAGTCTAACTTTTTTTATGTTTGATGCCAGGTTTTCTAAACGAGTCCAGTGGCCAGGCATGGGAGGCAGGCTGCACGACGTCGTGCTAACGAGGCCCTGGGAACAATTATACCTATAATAATAATAATCAAGAGAAGTCTGAATGCCAATCCACACAGAGAGCGATTAAGAGTAGCGAGGAGTCAGCTGGCAGTCAATAGCAAACAATAAAAAATGTTCCAAAATATGATGCAGTTTGCTGTAGCAGAATGCGAGATAAGCCGTGGACAGACACAGAGGTGCACAGTCAGTCACCCACAATGGGACAAAAAGGTTGAATATACACGTCTATCTATTCTAAATAATGACGCAGATCATTTTTTCTAAAGATAGCACATTTAAACCTTCCTCGTCACTTAAAGGTGCAATTCCATCTACGGTGTACTATCTGACGGGATGGCGTTATCAGCGGTAGACGCCGTATGAGCGCAGAGCAGAGTGGTGGTGATTAGGTAGGACATGCACACTGGCCCGGGGCAGTTATGTCAAAAAAGCGTGACTTCATTCTCTGCTTAGGTAAACATCACTCCACTATATCTTTACATATAAACCCAGTTACTTGATTAATGATCTGGATTTCAAAACTAGCACCTTTAATATTTATAAATAACGCTAACTCATGTAAAAGTCCATCTACGTTTGAACTCAACACATCCATCCAAGAACTACACTTCTACTTGTTCTCATAGAAATGCTGTTAATGGAGAACAGATAGAGTCCAGTGTGTATTCGTTTACCTGTACCTGGGCGGCTGAACCAAGTTTGTCCAGTTGTGTTGTTGCATTGTGCACAAGCGCCCCATTTACAGCTTCCATCGCCGCGATAACAATTTATAAAGATTTGTGTTTTAGGGGTAAATATTTCCAACGTGTCCCTTACATTACGATTCAACAAAGTTTTTGAACGCCTTGCAAAAAATTTGCCATCGCTAGTAATGAGCAAAACTGGTTTAGCCTTTAGTTTTTTTCTTTTAATGTCCAATATTATCAAATGTATCAATCCACACTCACTCTGAGGAATCAGAGGTATGGGAATCAAAGGAACCCTGTGTTCTCCCCCCCCCCCCTCTGGAGTACATATTGGAGCATAATCTCCACAGGAAGTTGTTTAAATCACACAAATCTGTTCCACTGTAGGCATATTTATTCTCCGCCGTAGGGGGCGGGGTGAAGTTTATTAACCATGAAATAAAACAAAGCAGTATACTCCTCGTGGTGCCCACTTGAAAGCTATTTTAATCCAGAAAATGTCTGCTATCAGTCAGCCTGGTGAAGTCAGTTTGGCCTGCCGCCGTCCTTTCAGCTGCTGACGGACAGACGTATGACGACACAGACGACGTGGATGTAAGATTAGCTTCAAAGAGTATCAACAACACGTTTTGACAATAACAGATATATCTTGACCTGTCGATAAAAGTATTATCCTAAAAATATTGAGCAGAGCTGCATTTTATGTTCATTGTAGCCACTTCTAAATCTACATGCATTTCAAAAAAGAATACAGATATTATTGTTTGTAATGATAGAATAGTTGAGAATAGAACATAACATTAATTGAGTGATTGTAAACGGTCTGCCCATATGGTTCTACTGAATACACATTTCTATGTTTTCTGTTTGACTGTGTTCTCTGTGTGCTGTGTATTCATGACTATTGACTTACTGCCTGTTTACTGAGTGTTTATGAGTCTGATGAAGCACTATGTGAAATCCTCAGTCACTTTCTTTTCCACAGTGTATTTGCTTAAAGTCCCTGATGTAGTATTTCCCTAACCAGCTTTATGAGTGACGGAATGCTTTATGAAGCCACAAACTTGTAGTTGGAATCCTTTAGCTTGTTTCACATCACACAAATCTATATCTGGCTTTCTCTCCGTCCTTTTCTTGCTCGTTGGAAGTGGGCGGGGCTCAGTTGGAAATAAGGTGATGTCTCGTGCTCGTCGTCAATAGTTGACGTCAGTGCTGAAAAATCAATTCTCTAAATAAAATAGTTTTGTTTAAGAATTTATGATGTAGCAGTTTGTCAAAATAAAATGAACTTTAATGAAATGGCCAATTCGATTTTTTCATGGGAAAATGAATCGCTTCAAATTCTGTAAAATAGTTGATAGAAGAATCAATAGAAAATACGTGGCAGCCCTAGTGATGTCACAATCTTCCTCGCACCAATCGGCATTTAGCAACATTTTAATAAGAATAATCCGATGACAGTTGGTTTGGTCAGTGTCAATCAAATGTGATCAAACGTGTGTCAACCGCTTAATAAATAACATCTAAAGATGTGTTTAGATTGTTGCCTATTTGTTTTTTTACATTCAATGTTGACGATTTGAAGCCAGGTCTCCATGTTCTTGTAGTGGACATGCTCTGCCATGTTCCTTTCCAGTGAACCTCCAGCATGATTAGCCCTTGGATTCAAGTATTAATAGTACAGAGTTGAGGTGGCCGTGGCTTTGACCCAAATACACAGAAAGGACAAAGAGAAGACGGAGGGACCCTTGCAATGAATCAGGACACACTCCAGAGATCAGCACAAAGACACTCACATTGCACTGTTAGGTAGGCAGAGGCAGTCGGTGGTTGGCCCAGGCTGTTGCTGGGAGCACAGGTGTATTTGCCATCATCCTCCGGCTTGACTTGGGCAATGATGAGGGAACCGTCAATGAGAATACTGACTCTGCGCTTTAGGTCACTGTGAGAATAAAAAGAATAGAAATGTTTAGGTTGGGATCAAAGTGTATTTGAGCTGACATCATTTCATCTTGAAGAATTCAGTGTAGAGAAGAAAAAAACAAAGCCAGGTATTTAGCAAACATAGGCTGTATTACAAAATAAGATGCGTATGCACAAACTGTAAAACATATTTGTTGAGAATAATTATGGACAGATGCGAGGGTCCTGGGACAGAGGATGTTTGTGTACAGATTGTCCCTCTGAGGCATTTGGTTTTATTGATTTTGAGCTATACAAAATAAAATGAAATGAATCTGAACCCATCCATCCATCTGTGGGACCAGGCAGACATCTTTCACCAAGATCCTCATATTGTTGTCACTGGGCACTCCACTGAAACACCACAGTAGCCTCTGTTCTACTATATATATATATATATATATATATATATATATATATATATATATATATATATAAATAATACTCTTCTCATGATAATCTACTACATCTGAATATCATTGGCACGGCTATAAAAACTGTTACACATCAACGGGAAAAAGAAAACACATATAAGCATTATACTAGAAAAATGATGGGAAGATATAATAAAAAAGAAGGAAAAGATGAGTAGAAAGTGCCACCGTAGGTAAAGCTAAGGATTAATGAGATGTGAGCCAGTCGCCCACTGACACCGTAGAGCTGAGATCCTGTGGACGGGAGACCCACCAGCTGCGTATTCTTACAGCTAAGTAATTCATTCTTAAGGCTTATCAGTGTCTCTGAGTGGAGCTGCTGAATCAGTTCACTACGCTATTGTGAGAGAAATGACACGGTTCACAGTGTGGATCCGCTCCGACACATAGTTTGAAATAATTTGAACCTTGAAGCTTTTTGTAAGCCCTGCAGTTCAACTAACGTAAATCAACATTTACCAAGGTGTGTGAACATTTTATTTAAAATATCTTTGTATTTAAAAGTAATGTCTCCTCTATTCAAACAATGGCTCCCTTTTAAAAGTGTGTGTGTATGCGTGTGTATGCGCGCGTGTGTGTGTGTATGTGTGTTTGTGTGTGTGTGTGTATGTGTGTTTGTGTGTGTGTGTGTGCTTGGTGGGACAATGCAACAGCTTCGTTTTCGCTTTAACGTTTTTTCTTACCTTTAATATCACAATCCAAATCATATCCATAACTGGGGCTGTACCAAATAGTTTGCAGCTTGAAACTTCATTCCTGACTTTGACATTCATATTATTATTAATTAACAGAAAACATTCAGTGCAATGGTCGATTATTCTGCTTCCATCCATATTTGTTGGGCGTTTATCCTTTCAAAAGAGAAAATGTCACTGCGGTTAAATACCGTCGCCCGCTTGCATCAGACTCGCACCTGTATTAATGGTGCGGTCTAGCAGCATTCTAACAGCACCATTAATTACATTTATATAACCACAGTAACACAAAATCATATTTTCCAGACTTTTATAGGGGGACAAACGTCATAAAATATGACAACAGACGATCAAAGTTTCATTCGACAACCTCAATCAAAGCTTCGAAAGGGAAGAAATGCCTTTCAGTGAGCAGGCATAAGGAGCACGGAGATGTGGGGGCAGATCCACGGAAAAGAGACGGAAACCGGTTTGTTATAAGGATTGTTAATTCAATCGTCACTGGTGCTGATTAACCGGGCTTAGCTCCACCAGAAACATCTCCAAATGCACAGCAGGTCGCAGAGTCTGGAGATTATTTTTTATAACATTTTAGTTCTCCTAGTAAGGTAATTAAAATCCCTTTAATATTGATGTATGAGAAAAACAATCATCAATCATCCCTTCAATCCATAATATACGATACGATCGCCAATTGGAACAAGCCGAGTCTCAGTGCCTCCAGACACGGCAAGTGATGCAGATTGTGTTGCTCCTGGCAGCCTCATTATGAATGAGTGAAGACTAAAGGGTGGACTTATGATAAATGTTGCCTTTGCCAACAAATCCCTGTTTTTCCCTCATGTTTCTCTCTGAAATGTTAGCTCTAATACGCAGACCTTTGAAAAGCTGCAATGATGAGCAATTTGCAAATGATCTTTAATTTGACGTTTTGTTTTTAACACTTCTCTTTATTCTATGTTCAACCAGCAGAAACACTGCTTTATATAGAAACAAAGTCCTGTGAAAGTGACACCACAACAGTGGTTAAATGACAACAAATGTGTGTCGTCTCCGTCAGGCATGATGTCATTTCTTCTCACTAGCTTCCCCACCTCTGCTCGTTGCACTCTCCCAGTCTGATTTGGAAAGAGGAAGAGGAGGGAGCAAAGCCAATGAATGCAAAACATCTGTTGCCTTGGCTACCGCAAGTGGCTGGTCAACAGTCAGCAGACCCAAATCTCAGGACTGGCTTCAAACTCATCCCAGCTCCCTCGCTCCAAATAAACACATATGTCTGATGTGGAAAAAAAAGAAGAGATGCAACTATAGACAGAGCTACATGTCTGTAAAATATCAGACTGAGTAAAAACCCACACAGGAGTCGTCTCACTGATGCACACCTTCACTCCATCCTGAGGGTTTCCACAGCACAGAACCCCAGACATTGATGAACTGGGAGCCAAGAGAAGATGCCAAACATCTGGCTCTGGTACGTATGCATAAAATAATGTAGCTTATTTCTTTTTGCACTTTGTCCAATATCCCTTCTATCCTGTTTATTAGATGTTGACCCTATTTGGCCCTCAACATGGTCCTAATTTTTTGTTTTGGCCCTCTCTGTGATTGAGTTTCACACCCCTGGCATATATGCTGTATTATGCTAAAAGGTGTGGTTTTGTATCTTTTTTGGTTGTTGGTGTGCCGCGGGATCTTTTTAATGTCAAAAATGTGCCGCGGCTCAGAAGAGGTTGAAAAACACTGCCCTAGGGTACTAGTACCGAGAAACACTGCTGTAAATGATGCATTTGTGATTGATCCAGTGTTTTTGGAGTTGGATAGATAAACATGCAAAATCAGGTAGAGTACAAAGTATAATACAACATTTCTGGAGTCACTGTCATGCTAAGGTTTTTAACTTAAAAATGCTTCTTTATGCCAGACTTGTTAAAAAAACTAATTCCTCCACCATCACATTCTAACCATATTAAAATGAATACATTTCACAGAAGTAGTTCCAGAAACATGACTGTGACTTTAGTGTAGTTCTCCAGAGATACACACACACACACACACACCCCCCAGATCTCACAATAGTCAAGCACCTTGAAAAATGGGATTTTTTGAGTATAAATGTGCTGCTGAAAAATCAGCAGGCACTGTGTGTGACGTTGAGTCAAGCATGAACCAAGATCTCTGTGAAGCCCTTCTTCAGTTCCAACACAAAGCCTACAAGCTGGGGGGATTAGAGGGGTTTTAAAAGTCTGAAATCTCTGCATCCGGCAAAGTTATCATTGGTATCGGTATCAATAAATCCTTCAACCTCACTATGGTACATATATTTATTCTAAAGAGTTTGTGCTATGGGGCAATAAATAACAAACAAGGGGAATGCATTCACGGTCTGTGTTTTACAGCTACCTTTGTAGCCAGTAGACTTACAGTTCCTCTGGAATCAACCGTCCTGCTGTGTACCATGAATCAAGCTGTGTGCAGAATATCATTTATATGAAAACCAGAGCTTTACAGCCACTGGGATATGATCTCAAAAGGGCAAGAAAATGTGTCGCCTTGTGTAGCAGCCTTGCATCGTACATCAGTGACAACATGTGACGGATAGCCGGTTCCATTTTGAAACCTGGTTCTAAGTTGGTAAAATAGTTTATCTGGTGAGTTTAGCTCTAGGGCTGTGTATTGGCAAGAATATGGCAATCATAATACAGGGGTTATGATTCAATATATCACGGTATAATGCGATACTGTAAGCAAGGCAAAATATTACATTTTTCTAAAAATCTAATTTTAGGAAAACTGTAATAGTATAAAGAACACACCACCATATGCATACAATCTGAGAACAGGGACACTGTCTGCCACAAATGTTTGCATGTAAACTATTAATTAAATATCAATAGTGCCTTTGAGAATCAACACAGTATCACAAAACATAATACTGCAACTATTTTCTTTCCCGTTATTTGTGACACTTCAAAGAAAGAATACTGCTGAAGTATACAAACATGTGCTAAGTGTTAATAACACTGACCGAGCGTGGATGTACAATGTCAACCAAACTACTGCGATATTTACAGGAGAGTACTCACGGCCAAGGAGGGATCAAGTCCCTGCTGAAATATTCATCTACGCTGCATCATGTTAAAGTTGCAAAACTTGTTGCATTTTTGATAAGCACCAGCGCTCGGCTTTAGCCACCAGAACCAGGTATCGCTACATGCATCAGTCTGCCGTTAGTTCAGTTGATATGCTGAATGATGAAATAGATTTAGTATCATTTCCACTGTGTTGTTTTGAAGTCCCTTGAAAATTATTCTACAATTTTCAAAGTGTAGACATTCTGCTTTTTGAAATAAAATGACACTATTTTCTTTCCATTTGCTATTTTGCCATAATTGAATATTATTTTAGCCAGCATGAAATGGACATACCCGTAAAAGAAGAGAAAAACTCCCCCTTTGTTGGGCTATTTTACATCAATGCATGAGAGCTGGCTTCCTCCCTGTCTGCTCAGTCTCCCTAAAAAAACAGTGCGTTGAAGCAGACGTTGATGCAATATGATGCATTGTGAATGTGCATCACAAACCTAACTTTACTTCAAGCTTTGGTGGCTGTGGGGCACTTTCTGTGTGAGCAGAATGGACAAGTGCATTGTGTCTGTCTGAACAGCTTCCACGAGCTAACAGTAGAAATGTCATCATCGCTCGTGGCAATGGAGGGAGATGTGCACTGTCGGACATTTCTAGGGATCCATTGCAAAAGATAAGTGATAGACTTTTCTGTTCATTATAAACATGAAAGGAGTTCTCAACGTTTGCCTTCTAGGTTTCGGAGCCTCCGTGTTGTTGTACACTATAGTGTACGTATTGAATTTCTCTGTTCAGGACATCGTGATTGGTCGATGCCTTTATTCGCAGTGCGAAAGCTCAGAAAATCTCAGGAAAAAAACCACCATCATAAGACAGGACTCTTGACTGCGGTCAACAGTAGGGACAGACGGGTGAGGTGATATGGGAGACAATAAGGAAACCGATCATAACTTTACTTCTTGAAGAAGACGTTGTCCTCCTCCCAGAACCAGGTGTAGGTCAGGTTGCGGGGGTAGGCCTCCGCATGGCAGGTGAAGAAGGCGTCCTGCGAGATGTTCACTGTGATGTTCTCTGGTGGCGATATAATGAAGGGAGGGCCTGGAGGAGAAAAAAACAGTCTTGATAAACATACGCTGAGTCAATTTCTTGGCTCCAATGAGGCTAAAATACAGGACACGTCGTCATATCATTGAGGTACAACCACGCGGCAACCTCCGGTTCTGCCGAGTGAAGCCAATGCGTGAGTGAGAGTCTTAAAACTTGCATTCTCTCTACTGACCACCAGGGGGCGACTCCTCTGGTTGTATAGAAGTCTATGAGAAAATGACTCTACTTCTCTCTTGATTTATTACCTCAGTAAACATTGTAAACATGAGTTTATGGTCTCAATCTCTAGTTTCAAGTCTTCTTCAATACAGCATGATGTTCATTTAGTAACTTATGGTCCATTTAGAGTCAAACAGACCATAAAGCAGGGTATGCTTTAGGGCGGGGCTACACAGTGATTGACAGGTCACTGCTGCTACCAGAGTCGTATACAGAGTCTCTACGTTACTCCTCCACATTCCAAATATGGTAACCTCCGTTCATTGGTTGCGAAAAAAACAACATGGCGACGGACGTAATTCAAGATGGTGATAAGAAGTCACTACGTCCACTTCTTACATACAGTCTATGGGTACAACGCATGTGCAGTATTGGATCAAACTCTATTTTATTTGAAAATAAAGACCGGAGACCAGTTTCAGTCTTCCTTTAATAGCATGGCTTGGCTCCTGGTAGCGCTGTTTGCAGCGCTGTCGAGAACCGCTCATTGCTCGTTGACTCCAGGAATGTGACGAAGAGTTTGGGTGTAACGTTAAAATATCCAGAAACCAGCAGCAAAAGTCAATTGCGGTCAATGAGCCGAAGCCTGTAAAGGCCTGCTGCGATGACACGCACATATCAAATGTGTTGCGAGTCCAAATGACACCAACTTCAAAGCTGCATGTCTTTGGGTCCCCAGCGATACACCCGCCAAGTGTGAAGTAGATCAGATGAACGGTTCTTGAGATATGCGGAGGACACAGACAGACTTTCTTCCTTTAAAGTTAGGGAGCAGGGCTGTCACTTTTTGTTCAAAATTCAAACTACTATTCAAACAAGAGTAAAATATCAGATATTCCATCTTATACTAAATTCTCAGTGTACAAGCCCAACGTGTCAACGGTTTGTTCTTAAACCAGGGCTATGTTAAAACATGAGACATAAGCAGCATGAAACTAACTGCACCGTCAACATGGGGAACACGGGTCAGCGTGACATCCACGAGGACGTGACACCGATACGACTTCCCTCAGTGGGAACTTCCCACTCAGCCACGTCACACCCACCTCACGGTAGTTAGTTAACAGCTGGCGAGGGTCGTCGTGGGGTATTTATGGCCATGTGCACATGCTGTGAAGACACACAGGGATTAACACCGGTGCATCCACTCTGTGGCAGACCCCAGAGCCACATCACATACTGCACTAAGTAAAGGATTATGAGAATCTATTGAGTGATCCTTGCTGGGCCAGATGGATCATCCTCCTTGCACGCATGGATATATATTTACCCTATGACATTTGATTTGCAGTTATTTCCTAACATAATACACCCATAAGTGTGCTGAGTTTGGTCAACCTATTCTACCTTCGTCTACTTTCAGCTACTTACCACACACTGGGTGGTTGGATTTATACGAGAGCACCACGTTAAAGTGGAAGCGTACGTGGCAGTACCACGCCAAAATAGGTAGTACTAAACATCAGTACTGCTAAGGCAGACTGAGACCTTTTGTGTGAAAGATCTCATTTGAATGCAAATTTCTACGCAACAGGAAAAGTGTCATGAGCTTAAAAAGTCCAATCACGATGCAGAATTTTGACAGATGTACGTAAAGCCGAGAGACGGATGGGGAGATGGACGGGTAGATGGGCCTGGATGAGTAGAGAGAAGAAAGGACGAAGGGACTCGAAAGCTCACGCTCAAAAGACTATTTGCGAGGGTCAAAAAGGAGGAGTAGTGGCACCAGACCCTAAATCCACAGGCTGAGAAGATAATTGGTGATGAAGAGATTGATGAAACGGCTGCGGTGCACTCCGGGTTCAAGGCTCTAAACTTGGCTGCTCCAGGAGCAGCTGACCATGCAGTCAGCGAAGAAAAGCTAAGAAAGGAAAAAAGTGAAAGGAGGAGGAAAAAAAACCGACGTTTCGGAACTGCTGATTGTTCAGAGAGTTATTTTATATAATTCAGCCTTTTGCAAGAGCATTTTCATATTCTTATCCAAAACCTCTCTTGTGAGGCGTTTTTCATGTTTTTTACAAGCCAGATTCACTTAGATTACGTTTACACTTCATTTCAGTTCAAGTGTCTCATATCCGGATAAAATCCAGGGGAAATTTTGAGACACTTTCATTTACTCTTGGAGCTGTTTGGTAACTGCCAGATACACCAGAGGAATTCGTCACTTAGCTATAGCTAAAACTGTCTAAAAGTCTCTCGTCCACATCTGTCATAAATCGCTCGTTTCAACTCGATGAATGCCACCTGTTTGTGAGCAGGTACAGTTGTTGGCTGGCTACCTGTTTGATCTGAAAAGAGAAAATATGAAAACTGCCAACGACATCAGAGCGCCGTGCTGTGACAGAAACAAAGAGGGATTGGCTTGACGACAAGTTTGACACTAAAAACGGAGCTGCCCATCACTGGGATGGGAGGGGGTCAAGGGGGAACTGACATCAACAGATGATCACACAGTGGGTGCTGTTAGACTGGTGAAAGGGAGGATGTTCCTCTGAACAGGGACTTGTATAAAGACAGCTGTTGGAGTGGAAGCTCTCAGCAGACTGCCATGCCGTGATGACGATATGGGGAACATTTGATGCATGAAGATTATAGTAGTTATCTGTTTTTAAATAGTTTTTAGGAACATATTAAACCTCACAAAGTAACTCAGATAAAGACATTAGAACTCTTGCTCCATTCCTGCTGCAGAGAAAGATGGATATCTCTACGTATAATGCGACAGGTCTGGGTTTGTGATTAGGGCCAAAAGTTGTCTTGAATCAATTGAGCCAGTTAGAAGCAAATGTATCAGTTGTTCTTGACAGAGGTCCAATGTCTGAAGTGCACACACCGACACCAAATACAGATTTTTGGTGACTCGATTGTCTGGCAGGTTGCCACGGGTCATGGTTGCACCTGAAACGTTGTTGCGCTCGTTTTCGTGGTTCTGCTTGAAGCCCACTGCTACTATTGTTATAGTTGGTTATATTACTGTATCTGTATAGTTGTTATGGTTATTATTATGTATGGGCATCTCTGTGCCTCTCTCTGTGCCGCAGAGTATGGCCTCGACCTGCTCTGTATGAAGTTTATCGAGTGTACTTCTGTTGTGATTTGGCGCAGTATAAATAAAACTGACTTGGCTTGACTAGAAGAGATAAGGCACTGAACACTAGGGCTTTTATTTCATTTAAAATATTACAAAACTCTGAACATGATACCGATACCAGTTGAGTTGTCCACAAACCAATGGGTGACTGGAAGCATTCAGTTGGGTAAAATACCACCACCACACATATTTTCATCACACACCCCCGCCGTGTACTAGAGCCATACTTTTGTACATGTTGACTTCGCCACACTACAGACCGTATGGGTTGTAGCTGCTGCAGCCAATCAAACGTTGCATTTAATCGAACAACGCTTGCCGGATTGGCTGCAAGCAAAGTTATACAAACAATTCATTTTCTAGGTCTAAGTACAAAAAGGATCGGTTGCAGGTATTGTTTGACTGGAGAAGTTTCAACACTTCTTGGTACTGTGTTATTTCGGCCGATATACCGTAAAGGTATTGAGTACCAACACCCAGCCCTACTGACTGATTTAATCATTTCTATATCAGTTTAAAATAGTTTTGTGAAAGAATACTATTGTATAAATACAAAATATATTTAATGGCAATCATCATTGGTACGGAATATGACCCAATATGATCTATAGCAAATGCAGAGTTCCCTTAGAAAGTGTGCTGTGCTCTGTATCTTCAGTTCCAAGACACGATACAAACAGCATCTCCTCCTCCAACTAGGACGACTACCAGGAACTGTAGACAGAGCGGTACCTCGTCGGAACCCTTCTTTCTGTCATTGCTGTCATGAGAAACGCCTCAATACCAACCTCTGAATATTAGATATAAATAGGAGCAGCCTGCTTCAACGGTCAGCTGTGAGACAGCGTTTATGAGAGGCTGGTTTACAATAACCTTTGAACACTTTCTCCTGAAGACCGATGTACGCATACACACACACACACGCGCATTTATCCTTATATTCCCCAATTTGTTCATAACTGGTCCACACAAGGATAAACACAAACACATACACACACACTGATACACACATACAGCTTTGTTTAGCCTCTGTTGCAACTATAAACTGCTAGTCCCATATGTTAATACTGATCTGTAGCCCACGGCCTGATCCTTTAACAGGCACAGCATTTCCATCTGCCAGCCCCTTAGCGGGACAAGCAAGACTAGAGCTGTGTTGGATGACTGTTTTTTGTTGGTGTTTGAGCGCATGTGTGTGTGTGTGTGTGAGTGTGTGTGTGTGTGTGTGTTTGTGTGTGTGTGCCAACCCTCCCTATTTGGAACCAGCTGAGTGCTGGAGATTTGTTGGCACTGTAGTCTCTTAGCTGATCTGCTGCTCAGTGGCTTTCCAGGAGGGCCTCTATTAATCCGTCTCTCCCGTAAATTATACAGGACGGGGTCAGACGACTGCTCCGGCTCTGCACTGCCTTTGGTGCTCAGTCGCCAAAGCAAATACTCTGTGAACATGTTCGCTGTCTGCTCTCTGACGAATGAGAGCGACTGACACAAAAAAACACAGACACTACTTTGGTCTAGCACCGAGCTGATGAAAGCGGGCTCATATTCATACTTACACCACAGAGCAGTGGTTTGTTTTTTTACTGTAGCATAAAGGCTAGCCTGCATTTTATTTTGCAACCCTGTGTTGTAGAATCAATGCACCTTCAACATTCATGCCAAGCTAATAAAGAGGACTGTATTTTTCTTTTGTAAAGAGACACATAGTTGCAACAGTTGTGAGCTTCTCTCTCTCTCTATGCATCATAGTGTAAGCAACTGTTTTCCATCTGCATGAAAAGAACTTACGCATCCACAAAACTGTTCCTCTTCTTCAGCTACGTAAAGCTACAGGAAGTAACTGCCAGCACTGCAGCTTTGCTGTGATCACTTATAAGCCATTTGCACTGTTGGCTATATTTCATTAATATGTAGTGTATGGCTCGTCCAAATGATAATCACATTTATTTTTGATCAATATTGATTTTTATTGCACTTTCACATTTAAATGAACAGAGCACTGCTTTCACTTCCATGTTGTTCTTCATTCCTGGTAAAGTACAAGTCTTTTTTATCAAATTAAGACTCGCAATAAGATTCTTCTTTTCCCGAATTCAGAGCATGTCAGTTTTGCCTGTAAAATGTACAGTATATTACTGTTTTACTCTGGACTGCCGCCGTAACATTCAGCAAGGCTTTTCACAGGCTGCTGCTGTGAAGTGTGCTTGTAGTGGCATGACGGCTCTCCAAAAGGGAAGCCAAAAAACATCTGGATCGCCCCCTGGTGGCTGGCTGTTGGTTGAGGAAGCGCTTGATTTGGTATGCAGCAGCGTTTTCGATGAGCGGATCATTTTAAATGTCAATATCGATGTCAATCATCTTCATTTAGTTGTGGGAGGCTAAAATCGAGATCGCGATTATTATTTGAATTGTGGTGCCCCGATGAGGTGATTTGGTTATCGCTCTGGATGAAAAAGTAGATCCGGTGACACAAGGATTATTTGGCAGAGTGCTCAACTAAGCTATCTAACTAAGATAGTTATGTTTAAATGTCATTAAACTGATGCAAGTCATCTGATGGTAGGGAGTAAACCGTGCTGTTTATTCTGGCACCGTGTTGGCAAAAATGTTGTGGCATGTTAAATCATATTAAGATAAGCAAAAACAATGAAGGTCATGTCCATATATCGTAAGATAAGTTGATAATGTAAAAAATGATCGTGGTCATGTCCATATATTGTACAACAAGTAAATGAACAGATGCATGTGAAGCAAACACTGCACATCATTCTGCACAGTGAAGGTCAAACACCACAGTGAAGGAGCTCGAAGCAGAAGTCGTTCAGCATAATTCTCTGGTTTGGCAGAGCATTATACGGCCGACAGCCAGCTTAAGGTCTCATAGTCCCCTCTTGCTTAGTCCCTTTTCTGGTGTCTAACTGGCATTTGTTATGAAGTGAGCATGTCTTTTGCTACTTTGTTGAATTTCCACAAGAACAATAGGAATCAATGTGGTGAAAATGTTTCAGTTAATAGATCAAGCCTCAATTCCCCCCCGAGTTCAGATGAGGTCATGACCACTCAGCTGTGTTGATCTGGGGCAGCAATCTTTAAATGAGATGACCTGGAATGCCATGTGTGCTGCTTTTTCATTTATCCTCTTTGGTGAGGCGTATCAAATCTAAGGTCGCTGCACAGACACACATTTGATGCTGTGTTTACTTTCAGTTTCTGGAGAAACAAAAGGTGACTGAGCAGCAATCTGTGCATGATGTTGCCCGTTGCAGACAATGAATGATTAATCTGCTAAATGTGTCTTGATTTTGTGGAGAAGTGTGGACGGATAAGACAGATTGTTATAGTTACAGAAGCTGACATTTCACTTAGAGCTGCGGGCGTGAAACGCTCTCATCCTCTGATTCTTTTTACTCCGTAGGCCTCTATGAATAATAAAGTGCTCAAATGTATGAATACAATTGTTAAGCAATCAAGTCTTAAATGTTGCTGCTGTAGAATGCAGCTGTTAGCCGCCCTCAAACTAATTTCAGTCCCAGTCTAGTCCCACTCCTAAACGTACTGCTGCATCATGCACTATTTAGATTCTACTCAGCCTGTTGTGTTCGCACGGATGTGATAGCACACTTGGGGGATCAGCGAGCTGATATCACAAAGGATGTGACTGTTTTACACCAGCAGGGAAGGGATGAATTTAGCTTTAATCAAATGAAGTCAAACTTTCACTTAATACTGTTTACTTTATCGTTTAGCTCGAGGACCAGCAATGTTAGTGTGCTGTCAGCTGGTCCACCTCCTCTAGCGCCACCACGGGGTTGATTTGATTTGTTTTGAGGGAATGTCTCGACATTGCCATGAGGTTTGGTACAGACGTTGAAGTTATATATATATACGTTTATTAAACAAGTAGCTATGTGTAACTATCACTGCGTGGTAAGGCACGGCTCTACTCAATTTGACTGTTTTTGTGGTTTTCAGTTGGGGATAGTACAAATAGAGAGAAGGACCTGGTTCCAAAAGTGAGTTGAGCTGAGCCGTGTTGAGCCGTGCTGAGCTGAGCTGAGCTGAGCTGAGCTGTACCATGCAGTGGAAACTTAGCACAAGACGGACCTGGAGTTGCTTTTTTAAACCCACAATGTCTTACATTTCTTTTTGTAGATGTTTTAAACGAGACACAAGATGTACATATGCTACCTATATAGTAAATGTTATACCATCACCGCGACTTTATTTAGCTAGCTCAAAGTACAACTGTTGTGTAGCATCAGAGTCGCTATCATGGCTGCAGACTCTTAGCTTTATCGAGTGGTTATTAACACTCTAAATACCTTTTTAAATTGTTGTTCTTAGGGACTTGATTAAGTACAAACTAGAAAGGTACACTCAGTAGAGTGCAGATCCCCCCCTCGCACATCTCACCAACAGATACGCTCACATTCTAATCTAACGGGACCTAATCTGTCCTAATCTGTCCTGTGAATGTAATGTATCTGCTCATGCATACACCATGGGCATACTAATGTATATTGCTATCTGGCCGTCTTAATATGATCTTTGGTATCGGCTTTTCCACTATGCGCAACTAAAAATGTACTCTTGCAGTGTGTGCAGAACGCTGCATCTTCATTAGGTACTTTATGAAGTAAGGATTTTGGATTTAGCTCTTTAAAAAGACAGACTTTGACTGCGCCCTAAATCACATACTATGCACTACATACTCAATATGTGTACCGTCGTTCGACATCATTTCGTGAGAATGAACGATCTTGTCCGACACACTGAACTGTAATTATCGCGTCACTTCCTGGGTCGGCGATGCACTTCGCTGTGTTGTCACTAGCGGCCCCTACTGGCCGGGGGCCGGTTAAGAGTGGTGAGTGTGGAATCAACAGGCAGTGGTCGCGTGATTCTCCCGGCGGAGATAAAAAGGAAGAACTGTGGATTGAGGGCTCACATAGTTTCTGTTGTTGTGGATCAATATAGATCATGTTGTGAGTCCTTGTTGGTGCACAGGTCTGGTAGCTTGCTGCGTACTTTATCGATTAGTCTGTGCTAGATAATAGTAAACCCAGATATCTGCTCAATCTTTCCTGATTATAGAAACAAATATTTTCTATTCTCTCTCTATACTTCTACTCTTACAAAACCAGTCTCTCTCTTACGACTATCTCCCTCTTCCTCTTCCCTTAGCTGCTCTGCTCTCTTCAACAGTACCGACAGTCGGGTTATTGTGTTGCACAAAATGTACCCAGATACATTAAACTGAATGCAAACTCACAGTAAAAACAGCAATAATGAAATAACTGTAGTAGCCTAAATGCAGATATTGTCTATGTAAAGTCAAGGCAAACAACTGTAATCCTGTTTTGCATTCTGTACAGTGTTTGGAGTGTTGTGTACTATACTCGACTTTTCCTCGTAGAAGCCACCTTTCTCTCCTCCATGCTCATTAATCTGGTCAGACCCCTGGTTTTGAATAAGCTGGTGGATAGTGTTGCACACACAGTTTATCAGGCTTTATCATAAATCAGGGTCAGATTGACGTGTAGTTAGTTTCAGTGTGTGACTTGGTGACAGCTGATATAGTTTGGAAAATGCCTCACGTTGTTAGGCTGATCATTTTTCAGAGGAAAAAAACAGTTTGTGATAACTAAGTAAGGCTTTGCTCCCATGGATTTCGTAATTTGTTGTTTTTTCATGTTTATTACTGGAGCATTCGTGGCATATGAAAGAATACACTCAACATCGGAAAAAGGTGCAGCGTCCCTCGGACCAAACGCCACCGAACTGCCGCAGGGAGGAGAGGGAGGAGAGGGAGGAGAGGGAGGAGAGGGAGGAGAGCCGAGATGGAAGCTAAGCTAACCCAGCTACTCCACTACCCAGCCTGCTCCTGGCTGTGTGATGTCCGGTCGATGGATGAAGCTGGACTCTGTGTTTACATCGTGATGCTTGGTGCTCAAACAGTCAATTTCTGTTCACGATGTCTTAATTAACAGACGTGTGTGCCGTGAGAACATGTATGAATATTTTGCACTTCTAAGGGCGCAGCAACACGGACACATGTGCCTACCTTGCACTAGCAGCCGCGTGGTGTGAATGACCTCTCCCTGGGGGCTGAAGGCTCGACACGTGTAGGCCCCACGGTCCTCCCTGGTGATGGATAGCACCGTCAGACTCCCATCAGACACCTGAACACACACACACACATAGACATTTAACTACTGTTAAAATGGACCGTCGGTTACAAAAGGCCTTAAACTTAGGTCTTCCAAACAAAGAATGTTGTTTTTATCCAGTGAGTGTGTGTTTACACACACACATGTTACGTTTTGAGTCCAAATAAAGTTTTAAAAAGTAAAGCAAATAAATAGAAATAATATATTTCCAATCGATCACTTTACAATATATGTAAACATCATGATAAATGGAAGATGGACCCATGAGGCAGCGTAAGGAATACACTGATAAAGGTCAAAGCATACAGTAACTTTAGGCATCAGACACAGAGGGAGCTTTTACGACACACTGTCACCCACAGGGCCCAGTGAGGCAGTGAAATGTTGCGTATGGCAGATCTTGGTGATGGTTGGGCGGTTTTACTTCTTATTTCATTGGGCGGATGAAAGCAGTTTGGTGTGGCTTGTGATGTGGACTACGTTTTGTGTTTTGTGTGAGCAGTTTAGCTTAAAGAGGAACTCCACTGTCTGTAGATCATAGTGTTTTAAGATAGACATGAAAACAAGTGTGAACATGCAGTTATCAGCTGACTTTAACTTTTCTGCCATTTAAATATAAAAAAACCACATCTCTATGGTTAGTGCGTCACATCACATCAACACTGCTGAAGTCAAAATGGACTCATTTTCAATCCAAAACATGTGACAGCAAGAAGCAGCAGCTTCAGACAGAGATCAGAGTGCAGACTTCTGCATTGACTCCAAATGGTTATTCAGATTACAGCATTGCCTAAATCTTCAGTCAGTGTAGAGCACATCTCCATGTTAGTCCACTATAGAAGTGTACAGTGTAGTCTAGCTGCTGCCTGCGACTGATACATAACTCTGCTGTGAACAAAGCTTAAATAATTGATCTAATGTGGGGGAGTCATTTCCATTCTTACACGCAGCACTCAATGCTCGATACGATGCAGCTTTAACACAAAGGCTTCTTTCTTCTCACTAAACACAAATTCTAAAAACTAAAACCAAACTCTGTCATAGTGAGAGCAAATATAGAAATCCGATGTATTCACTGAGCTGCTACTCTTACAGAAGGATCAGACTCACTAATAGATTGACACATTCTCCAGGAGACTCGGCCTCTCCTCCTGTCTCTGTCTCTCCCTTGTGTGCGTCGATGATGTCCTTGTCATCGTCTCACACTCTGTGTGAATGATGTGCTTGAGTTATATACCTTATACTTGGCACTGCTGACCAAGAGGCTGCCTTCCCGCAGCCAGCTGACCGAGGGCTTGGGGTTGCCGAAGGCCGTGCAGGTCAAAGTGATGCTGCCCCCCTCCTTGGCCTCTACATACTGAGGTGGCGTATCGGTGAACGTGGGGGGAGCTGAGGAGTCAGAGGATGGGGAGGAAAAGAATAAACAAGGATGGGTTAAACATGTTTCAAAAGGATAAAGCACAGATAGCAGAAGGACCAAAAGCTAGATTAACAGACACAACATAATGTGTTTACGACGGTTTTACTTGTAACACATACTGGTATGTGATGGCTGCCAGGAGGCTGTGAAGGAGTCTGACCAACTGTCAGAAGCGTCTCTTGATGAGCCAGCATGGCAATGTGGGGAAAAAACGGCCTCCTTAAAGTTTAATGCAGACTCCAATAACAGGTTTTTATTACATCAGTTTCATGACTGTCATAAAGGTATAATAATAGTAATAAATAGTGGTGTAACAGACACTGTGAATCCGCCCTCACGACTCGGCACGTGTGTGAACCGCGGATTCATTCCACAGTTTAACGTTAACCAATAAAGTTTTGCTGACGATCGTTATCAATCGTGCAATATTGAGTAAAATATGCGATCAGGACATCAGCCTTTATGCTTCTCTAGTCGCCGATCTCTGATAATGTTACATTGTAAACAACCAACCCGTGTTTAAATGGACAGGAGAGCTAGTAACGTTAGCAGCACCGCTAAAGGCCAGCGAAGGAAGGCTCTGTTCACTTACATTATGATGCGTTCAGGATCTGTTGAGTGAAAATAAGTATTGGGCGAAGGTAAATTATAACGTTGTCATGATGTGTTCACATGTAATCTTGTAAAAATGTAGTGTTGGTGAGAAACTTGAATAAATCCAGATGTTTGAAGGAAATGTTTTCACATAAATAGATATTAGAGATGAATTATGAGCTGTTTAACTTCCTCACACTAGCTCTAAACATCTTATAATACATTATTAAAACTACTAATGACAAGATTTGTCTTAATCTATAAAAATGCAATCTTTCATTTCCTTATCATTTGAATTGTGTGTAATTATGAAGAAAGAAAACATTAGAAACGGTTGAAACGATTTTTGGGACGGTGGTTGCATTGTCATGGTGGCAACTAGCAACCTTACTGACTCTCACTATGAAGATTGTGATGTTATTCCAGCATTTATAGAATATTTTTTTCTATAACATATGTTTCAGACCATGGCATTTAATATCATCTCACACTACTCTGGGAGATCATCCTTTTCACAGCTTAGCTGCCATCTTTAAATTCTACTGGCAAAGCACCTTTTCACACATTGGTTCGCAATGTCTAAATAAACCCAAATGTTTGTCACATGAAGAAGACCTTCTTTTGAGTTTTAAACTGCGTAAGAGCAAAATAATGACGTGGAGAAGTTCATTTTGCAACTTAACTAACGTTGCATAAATTGAACACATACAGTATAGTGAAGGTTGACAGATGAGTGTGTCATAATATCCAGTGACCCATTTGAGCTAGATAAACTGCCTATCAGGGCTTTGACACTCGAATCAAGTGTGCTTCTGTAGTGCTGATGTCCAGGCATGCTGCATTTTGTAAAAACATTTTTCAGAATCCTCTTTAGCTCAGAGGCCTTCTAGATTATGAGGACGGATGATCACACAAGACAGTTGGCACGTCTTCCTATCAAATATACTTAAGCTGCATATTCCCCGTTCAACCTGAACCAACCCCAGTCAACGCGCACGCATGGCGATATCATTGTCAGTGATTTGATGCAGATTTTGTTTGGTCATAATTCCTGTTTTGATATTCTCCATCTAATCACCTTAGGACCGAAGCTGATCTGCTTACGCGTGTAATCCAACGAGCCTCTCAATGGCTAACATGTCATTCTATCTGCAGCCATAAGCCAGGCCATAGTGCTAATTCCAACGCCACACCACAGAGGTGGTGACCGTGACGGCACTCGCACGGTGCAACTCCTTAAGAGACATTTGTTTCTATCTATTCATTTCATATTTCAAGCAAGAGTAAGAGAACAGCAAATGTGTTGGAATTCCAATCTTATTCTTGTATTATCTGCTATTGCTAAAGGTATTCCATCAAAGACTGGCGTGTAAAAATATGCAAACAATGAATAGGATTACATCACTATATTTTTCTAGAAACAGTTACATAGTGGACAAAAGCAGCAGAGATATATGATATGTATTAATATCTATATTACCACATTAGAATATGGCGGATATCTTCCGGCATACATTTTTATTGTAATATTATGATATTTTTTCTATTTTTTCAGTAATGGTGGTCTTTCATATTTTAGTGCATTAGCTGCAGACTATAAACAGTATTTCAGATCATTCACCTGTACCGTGTGCTATAGTTACATCTATGTCATCATGTGAACTGCAGTAGTGAGCAAGTGCTATTTATAAAACTCTCCTCTGTGGTGCATTCAAGGGCACTTTGGCTCCCAATAATTGATAGCCAGCTTTGCCAAAGCATTGCATTCAGACACCATGAAAAGCCTTTATTCAAAGCAAATTGTTTGAATTACGTGATGGAATGCCATTTCCAAACAAATGTAAACTCTTTGCAGTGTAGCGTAATTAATGTAAACCGCTGCTGTAAGTAATATAGTGTTATATGTGGTATGACTGATGAGGGAAATGCGAGGAGGAGTGATCTGGGAGTTTGCCGTGCTTGATGATACTGTCCTGTCAAAATCTGCAGGTAATGAGATGTGATTCATAAATCTACCATGACAGTGATCACCATCATGAGGTCCGGATACCGTTGACCTTTACTGAGCGGAGGCATATGTGACAGGCGTTAACATGTTCAGAGCCAACTGTGCTCCAGTGCAGGGACTGGCATGGAGGACGTTTGTGTCGGGTGTGTACACACTCAGATGTCAATGAAAGATGTTTCTGTAGCCGTCACAGCGATCACAACAACACTACGCATCTCACACAGACGTGCGTTTCTGCTTGGGTCGGCACCATCTGGTCGGTTGGTTGGTCGATATGCTCTTGTCCGACCAAATTCTCATTGGTCAGTTCTGTCCTCGTCCAGTCTTCAGTCCTGATAATAGTGCTCCTATAGTGCATAAAGTTGACAGTTTGCGTGTCGGGATCGGTTGATTAATGTATATTTTTGCAGGTTCGGCAGTGCTTATCGGCTGTCATATCAGGTCGGCTAGGTGCGGTGGATATTAAAAAACCTTGATCTAGATTACTAATCATTTCATTTGGGCATGTTATAAATATGTTTATTTATAATTAATTCAAGTAACCATGTAGAGTGCACTCAGGGCACTGTGGCCATTTAGTCAATCGTGCAGAATTCTTTTCTTTGTGTCCCATCGTCCAATCGATTGGTTGAAGAGTAGGTCGAATTTCAGTTGACCAAGATTTTCTTTTTTCTATTTATGGCCCCGTGTTTCTTTGAACCACGGTTAAGTAAAATGTCAACGTTTAACCTAAAAACAGTCTGCTCTTCATACCGACTGTTTCACCAGACTGACACAGTATTATTAAGTACCTGTACTTCCATGTCACCACATAAGTCACTCACAGGCACTCAAATATGAAACAAGTGCAAGTCAGGCCAACACACTGCTTCATAATGAATATAGGGCCAATTATGATTCCACAATATCTTAGACTAAGTGGATTTGAATGTATTCTGAAACAAGTTGTGATTGGAGCTGCATGTAAAATCTTCTGATATTTAGAAAAAAAAAGTGTATTGACGTGTTAGACTTCTTCATTTTTCTAAATGCAGCTTTTTGTCTTGGGGGTTTGGACACTCCATTCAGGGCTGTGCTTGTTGATCTGTCAGTATATGGGATAATCAGTGGCCAGTGGCAAGGAGTGTGGCAAAATTACATTTTCATCCCATTCTCCTCAAAGACCTCATCCTGTGCTGAGGAAAGTGTTTGTATGTGTTTGAAAGCTCATAAGAGTGAAAAATGGGGGGGGGGGGGGGGGGGAGTAAAGACGGGTAAAGACTAAACAGAGAGGAAAGATGGCTGGTGTGCAGCATGCAGGCACTGCAGAGTTCTGCAGCAGAATACAGGGGATGGCGAGCTATTTTAAGGGGAGCGGTTGAAGACTGACCCTGGGAGATATGAACCTTGCTTCTTTCCTTGCACCTTGTGCTGGATTGGGGCCTACACTGTGAGGGAGAGCGAGGCAAACAGCGGGAGTCTAAATCAATTTAGAAGGGAGGAAAAAAGAGGAAGAGTAATGCCCTGAGAGGGCAGAGAACTGGGATGCTGCCCACAGGACTGTGTGAAGCTACAGTGATCCTCTTCTTCCGTCCACAAATCCACACATCAGTTTTCTAACCCGCTTAGTGGGTAAAAAAATGCATAATTGTCTCACAACAGCAGCGTCTTGAGTGCAAAAAGACTGTCTGAGCCGCGTTCTAACCCGTTGTAAGAATGCTCTACAAACACACAGCTGTGACAGCGTAACAGCAGCGCTGGGTCGATTGTTACACGCTGACGTTAATGAAAGACAAATTCAAATGATAGCGCCCCCTACTGGTGGTTAGAGACATGGGTTGGGTCAGGTTTAGGTGGGGGGGAACAGTATTCGACACAACACCGGGACCGTCACACAGACTATGTGGACCATGTGGTTAACAGCTAAGAGTACAGTACGCTACCAACCACAAAGATGCTGGTGAAAGAAACAAAGAGAGACCCTGGGGATCTATGATGGAGCAGCTGGGGAACCCACCGTGTCCTGTCACTGCGCTGGAGAAATACCAATCATGGTCAGTCAGTGGCCCAGTCCACCGGTCTCACCTCCATCCAGAGCGGACAAACTACACCAGCGACCTCTGGTAAGTTAACCACGTTACTTTAGCTGGTTTCCATGTTTTTATTTGTAGCCTATTATGCTCACGTTTCTCAAGCTATGTTTGGAACACAACAGTCACTGATGGTAGATACATGATGGTTGTATTATAACTGCAACATGGTGACACTCACGTTAGGTCTTCCAGAGAGCATATGGAGGTGATTAAAACCCACCTGTACCAGCAAAGAAGAATGCTAACATGATTGAATGCTACTTCAAAAATTGCACCATTTGATAGCGCTTTATCCAAATAAATGCTAATAATCACCCTACTCTTTAAGCAGGCTTTCTTTGTGCGTCTACTATATCTGTGTTTCGCTTGGCAAACGTTCTGCTGTGTTCGCTGAGGAACTACATTGCTTGGCAGAATTTGCTGTTCATGAATTATTGCATTTTTCTGTTGTTGTTGCTGTTTGTTTATTTATGAAACCTTGCCAGGTATGTGTAGTAATCGTTTTATAAAAGCAATAAGCTGCAGGAGGCTGTGAGCTACAGTGATTTTACAGCAGCTAAGGGGTGTTTTAGACACTTCGCAACAACACCTCTTCCAAGCAATAACTGGTCCGGCATTCCTTCCATTCAAGCACACATCTTGCACAATAATTACATCATCCTTACAAACCCATCCTCTCTCTCCCTGCTCCTCCTGTTCTCCACTCACACTCGGTCCCGAAGGAGTTGGAGGGTGATACAAGTTCACGGGGATCCGAGCACAGGTGTAAATTTGTAGAGGAAAATCATCAGCGCGATATAACGCTCTCACCCACAATCTGCATGCATCTCACCCGGAATCTATATGCGTCGCTTCAATGCCAACGAGGCTGACAGCTAAAGTGCTCAGAGTCATCACTGACAGCCACTGATGTTTGACGACGATAGGGAGAGAGGTGGATTGCAAATGGGGGGGTGTCTATAAATAGCAGCACTGCTGGAGCTTCATGCAGCACGAGTATGTAGCAGGGCCCTGAGACCTGGCAGATACTGCCGAGGCAATTCCTAAAAGATATTAGCCACACTTTACACACGGTGCTGGAGCAGTTAGTTAGGGATTCAACACACTCATGCTAATAATGCGGCAGGTGATGAGAGGCACTGAGATGATGGGAGTCACAGCTTTATCTCTGAGGGGAGTACACCGACGCTGGAAGCGCCAACTGGTTCACTGCGACTGCACACTTCACTGTATCGACGGAAACTCGGAGGTGAGGATGTGAAGCTTGGGTGGATTCATCTACTGTAGATGTAGAGAGCACCTCTTACATCACGCTAAACCCCTTCAGAAGTAAGCCAAAAGACTTTTCTTCCTTTCTTTCTTGTTTTACAGTTTCTTTCAGCTCTATTTCACAAGGGCTTCACCGCCAACAGAGCTCTTAAGGCTTGACCATATATTTGCTCACCTCTGTGGTCACCTCTGTGCATGTACATGCTCAGTCAAAAAGAAAGCCACCGTTCATCTGGATGTCCAATCAGTGTTGATGGGAAATGTAGTTGATTGAAGCGCATAAAATCCTCAGTGCGTGCTATATTGACCCTGTTCCCAGCTGATAAATCTGTTGCTCATCCTGCATCCAAGCACCGCCATTTTGACGTGACAGTGACGTAGTTGGATTCAAGGAAGATTTCTAGTCTGCGCCTCTGGGTAGCCATTGGGCAGCTCAAAAACAGAACTTCCTTGATCTCTTTGCTTGTATTGTAAACTAGTCAGGTTATCCAAGAGTGAAAATGTAAATATGAGAGCAGAGCATGTTCTGGACGTTTAACATTGTTTTTGGAGAGAGTCTGCCACTGAAGAAATATCGCGGGGAGAGGCTGCGACTGCATGCATGCTCACATGCAATGCATCCCGGTACATGTAGGCACTGTCGGCTCCGCTAACAGGAGAACTTAGCTTCCTGGATCAATATAGCACGCGCTGAGGAATGTATTGCTTTAATTAACTACATTTACCATCGACACTTATTGGACAAAGATCTTCATAATAAGAATGTGATTTAAAAATAGTCCTTTACTTCGGAGAGCTGCAAAGTTCTCCTCAGAGTGCAACATTAAATTGACCGATTCCAATATAATCATGACCAATCAATGACCAGCCAGTTTGAGAGAGGGCATGGAACTGACCTCTCAGTCGGTGACGTTGTTACTTACAATGAAGTGTGAAATAATACAAACAGCAGAGAAGGAGGGACGCTGCTTGGCTGCCATGAGCGGAAGGTTGTCTGATAGGACGATGTATATTTTACATCTTTGAGGGAAAAAACGTATTTCTTTAAACCAATCACAATCTTCATGGGCAGCGCTAAGCACATTACACAACAAAGGTGTCCCTTGCAAAATACAGTACCGGCTCCCACGCCGCCTCCTGTCCTCCCTGTGAACCTCCATCTCCTCGGAGATGGCTCGAAACGTGACGAAGGAGAACTCTTGCATCATATGGGTCACCATGACTGTTGCTCAGCCAGGAGGGTGAGTGTGGTTGCATTCTTCTACCTGTTTTTATAAACTAACAGGGTGCAACCATCTTTTTTTCCACTTACACAACACATACCATGTTATATGCTACTATTTTTAAGGGGGAAAAAGCTCTCAGTTTTATTGGTATACTGTAGTTATGCTCTTATATTGACCTCCCACCCACACTGGCTGTTTTCTCACTGACACCTAGCTTCTTTTTTTTTCTCCTGAGGAAAGAGCTGAAACACGAGAAACTCTGCCACAAACACAATAGTGTCTTTAATTTCACGACTATCTCCTCACTTAAACACATTTCCTATTCAACACAAGCCTCAGGGAGGACGCAGTGATTACAGTAAGATGTACAGTTCATCCGATGTGTAGAGTTGTAGTGGGATCATGTTTCAAAACTGGACTTGTAGTGTCAACCTGCAGTTTGTCATTTGTTGATTCTGCACGGCCAAAAAGTACTGTGTAAATTAAGCCTCAATACAATACAGTTTTCATTACTTCATTATTTAAGACATTGACAATTCATTTTTGGTTTGACATCTCTACATACTTTGAATCATAAACTGACAACTCCAGTCATTTATTCCCATGTCGGCACATCTCTGACCAAAGTTGACCTCTTCATTTTGGTAGAACTAGCAACCCAGTCAGCTGTGTCCTGTACAACACCACTGCTTGTCTACACAAGTGCCTCGGCTCATGTCTGCTGCGGCACCAAGACACTGAAGGACAGCAGAGGAGTGATGGACGTGGAGACAGAAAGAGAAAAGAGGCAGAGGAGGAAGCCTGAGGCCCTCAAAGCACTTCAGAGAGAGAGAGAGAGAGACAGAGACAGAGAGACAGAGAGAGAGATAGAGAGAGAGAGACAGAGAGACAGAGAGAGAGATAGAGAGAGAGAGACAGAGACAGAGAGACAGAGTGAGAGATAGAGAGAGAGAGACAGAGACAGAGAGACAGAGAGAGAGATAGAGAGAGAGAGACAGAGACAGAGAGACAGAGTGAGAGATAGAGACAGAGAGACAGAGAGACAGAGAACACTGTCTCTCATCAGCAACCCTGATGAAAGCGAGCTAATGCACCGTGACCACGTGTGCGGGACCGTAGCTGGTGTGTCTGTTGCCACAGCAACCGTCGTCATCATATGCCGACTGATTAAGTGTCTCGATGAACGCTTGGGCTACCAACTGAAGGAAAGAATAGTCTGCGTTCACACTGGTGTGGGTTACTCATTTGACGCTCAGGTGTTTGTGCAGCGCTCCTCTCTGGAGACGTCATCAGTGATGGAGCGTGGAGGGGAGCGCAGCGTGTTTGTCTCAGGGACAACGTTGGCGGTCTTCTAGTTCTGACAGTGAGACGCCACAAACAATAACCCATAATCAGTGTCATGATACCGTGGACTTCTCGCTGTGGGGATTTAAGCTTTGACCTTGTGCTTACTTGACATTATTGCTACCCAAATGAAATTTGACATTCATGCTCCGATTGCAGCCGACTTTTTGGTCAAGAATCTGAAAAACTGTGATGACAGTTTTCTTTTTCTTTTTTTTACATCGACAGTAGAGACAGAGAGAGATTCAACAAAGCCCCCCGTATCTTGTTTGGTATCTCGCTCGATAAATAATCAGATTAATAAGATGAATTGATAGTAAAAATATTTGTTGGTGAATTGTAATAAAGATGCAGCTACTCAACCTGACACAGGCCTTACCAGCCTTTTTACAGGCTACTTGACCCAAATGCTTGAGTTCCTGGTTTCAAAATATTTCATCAACTTGAATTATTGATATTATAAATACAAACTAGAACTACCGCTTCACGATTGTACGCCTTGAACCGGTCAGTCAAGTAACTCCGTGTCTGTCCAAAATGTCATCACTTCATCATTTTGAAATCGTCATAATTAACTTTTGAATTCTTGAGTTATGGCCAAAAATCGTGTTTTGTGAGGTCATGGTGACCTTTGACCTCCAAATTCCGATCAATTTGTCCCCGAGGCTAAGCGGACGCTGAGGCATGGTAAAGATAAAGAGAAGACGTCCCACTCTGTTGGATTTGTTTGGACCAAAGAAACAGTGGCGTTACAGAGCGGGAGTTCAGCTTAAACCAGACGACAGCCAAGTTTCATTTTGGTTATCACGTTACGAAAAGAACAGCGTTATGGAGAAATGATTAACCTTTAACATTCTCGTAATATTTGAATAGTTTTAACATTAGCCTCACAATCCTTCTGTTGATGTAGGAATTCATTTTGGTTAATAGTTGTCTTTATGACTGAATGACTTCATTAATTATAGATTGACACTGGCTTATCTACATTATTACAGCAGTTCATCTGAGTGTATCTTATTCCATGTCCTTGTGGATAAGGATTGGTATTGGGAGAGGCATCCCAATTGTCTGCAATACTGTGTGTGTGTGTGTGTGTGTGTGTGTGTGTGTGTGTGTGTGTGTGTGTGTGTTTGCATTGATTGTGCACGTCTCAACAACAATATCACTAATAATCAACATACCTATAATTACATATCAGTCCACATGTGTGCCGTGTACATATCTGTTAGTGTTGAACAGTGTGAGTAAAGCGTGCTCATGGGACTCACCGTTGACGGTCAGATGCACCCAGCTGCCGTTGTGGAAGGTGTCATACTGCTGCTCCAGCATCAGCACCTTACACTCATACCAGCCCTGGTCGTCTGAGCGCACGTTCTCTATCCGCAGGGAGGACTTGCCGTGAAGACTGGCCCGGCCTGGACGAGAGAGACAGAGACACGGAGGTGACGTGTCAGCGGAAAAAAGGAGGCGAGCGGAGAGGTGAGGAGGTACGGGTGGGTTTGAATTTAATGAGGGAAATGAAGGAGACGGGGAAGGAGCAGGTGAGAGGTGAATGGATGAGGAGAAGAGGGAACGCCGGGTGAATGTTTAAGAGAAAATCAACCTTTGAACAGGTTCTGATATAAATATAAAGGGATCACAGAGCACAAGAGAGTTGGTGTCACAGTGTGACATCGCAGTGCAGGCCCGTTTTTCTGCTGCACGGTTAAAGTGCAACACAACATCATAGTGGGAGACTGGCTGCAGCTGCATGCGCGCAATGAAATCTGTCACTTAAGCTACTGTGTGCGTGGTCTATTTTGGAGACGCGCCGAGGCGAGGACAGGTCGTTGCTTCCTTTGAGGAGTGGGAAGTGGCCAGCGTGACAGCGGAGGAGCCTCGGGGTTACGCAGGAGCCAACAATCCGTCGGAACAGATACCGACTTGGTGAGTACAGCAGAGTCAGGGACGGCTTACTTTTACAGATCAAAAGCCGAGAGAGGAGGGGGGGGGGGGGGGGATTGATGATGTCGCTCAGGGCAATCTGGCAACTGGATCATAACAGATGGCGACTGGCAATAAAGGCTAAACAAAGGGCTTTCAGGGAGCGCGCAGCGGCTCAAAACGTCTGCGTTTTCAAAGCCCTGCTATCCTTTATTAATCCCCCCCCAGTCCGCTCCACTTTGAGGGTATTCCTGACTAATGTTTGTTTGCCCCCCTAAATCTCCTCTGCAGCATGACACCCCAGGTAACTATATCAGCTGCACTGGTGGCTGCCTCAGTGAGTTGAGTTGAGGTAGACAGTCAAAGTGATGTTTTTTCCCTGTAGCCTGTGTGTGTGTGTGTGTGTGTGTGTGTGTGTGTCCTGGTTAGGCTATTTATATATCAGATTATATTTGTCCAGCTTCCAACCATGTCTGTCTCCTCTCTTGCCTGACTGGAAAGACACTCCGTGTTAATTATTGAGTGTGAACTCTGCCTTTAGTATACAGATGTATCTATGTATCCCCCACTGCTGTGTACATGCCCTTTGATTCCACCTCCATTTCTCTTTGTCTGAGGGTAAACAGCGTGTCCAAACAGTAGTGGGTATCCTTTTCTGGGCTTGATGTATTTCAGGTAATGAACAAGAAATCATGCGTGAGTGTGTCTGTGTAAACACACGGTGCTGTTCGCTTACTGTGTGAAAGCATAGTGGTGCGTCATTTGTCACACATGGCCCTTCGCTTTGCTGCATGCTGATTCCCCAGCATGCTGAGGAAGAATTATCCACAGACCAGTGACGTGCGGTGAGGTTGGTGGCTGGTGAGGCATTTACAACTATATGAACCCAATAGAGTGGCTTAAATCACCATTCAATTGGCAGCTTGCACATTGACTGCTGGTTGTTTTTCATATTTCACATCAGCATTCTTTACACACATTGGTAAGGTACGTATTTGATTCCACCAGGAGCGTGTTCAAGTCTATTTGTTGAATTTTTTGCCAATCTGCATCGTTGAGTCCCGCTGCTTTGGCTGCGAGCAGGTCATGTTCACACTAACAGACAGCCGATTACTTCAATACTGAAGTATACACTCTGAAAGGGATGACTACAGGTATGTATGGACGTTTACACTCTATGGTTATCAGAGATCCTGCCAGCAGTGTGTGTTTCAATCTGCTTCATCATTTTTTTTAGGATTGCCAGGTAAAATTGGGGAGCGTTTAATGAGAATATAAAAGCGTCAAAGCTATTTAACATCCTAAAAATAGAATGCATTGTGAAAGCACTGCTCACACAGAAGTCGAACAACACCATGTACCACAGCCCTGTTGATGATGTGAATTATATCCACCGCCAGTTGATGACATGGCCTCCATGCTCTGTTTCCCCCTGAGGTCACGTCCTCCTCGTTTATTTCAGACAGTCTCCACTGCTCAGTCAACACAGCATCAGGGCTGTGATGCTTTCTGTTGGCTCTGTGTGTTCACTGAAGCTGGATACATTTTTAACTCCTCTGACAGCTAGAAAGTGTCAAGCTATTTTTAAGTGTATGAATGCAGGTCTTGTTCTTGTTTTCACGTCAGTGAGTTGTCATTTGCCTGACAGTCTATGCTGACGCGAAAAGATATTACCGGAGAGGGGGATTTAAGGTAAGTAAACACAGGTTGGAGAAAAAGCTTATCACGGTCGACCTAATGTTACTTACACTGCAACGCATCAATTGTTTGAGCAGTAGGTACACCAGGATGCCCAAATGTGGTGAATTTGTCTACCAGATTAAAGGATTAAGATGGTGTTGCTCTATAAATTGAATATTTTCGAAGAATTCCACGAAAAGACCAAAACCAATTAACAACTAATGCCTGAGTGCATCTCTAAATACTTTCTGTAATCCTCTGCTCTGTAAGAAAGACACAAATATACTATACTGTTTGACTTCATGTTTTTAAAAGGCTCAGTGTGTATGTATACATGGTAATGACGGAACATCACCAAAAACATATCGCTCATTGGAGTGTTTCTATAGTTTTTGGACAACAATAGAGCTCTATGCTTAGTCATAACTGAGCACAGTAAATATTGGGCTGATGGGTCCGCTAGTATGTGAGATCAGTCGTGGACAGACAGACATAGAGCTGCACACGCACGGCGGAATGCATAATCTCCTGGTGGAGATAATAAGACTGACTGACTGACCCTGAACTTAAACGTTCCAATGTGAGGATGTGCTTCACCAAAGTCAACAACTTCTTGAATCCCTGCCTGAATTTGTATCAACCGCACATCATGTTAAAGTAAGAACTTTACAGAACAAAAGGATTCACTTCCGATGAGCAGATTTTGAACTGGACTCCATTGAAGAATTCCATGGAGTCCCATCTCTTCTTGATAGTAAGATAAATTAATTAATGGCTTTTGGTCTTTTATAATAGGATTGTTATTGGGACAATAAGAAAAATAAAGAGTACCGCCAGTCTCATGCTTTATCTTTGTGATGTTCCCTGTACCGTGTGATGCCACAACCACTTCCTGTGTTCAGAAAAATGTCCAACGGTGCATTTCAACCGGATCCGGCAACAGAGAGCTTCTAAATCTTTCTATTCATTTCCTATGGAGAGAACCAGGGACCAATCAGGTGCATTCCACGATAGGGTACGTCACCTGTGGGAAGTGGCACCTTTCTTTTTTTTTAGCAGAAATTCATCATTTCAAACACAATGTCTCGCATATCTTCACTTTCTTCCTTTCTGAATCTGAATAGTGAAATACACGATTTGACAAACTGACTACATTATGCCACCAGGGATCCCCATTGTGAAACACATAGTCCATCTAGCAGAGAATACAGCTGTCATGCAGATGGCTTAAGTGTGGCTGAACAGAGTATATTCTCATCAGAACTTTCCAGCCAGGACAAATAGACGTATACTTTCAGGGCAGTATTTGTTATACGTTATTGTATATGTTTCTTTTGTTGTCACTTCACTACCAGTGTGATGCTGTAGACAGAGGACATTTTATTCTGTAATATTATATTATTATATAAGTTAATTCTTCCAGCACAGAAGGAAAACCCCCGTCCATAAAACATACATGATCATAAACAGGACATATGTTAATCAGTAGCATACACCATCTGGGGACCATGAATGTCTGTAGGTTGGTCGATAGCAGCTGTAATGTCCAGCTAGCTTTACACAAACGCTCCTTAGTGCTGCTAATGTAAACCCATGAAGATGTAATGGTGCACTGCAGGATACCAATAGTTATATGTACATACAAGTACAGTCTCACAAATTCATGTGTTCTAGGATGTAGAAATCTCTGGAGCGGCAACACCATATATTATTCCATTAGCTTCAATCCAACAATCCTACAAGCATAAAACTGACACACTGAACCTTTATGTCCTTTTGACGGTTCAGTGAGAGGCTGCAGCTACTATTGACTGAGGTGAGGAGCCACTAAAGGGCTTTGGTGGCATTTTAAAAGAACACTCCACGCTCCCTTTGGCTTTGTTGTCTATTCATTCTTCATTAACTGCTTTCAGCAGCAATTATGTCATTATCACAGACAAAGCCCAGGCTGGGCAAACTTCATGAAAGCCACAAGTCCACTGGTGGTGAATTAAGCCGAGCAAAACCCCACAGCAGTAATTCATCACTTCAAACAGCATCCATTCTTCTCCTTTTTGGAAGAATATGTACCTGTCAGAGCTAACACGACAGGATATTCGAGAGCTCTTCAAGAGAATCTCTGCTACGTATATATGCGACTCTTCAGAAAACAGACAGTGATTCACTTAACCCTCTGAACCCCCAAAACCCGCCGGAGGTTTTCTTTAAACAATCGCCCAAAACCCATCATTACTGTCATAAACCTTTGTTTTTAGCTAGGTCCTGTAAACAGCATTACATTTTCAGCGCAACTAGGAAGCCGTAATTGATTCGTCTGAGACCAACGGTCAGGGAAAGACAATTCAGTGAATGAACTGCAGCCTGCAGAGGTCGTAAATATGTCAATAGTTCAATCAATACAGAACGTGTTGTTCAGAGGGTTAAAGACTACACAACCACGATGACGACGTTGGACTTTTGAAAGTCACCGGTCAACTTTTTCGTGTGAGGACTCAACTGTCAAGAGGTGATGTCGCAGCTGACCCACAGTCTCTGACTATACATTTTGCTTTGGGTGAAGTCACACAGTGAAGTCAGTGAACAGCGGATCACAGATGCTGCACAAAGTTGAGCAATGTCCTTCCAGGTCGCAGATTTGAAAAGCAATGTGCAGGCCTTGTGTGCAGGAGTTTGACTCTAGTTGTTGAGATATTTCAGTTCGGATAAAAAAAATGGACAGACGATACATTGGACCCGACATATTCTCATTTAAATCCCTCTTCAATTCACAGTTGGAATATACGGCCTGAAGTGTGTGCCTAGAATATTGTAATGACTGACAAGAGCAGTATCCCTACGGCAAGAAGAGCAGTAGTCAGCGGGACTTCTGATCATTGGAGTAATTATGGCACAAGTCCAGCTGTTCCTCTGTTGTCTTCTATCCAGTCAGTCCGACCCCACTTCTTGTCTCTTCTATCGGCTTCCTGCAGTCGGCACATGGCAGCCTGTCACAGAGCCCCACTCCTCCTGACTGACGTTAGCTGTGATAACATCAGAGGACTCGCCTTGGGTCCACATTTTCAAAAGCTTCACATGAGGTCGCCCGGTGCTGCGGGTTGGCTTGTTAACACTGCAGTGGTATCATCAAAGGCCATGCTTCTGATAAGACATATTCTCATACATATTACTTCATATTTAACTGTGCTAAATACAGTACGTTTAAACCGTGATTGTTCATCAGTTCTATACGCACCGATCGATCGGCAGCCGGTTTTCAACTGATCGGAAGCTCATTAGAAAGAAAATCAGAATCAGCGGGTCGGAGTTTTAAATTGTTCAGAAATCGGAAAAATTGCAAAGAAAATTGCAATTGATCAGACCTGGACTAGAATCTGAGCCCCCCGTATTCTGCCTAACTTAGGAAGAAGGGCAAAGCAGATTTATTAGCTTCAGTGAATGTCTGCTGGGTCATTTTTAAATTTGGGACCAGCTTGGAGATCTTCCACGATGATGGGGGGGCACTCAACAATGTAATCGTACTTTTTTCTCCGTCCCTCCATTTCCAGTTTCATCTTCAATTTCTATTGCTTTCTTCCTGCGTGACTATCAACGTTTGTCCATCTCTTCCTCCTGCTGGTTCTCATGGAAATGTTTGAGACTCTGTCTGCCTCCTCTACTCTAACGGATGTGTTCTCCTTCCTCCTCTCTACAAGGAACACATGACAAAGGCTTGTTTGAGACAGAAGGGCAGACGGGTGTCTAGGAAACAGTGGCCCTGTGGTTGGCTCCGCTCATTAACCCTCCACAACATCCCGATCTAAAGAGGGCACAATGAGAGCCTCTATGTATCTCAGCAGCTTTTGGCCGTGACCTGTGATCTTCCATGATGTCACACTGAAGCACAGTGGGTGGTTGATGCTCGCCTGCGACCCGGCTAAAGAACTTCACATATTTCACTTCTGCGCTTTGAAACGACGAGATGAACGGTCGCCCTGCTGAAGGCTAAAGTCGGCCATGTGTCTCATAGGACTGACGGCGAGAAGAATTTCAAAACAACGCTGCGTATATATGGTCCCTAAAAACCAGTTCAATGTATGCAGTCTTTATAGCGTTTGAAGTTTCTAATCTTTAATAGCTTCCAGCAATATATGATACAAACTAATGTTTGCCTCTGTTTAAAAAGAAAAGATAATGTAAATCTTCCCAGTTTTGATCCTGCGTTAATTGTCCATTCAGCTCTTGTTATATGACAAATGTATATCAAAACATCTGTATCTAAAGCTTCAGAGTATTTTTTTTTTAATCGACTTCCTGTCGTTTCGCTTCTGTAAAGCGGTTTGAAATGTTTTGGTGACTCATCCTGCACTTAGAAAGTCATCCAATCAGATGAGACTTTGGGCGACTACCTAGTACAAACCGCTATGAAACCGCACCTCGCCGCTTGTGGATCGCAGCAGCTAATGGAGCAACATGAGGAGAGACAGGAAGAGAGGTGAGTTTGGATATGAGTTAGGACTGAGATCTAATTCATTCAAGGGGAAACTTTGCCAATACTCAACCAGCTCTGTGTCACTGCAGGGCAGACATTACATGCAATATTTTTACCTACATTCAAATTTTTGAATTAGATACTTAATGAAAAGTAGAGTATTTTCTCATTTTCTGGTCCGTGTCTGACTTTCTTACGAGCTCTAATGGTTTTAGTCTGAGACTGTCTCCGCATGTTGTGTCCTCTCCGTCATTCCAGAACAGCTGAGGACTCCAGCTCCCACATGCGAGGATCAGAGAGTAAAGCGGTGTGCAACTGACGTAAATATTGGGCCGCTGTTTCTTTAAACATTGTGATGGAAACAATGTATTAAAAATATAAACAATAGACATTTTAGTTTGTTTGACTATGTATATGGTCATATGGCGCAGCACTACTTCCCCCTGTGGCCTCCTGATCTAACAACAGGTGAGGGAGGTGTTGTATGGCGCTAACAGTCGTCTGTAGCTACGTATCACGCTAAACTCTAACCCAGCCCACGTTTTAGCAGTCCAATCAAATGCAAAGGATTTGATTTGAATCCGTCTCCTAAATGTATCATTTCACAGCACAGAGGCAAAACACACTCTGACTTCCGTCTCCCTGGGACTCTAAATGTGGATTCTGGTCTTCACATGAGTGCAGCATAGGTCACAATTAACAGTTACATCCTGGATCTGGTTCCATATGGCAAAATACACAAATAGGTTAAGCTCTGATGCTGACAAATGTCTTTTTTTATCTCTCTTCTCTTATTGAGAGAGAGCAATATAAGTAACATTAGCCAGCTGTTTTTAGCCTGTGATGGCTGTCACTTTCTCCAGTTAAAATGACAAACGTTGCTGGCGGCAGTGTCATTAACCTTTATTACAGAGCAGCAGGACTGAAACTTTAGGCTGTTGTCTGGGTGATGTGCTCTCAACCAACCGGTGTCTGTACAAAGAAACATCACTCTATGGACGCTATGTTTAGGTCAACAGTGATAAGAGCCTTGAACGGGGGTAAAGAACTAGTATGAACAATGTGTCATCTGATGGGACGCTGTACAACCTGACAAGAAGAACTAGAAAGAGTTTACCCAGATACAGTTAACACATTTACTAAAACTACCAGATATCTATATATTCATTGGTTTTTTTCACAACCAATGAACGGTGTAACCATATTTGGAATTTGGCAGCTATTTGTCAATCACAGTAAGCCCCGCCCTAAAGTATACCCTGCTTTAAGGTCTATCTGACTCTAAATGGACCATCATTTACTAAATGAACATCATGCTGAATTGAAGAAGACTTGAAACTAGAGATTGAGACCATAAACTCATGTTTACAATGTTTACTGAGGTAATAAATCAAGAGAGAAGTAGAGTCATTTTCGCATAGACTTCTATACAACCGGAGGAGTCGCCCCCTGCTGGTCAGTAGAGAGAATGCAAGTTTTAAGACTCTTCCGCATTGGCTTCACTTGGAAGAACTGGAGGTTGCCGCCTGGTTCCCAGTGATATTTAACGACGTAACAACGTCAACGCGCGCTTGAGAAACACTTCAACAGCGACTCGCCGACAATGTAGTTGACCACGCTTGGCCATTTTGTTGCTTTGGCGCTTATATTGTGAACATAGCGGGCTGCTACTAAAACCTGTCTCCAGCCAGGAAAACTTGAGATACAGATGTAAACTGACTTTGAGTTATGTACGTCAGTTACACGTAGATATTGAAAGCTGGACCTAATTTAATTGTTATACGGCCTTTGAAATGATTTGTATTCAAGAGGAGAGTCCAATATTGGATTGAAAATAATGCTATTGAACCCCATCCTAGCATGAGTCTAACTTATAAATGAACTGGTTTCCAGGTCTACTATATAGATTTTGCTTGGTTGAAGACACAATACTATCACACTCAATGGTGCGATTGTTGCTGTCCTCAGGGACTTGGGGTTGCACTCCCATCCTGCTGCTCTTTTTGCTGCGGTCAGGATTCTGTAACTGTAACCAAAAGCTTCTGAAACTTGGTGATCTAATCAATGAGGACAAAGTGTGTGAGGGTGCATGAAAGATCACACAAAGCTCGAGTATTTTTGCCACAATCTCCTAGTCTGAAACTCTATTTTTCTTCCTGCTGCGGCTGGCAGGTGGGATGTAAAGGACTCTTTAAAAATACACCTTTTCCTGTATCTGATGCAGACAGCGGCAGATCAACCGGCTGCCTTTCAATCACGCGTGAAGATTAGTATCCGCCATGTCAACGGCATGGTTTTGCTAATTAGAGTAAACTTGGCATATATTTTTACAAATAAATATTTCATTTATACTATGTAATCTATCTGATGTGCACTTTCTTAAAACTGATAATTACAGACCAGTGGATCGTATACTGTATTTCAGACACTGGGACTTAAACTGTGGGAGCTTCAAAGTGGACTAACTAATAGAGAAATAAAGAAAATGATCTGGTATTATGAAGGGCTTTTTGTGATACCAATATTAACATAATATCACAGACGTTAAAGTTTCCCAATTCTCAAGAATATCCTGCATCCAGATTATTGGGAAATAATCTTATGGTTCAACATGAACATGTCTTAAATTGAACCTTAGAGCCTCTCAATGATGATTAGTGAAATTATGAAAAACAATACATTTGAGAAAACAGTACAATTGATTTGTTTCAATCTGATTTTAGGATACATCATAGTACTAAAAATGCTCTTCTTAAGTTAATGAATAAATTGAAACCTGTGTGGTTATTAGTGGCACAGCTGTTCAAAGGTTTGGCTTCTCCTTCAAAGACTGGTGTTTGTGTGCAGGTACTGCTGATGCTAGAGATCAGACACAATGTCTGTTCTCTGTGGTGTGCGTCCATACTTTATTTCCTTTTACATGCTTGCTTTAGAAATACTGTTGAACTCGTTGGATGATCCAACACGTGGATACTGCTTGCGCTGACTCCTCCTCACACGTGGAAAAATTGACATTTAATTTATTATGACATGAATAAATACATGATAAAAGCTCTTTGAAGGGGGGGATTATTTCTGAAATGTAATGATCGGAGGGGAGGAAATCAACAGCAGGCAATCCCTCTCACCTCCTCAGCAAACTTCACCTTGAGCACAACACATGATTAATCTGTGGTGGAAAGAGCTGCTCTCTAAAGGACATGTCATCTCATTAAAGCTGTCTGCATTAGTTAGTAAACAGATTTATTACAGTCGACCGCTGTAAGCACACCACTGATCAAAGACAGCACTATTGTCAAGAAGGCGATGGTTTCATGTCTTTGTTTACCAAAATGTGATTCTATGATCCCGGATGTGTGTACATCCTGAGCATTCTACCACTGGTTTCACTACGACAAATATCAAACTAATAGTTATCACTGTACACTAGGGCTGAGCAATACATCAATATTATATCAATATTATATCAATATCGTGGTCTGAGACTCTAGCATTTATTTTATTTCTCTTTACCCACTTAGTCATTATATCCACATTACTTATTATTTAATCAAAAATCTCATTGTGTAAATATGTTGTAAAAGAACCAACGACCAACCCATAGCGATCCTCTCAATATCGATGTTGAGCTTTTCTATGTGAAATTTTAGTTGCCAATTAATTGTTGTACAACTAATTCCGATTTGCGGTTTGATTGTAATTTTCTGTCTTGTTGAAGCCACACAGCGGTGCGGTTGTGTGTGGCCTTCCAACTGACCCCGACTGTCCAAAATGATGCGATTGTTGGCAAAACGGTGTCGATAATGATCCGTCTCTGGTTTGCTTTATTCCAAAACGTCTGTGTATGCTGACCTAATGTAACAAAGACAGGGTTCAAGGAAGTTAACTCGCATAGCTTTCTTAGGTCTTGAGGCGCTGCAACGTTTATTCAGAGACAAACCGAAACCTGCACTGTATATTTACTTCCAACTGACCCCTTTACAGCTGTCTGCTCCGAGCGGGCCCACCGTCTCTCTCTCTCTCTCTAGCTATTCCTTGAAGATCCCACACTGCTCCTATAACACCGTGTTTCTATCCAAATATTTTGATGTGAATTATCTCATGAGAAGAGCTGGATGGAAGCGACGACTTTCCCCAGAGCTGTAAAACACACTGCTGCACCTGTAAGGGAGACTCTTCTATAAATCAAGGGAGACACTTTATTTACCTACTGGAAACACACCGAGTTCACTTCCTATTTGATGCCACATTTGTAACATTTGCTTTGAATCAGGGCTGTCCACAACTATTCTACACACAAATATATATTGGATTAGTGAAAAAAATGTTTTGATTGGCGTGAGTTTCTCTATTGACAACAAAGTTTTGCTAAATAGTTTTCTATCATCACTGTGATTGGCTTTCCACACTAATGTTACACTGATATTTACACAGAGACACCTTCCTCCTTCAGCAGATGGATGTGAAACAAACATCACAGTGAAAGAACTGAAAGCACAGCCTTGTTTCTGTCTGGAGGGGGAACGCTGTGCTGCACACTCAAACGTGCTTTTTGAGCTGTAAACTAAATTGCATGACTGGTTTTAGTATTGACAGTTCTTTCCAAAACCAGGAAGCAGGAAAAAACCCTGTATTTAATGGGTTCAAAATAGCTCAACACGCCGTTTGCCATACTGTATTAAATCAGCCCTGAACCTCACAGGTCGGGACTTATCGATGTCATTAAACGTGTCTAAAAATAGAACGTGAACGTCCCCCTGAGTGACTCCTGCCTCACATCCACGCACTTCCCCTCGCCACCATTCCGTAAAATATGTGATCAGGACATCAGCATTTATGCTTTTCTAGTTGCTGATCTCTCATAATGTTACATTGAAAACAACCAATCCGTGTTTAACTGACAGGAGAGCTGGTGTCCGTGGCAGCACCACTAACTGCTAACAAACATAGGTGACGTTCACTTACATTATGATGCGTTCAGGCTCTGTTCTGTGAAAATTAGTAATATTAAATCATAACTTATACTATCATGATGTCATCAATGATCAGCAATTAGTATCGGCGGCAAAAAATAAAAGGTGATCTGGGATCTGTTAAAATGATATTTGCTCCCTTTTTTCTTTTGAGCTGATCCCATCTGTGTTCCCATCCGAACCGTGAGTTTTATGACCCGGTGCACCACTAGTTCTGGGGGCAACCGAGCACACTCCTGAGTCATGCTGTCTGGGGTCAGAGATTTAAACAGACGTGAAATGTTTGACCGGAGAGAGCAGTGACATTTCGCCGTTTGTGGTGTGAATGTGACTGCGTTCACCATCTTACCGGCGTACTCCGGGTCCACGTGAGGAGGGTAGAAGCGAAAGTTGATGAAGAAGGGGATGGGCATTCCATACTTGAACCACTCCACCACGTAGGGCTGGCCGTTCAGGGGGTGGGACACGTCGCATCCCAGGATGACGTTCTCTCCCGCGCGGGCCGTCACAAATTGGGGCTCCTCTCGCACTCCGTGGGCACCTGGGGGTTAATGGCATTCACAGGTCAGCCAGGTCAACGAGCCCATTTCATTTGAGCATTTCACACCATTACATTTAAATTCAGATCTTCACACATTTAGAGCATGTACAATACTCCTGCAACCACAGAGCAGATATAAAGGCAGACAGATCATTTTTAAGGGTTTGAGATTAATGAATCCTATTTCTAGGAGCCGACCACGTGACCTCCACCGGCTTTCTGCTATCGTCCACTCAACAACAACAGCAACAGTCAGCAAATAAGAGCTCCGTTCAAAGGAATAGTTTCATTCGCTTTCTGGCAGAGAGTTAGATGAGACGATGGACCCCCCACTCTCATGTCAGTGCGCTAAATGTGAAGCTACAGCCAGCAGCTGATTGGCTTAGCTTGGCATAAAGCCTCGGGGTGGGGTTAAAAAAATTGATACAGCACAGTATTGCATCGATACAAATGGCGATATTGTATCGATACAAATGGACACCGAGTATTAATGTTCTATTAAATGAACTATCAATATTGCATACATAAATTAAACCTTTTGGTAACAATGCTTTTTCAGTCCACTAGAAGGTGCTGTCTCAGCGATATTGGCAGGAAAACAAAGATGGAGGTGGTCAGTCTGCGTCACTGACAAACCCATTTTGCTGCAATAAGAGTGAGATGTGTGAAGTGAGATGAACCGAGTGGAAAAACAGACAAAATACATAAATTGTAATTGAAAAAAAAGAATAAATTCCAAAGTATCGCGATATACTGTATATGTTATCGAAATACTCCGATTATCACAAAAAGGTCTAAACTCACCATAAGATCGCAGCGTGACTTAAGTAGCGTGATAATATCGTATCATGAGTTGACAGCTAATTGACAATAGGCCCTTTGACAAGACATTGAAGGGTAAACACAGATGTAATTAATAACATGAATCCTGGCCCTGTTCCATTGCGATGGGCCATGGCCCTGGTATTGAGTATGCAGGCTCACTGGAATGACTGCTACACGCTAAATAGAACGGGACCATCATTTATTTGATCGATTACGCCTCTGCTTACTCTGCTATCACACGTTAAAATGGCTGCTGCGAAAAGGAACTATATGATCAGCTGTTTCCGACCCTTATGCTAAGCTAATCAATAATAATCAATGACTAGTGGCTTCCCATTTGAGAGTGGAATCAATCTTCTCATCGGACTCTCTACCAGAAAGCCAATAAGCATGTTTCCGATTAAATGACAAACTAATCCTTTCGTGGTACTTGACGGTAAACTACTATTGCCAAACAAGTGTTGACGCTCCATTCATCACCTTTCAGTGACCATCACGTCGTCTGATCTTGAGGCTATCGTGGCATCAGTCGACGTGAAGTAAACAAGGAGGGGGTGGTAAGCCTGATCAGAGATGGTTCAGATTAGAGAGAAATGTAGCAAGAAGGTCTTCGGAAAGCAAAAAGGGTTCCACCCAGAGAAGTGAGTGACAGTGTGTGTGTGATAACACAAACATGTGCTAAGCAACACGTTCCATCACTCAGGGCGGCAAGGACCGCCGGCGACAAATCCAATACAGAGCCAAGGCCAAGGGGCTGGGAACAGGAGAAGATTAACGGCACCCGCAGACACTTGAATGTGATTCATCTCGGCAGAGTCTTTTTTTTCATCTAATTCCGACTGACAGGACGCAAACATGCAGGAGGTAATGTGACAGTAATGCAACTGATGTTCAATAACACTTTGACCTTTCACAAAAAGAATTCCCTCCATTGGCTCAGCGACTGGACTAACCCCAGTGAAACTGTGTGTCTGTCAGGCTAGCTGCTCGACGGCCACACATCGATCCCAGGCTAATTACTATGTAGCTTGGCTTTATGAGCATGGTAGCATTTTACCAGTCGATATACGGCTAATCGGATGTACTCGCCGCTCGTCCCTCTGCGGCCTGCGAGGAGGCCGGGCGGGGCAGCGAGTTCCTCCTGCAGACGCTGCTCCGCTGCCTGCGCTAGCAAACAGTGGGCGTCGTGTGCAACGGGACTTTATCTATTACGTCTGCAAATAACTAAAGCAAGGGCGATCACTAGTTGTGGCGTTAACATTTTGCAGCAAAGCAAAGGACGTCATTTTTTTACAATCAGCTAAAACTCTTCCTACACTCACAAATATGTAGAAACCTGTGCTGTAGAAATGATTGATTTAAAGCTGCACTTATGTTTAAAGGGATAGTTTGGATCATTTTTTTAAAGTGGGGTTGTATGAGGTATTTTAGACACCTAAATGTACGCTATATTAAGAATGTTTGTGGTGTTGCTGGACGTGTGTGGCCAAACAGTAGGAGGACGATGAACACAGGAACCACTGAGAGCAGGATGGGACAGTAATGCTTCGGGCTAACGGAGGTGCTGTGTGTGTAACAGCAAAGAAAAAGGTCAGGAGGAGCAGCTCGCTGAAAGCACAAACGCTCAGAGGATGACATTCTGCTGAGCTTCAATCCCGGGCACTTGATGCTCGTCCCGATTCGCAATTAGCAGAATGTGCTCGCTGTGAAACAGACCAAACTAATTACACCGCTGCAATAACTGAATATCCGTTCGAGGCCGGCCGTAAAATCAAATCCGAATGATCTGTCTTGACTTGAAGGTTTGGGCGTATTAAGGCTGCAGCAGGGAAGCATGAAAGGCCTCCACAGTCACCTTGAAGTGAGGTCAATATGAAATTCGACTAACTGTCTGGGTTTTGCACTAAACACAGGATGTTTATCTATGATGAGGCCTAATTGTCTGAACTAATGGAATGAAAAGGAGCAGATTCAATGTGAAATTGTAACAGCAGTTGAGCTGTGTTTCCCCAAACGCAGGGCTGCTAATCACCTCGTGAAACACAATGCGCCGTGTGGACTGTATCTGAATACATCATTACCATCACAGGCCTATCAATGCCACGCAGCATACAGCGCTCTTATGTAACGCAGAGTGCATTACATCACTGAGAGGCAGCGGGGATCAGAAGGAGACTGCAGATTTCGTGATTTTGAAGTGCATGTGTGCTCTGGAGCTCGCCTAGCTGAGCCAGATAATAACTGTGCTTTTCCCAGTGGTGAACCCCCCCCCCCCCCCCCCCCCCCCCCTCACCCCACACACACACATACACACGCTTCCTCAAGCGGCGCTATGTGTTGATTGGCTGCCGGTGACATCATGGCAGATAGCACAAAAAAAAACAACTGGTCCCTTGGAAGGTATGACTTCACTGTTTGTAACTGATGAGACGGAGAGGGAGCAAGGGAGAGAGGAGAGGCACAGCTCGTTTGCCCATTCCCCACCCATAAGGGTTCAGCTCATCTACAATCAAAGACCCGGGGGAGGGCACCATCGCTAGGTACAACCACTCAGGTGCACTCACGCACACACACACACACACACACACACACGCAGTACCAAGAGCACGGCGGAAGAGAGAAGGGGAGGGTATGCTTGCTGGGGATGTGTGATTGTTGTGTGATGTAAAAAATCCTTTAGCCACTTTGTGTGAGTCTTTTATGCTGAAATAAGGAATACCGAAAACCAGGTTGTCTTTTAAGTAAGGAGAACTGTAACACTTGTGTAATAATGCTTCTTGAAAGCCACCATCAGATTAAAAATATATTGTGTCCCAGTAATGGTTCAATCAGAAGAGAAATATGTAGATGTTTGATCTGTGGTGTTGAAATGGATTTATAGGGTCAATTGGAGCCATTTTAAAGATCCATAAACCAGGTTTCCGTGCGAATGCAGAGCAAACGTTAAACAGATGTGTGCCTTTATCCACTTCTGTTCACTGGATATCGAGGTGACGTGATTAAAAGGGCTCCAGTCAAACATCAACCCAACAAAAATGTAGAAAAACGTGCATTTACTGTCTATCCAGTTTCATCGATTCATTTGAGGAAAGACGTAGTTTTAGTCTGCCGCTATTTTTGTCTCTTCAGCGGACACAAAGACACATGTTTCACGCATTTATTCGCCTCTGTTTCCATTGAAATTTGGATATCTATCAATACACAAACAATTCCATAACAGCCAAGTATAAACCTTTTTTTGCAAAGATTTAAAAATGTGCAAATTTGGAAATGCACATAAAAAGTGGTGGATGGAAAGACACTTTGTCGAGTTGTGCCAGTGTGTGTGTGGTATCACTTTATACCACGGTGAAACTCACCGACTGCGTCAACTCGGCTTACTGTCATTAGCTGGACTACCATAGTTTTTAGAGGGGCCATGAACACATTGCACATTTTTAAAAGTTACGCCATTTAAAGAACTAGTGCAATGAATTTTCTTGGCGTGGCCCGTCCGGAGCGCACGCTCGTTCCCAAATGCACCGATTACTTGGCTCCCGGCTTTGCTGCTAGGGGACGTACCCTTTCGGCTTTAGCATCACTCGCCTGTTGCTCGAAGCGGCCACGGCCTTAATCATGCATAACTTTAAGCCTCCATATTATTTAAATGGGTGAGTTATATATAAAAATTCAACCTCCGTACAGTTGTCATGAAAGTAAATATTAGCTATAGACACCAAAACCGTTTCTTTGCTGCAAACACGTCTATTACTGCTGTGAAGTTTGACATTTTAACATGGGGGTCTATGGGGATTGACTTGCTTTTGGAGCCAGCCTCAAGTGGCCATTTGAAGAACTGCATTTTTGAAGGTCTTGGTGGGATTATTTTTCCTGCAGCTAAAATGAGCATCTACCACTAGCCCAGAAGATCATTGGATAAGGTTTTAACTTACGCCGTAAGCTTTATGTTAAAACTATATAAAATAACATGTAGATTGAGAAAATATTCACTCTGCTTTTTCCCAGTCACTTGAGTGATTTTCATTTTAAAGACATTTCAAATGAAATGTTCGAATTTTGCAAAGAAAAGAAAGAACCCATATATATGATTTATGTGTGTTTATGGTATTCTCTCCTTCATAATGCTCCAGTAAACTGCTATTCTAAAATGATTTACGAGTAATATTTGATCCCAGGTCCCGGTGTGTCACAGATTAAGTGCTCTTCCTCTGCTATATGGCAGTATAACAGAGGATATATGACAGCGTAATACCATGTGACAGTGCAGACAGGCTTATATTCACACTGAAGCCTCGGAGAAAACTGCAATTCTATATTTATTCAAGGTGATAAACGAGACCGTGCGTGAAAATTCAGTGGGATGCAATTAACAATGCAAGTATGAAGCGTTACGACAAACACACACACACACACACACACGACACACTCTGGCGTAATATTTCAGCTGAGACTCTGTGTTAGCACTTAAAACACCAAATATACTGGAGCGTCCCCCGTCCCCGTCTCAGCCGGTCCCCTGGCTCCATCCTGGCTCTGTCTAGCAGTGACAACTGGCCCATTCTGCTAAGTGCCAACAAAAATGAAAAATAAATGAGATTTTTACAAAATACAACATGAATTATTAATGACTATAGGAAGGTCAGTGCATTGTCACGCCGCCTATTATTCTTGCACCTGCACTTAGTCCTCCTGTATCTTATTCCAAAGTTGAGGTGGCGAAAATAAAACGGCAGCTCATTGACATTAATGTCGCCATTAATGATGTTACCAAGGGCCAAAGGGGATTTACAATGAACTGGGGGTTCATTATGATCAGTTTTCAAATACTAGTACAGGTTTGTGTATAAAAAGCCTAGTAGTTGTGTACTGTATTTGAACATTTTCTCTTTCTTTCTGCATTGGCCTTTAAACTCCATCACCATCTGCTACCAGAATCTGGAGGCTTAACCAGTGTGGCTCAAAGTTATGCAGTGGCTCATGTCAGTGGGAGAGAGCTACCCGTCTGAGAATAACTCATAGTAATTCATATTGATGCATAATGAATACTGTGAGATTATTAGTCCTTATTTCAGGGGCTATATGGGATTTTTTTATGGGGTAATGTACATAGACTGTTATTAAGAAGTAGACGTAGTCGCCGTGACGTCACCCAATGGTTCGTGGACTGCCGTTTTAAAGTTGCGACGTTTGAAGTTTCGCCATTTGTGCCGTCGCCATCTTGATTTTTGCGAAAATGTTACAATTAACTTTCATGAAGTGAAAACACACTGTGAGAGTGTTAAAAGTTCTAAGATGAAAACATGGACAACTCCCAGACCAGACAACGCTGTGGTGGCAACATGTCAATCACCGTGTAGCCCCGCCCTGAAGCATACCCTGATTTATGGTTTATCTGACTCTAAATGGACCATAACTTACTAAATGAACATCATGCTGTATTGAAGAAGACTTGAAACTAGAGATTGAGACCATAAACTCATGTTTACAATGTTTACTGAGGTAATAAATCAAGAGAGAAGTAGAGTCATTTTCTCATAGACTTCTATACAACCAGAGGAGTCGCCCCCTGCTGGACACTAGAGAGAATGCAAGTTTGAAGACTTCTGCATTGGCTTCACTTTTTAGATCTGGAGTTTGCCGCCTGGTGATGCACAAAAACTGAAACAAACAGATGCATTTGAACAATGATTTGGACGTTGATTACCATGGTAATGGTCGAAGCTTCTAAGCTTCAAAGCATTTGGGTCATCTTTCTCTAAAATGTTACTTAAAGAGAGTACTAGCGCTGTGTACTGGCATGCATTTTGGCGATACAATACATATTATGATACATGGGTTAAGATTCAACATACTGCAATATATTGAGACTTTTTTATATCTAATTTTAGAAAACTTTACTTTGTTATGCAATCAGACGAGTGTGATCTGCATTCATCATAGTCCATGTAACATTCAACGTCCCAGCCCTACTTTGAGAGGACACATACACAGAGAGGGCGCATTACTCTGCAAATGAAATGACGTGTTGACTGATCTTTGCATGTTAACTATTATTTAAAATGTTTTTGAGAATTGATGCAGTATCACAAAACATAACAGTGTAATACTCTATAGATGACTGAGCTCAACAAACAACATTCTCATGCTAAATGCATTTGTAGAACGAAAAATGGGATTTCTTTTTTTTTTTTACAGTATCCGAATAGTTTTCTAACCAGAAAAGCATGAGACGAGTCCATTAAGAGCTTCAATTCTCCAGTGTGAGATCAAAGACAACTACAGTTTTAGATCAATAAAGCAAAATGTGTGAACTACGGTGTATTCATTGTGCAAAGAAGAGATAATTCACTTGGGAAGAGCAGTGAGTGAGAATGAACTGTGACTCTGTTTAAATAGAAAGAAATCCAGAAATCAGCACCCAGAAAGCCAAACCGTTCTGCGTATGAGCTTAGGAAAATTGCATTGCTCATTTTTTTGTTCGTCAGCTTGTGCTACAATCCTTAGATATATCAGGGTGGCTTTAAACGCTAATGCTACACCAAAGGGTGGGAGACTTGACCTAAATTCTGGACTCCCACTTTCAAGCTTTCATCATTTGGAATTCACAGGAGATCTTTCCCGGATGCAGAAGCATCTGATCCCTCCTGCACCACACGGGGAGGAAAGCAAACAGAAGCTTTAATGTGATGTTAGTGGTAGCCTTTATATAGTAACACGGCAAACATTTGTGAATAGTCAGCACATCGAGACAACAGGGTTGACTTTCAATCGGCATTTAATCCCGGATGCAATTTCTATTTTGTTGTCAGTCCACGCAAACAGCAGAAGCCACCGGTCAAGGTGACTCTGTCTGTTCTCTTTTAAACACAGATTTCAGGTCAGCCGGTTCTATCATGGTGTCGACAGAATGCCCACTACGTATTTTGTCCGTTAATCCTGTCCTTCTCCATGACCCACTTTTCCTGGTGCTGATGCTGAAATTCAGATTTCCATGTTCTCTGCTACAGGGCAGAACCTTCCAAAGATCCAGGAAGTAATAACTGCTGATTAGAAACACGCATCCCTTTCGCATCATGCCAGCAGATCCATCAAAAATAACGGCAGTTCTGTGTCGCAAATATTGGTGCAGACAAGTAATGGCGTCTCCTTGGCCCTTTGTCCTCTAGGTGTTACCCTGCAGTCCCCTCTGTCTGAGATGTCCCACCATTGAAATGCATTGCCTGTGACATTCTTTGTGGCGGCAGGAAATTCAGACAGAGCAGATGGTTCTGAGATGAATAGGTGAAAGCAGGCGAAGTCAAACTTAAAAGGAGCATCAGTTCAGATCAGCATTTGGACTTTAATCGTTCCTAATGATTTGATCTAATTGGGTAAAATCTTAGAGTCTCCTCAGACCTTCAGGGTGTCACAAAGAACTTTTTGTAACCTTTGCACACCTTTTGAAGAGGGGCAATTATTTATTTGGATGTATATTTTTTTAGTTTGTGGACACTAAACCACTAGGAGCAACATGGAGCAGTTTTTAAGGCCATGTGTAGAAGCACACTGGTGATGAGATACATTCCTGCTGCTGGTTTCTCACTATTCTGCCTACCAACAGTTAGTGGAGGCAACGCGCCTCGAGTGTGCGGTGGAAGACGTGTTTTAGCGCCGGAGAGTTGCTGGATTGATTTGTCATGCTTTGTTGTCATATAAATATATGTGACTGGTTCTTGTGAGTTTGTTCTTGTCATTGTGTTAATTACATTGATTTTGACTATATGCATTGTCCGTTAATGACGAAGCATCCCGTCATGCGCGTATTCATGTATCTGCACTCTGCAGTTAGTGTATTTGTAGGTGTTGAGCTTCATCTTTACACGAAAACATTATATTTCCCACAATTTAAGCTTCTGCATTTTCCAAATGCAATAGTATTATTCAAACGTATTGTCTAGTTAGTAATGCGTACCGAACCGTGAGCCTCGCACCGAACGCTTCAATACGAATATGTGTATAAATAAAAACCTGTAGCTGTGGCGTCATAATGAGGTTATTAGGAGGTGGATCAACTGTAGCAGGACAGCACTGAAGGCCCAGGTATACAATGCACGGCCCGCCACTGGCTGATACATGCATTACATTTCATGCATATTATAGTAATTTCACTATTTGTCTGACACCAATTATCAGACTAGGCTTTCATCTGGTGAGTTTGAGAATTGCCACACCGTTTTACATTTTTTTAACATATGATGAACTCTCATCATTCTGCCAGGAGTAATTAGAAGAGTTTGCAAAGTCCAGCTATTAGAAAGTAAAATGCTTGTATAAATCTCTATTTTAGAAAGACAGATCACTCTTGCAAACACTGCTCAATGAATAAATAATCAATAAAGCATATATTAACATAGTCCCTAACCATTATATATATAAATGCATGAATAATGCACATCTAAATAAGTTATTCATCATTTACTAACACTTTATAAATGATCTTATTAATCATCTACAACTCCTTAATAATTGGTTTGTAAAATATATAATACTTCATTTACAAATGGGGAATCCATCATTTATAAAGTATGAAAACACAATAATGAAACACATAATAGACCAGCTTATTAATCAAGAATAAAACATGTATAACTGTTGTTATGAACTGCATACTAATGAATTATTAATGTTGGAACAATGCTTTATAAATGATGAATTAAGTGTTTACTCATACTTAACTAATGCTTCATAGTGTGTAGTTATTATAAAGTCTTACCGACTTGTTTTATTGAAGGATAGCCGCATCCAGAGCTCCGCTGATTCACATATTTAATTTCCAATCATTCTCACAATAAAAGTCCCCGTTATTTTTTCTGATTACTTTTCCTCCCTGCGGCATTAGTAGACTTGTTTTATTGATGAAAAGCCACTGATTGACGTATTATTCTATACATATTTTACAACAAAACACCCGAGTATTTTGATAATTAAAAGCTTTTACTTTGAAGCAGCACAATCAGGAAGTGTTGGGTTGTCATTAGCAGCTACTGGTTTTCCCTCCTCTCTACCCTGCTCTCTTTGGTAGAGGAACTCTACGAGTGGGGGAGGATGATGGAGACCTATGTTTGGTAAATTGTCCGGATTGTGTCCACATGCTGTCCACAGCTCACTGAGATCAGAACTCAATGAGAGTCGGGCCACCTCGGCACGAGGTCAGGCTGATCGAACCTAAATACGAGCCAGATCTGATCTCGGAGCGTAGAGACTTAGCGTACAGTTAATGAGTCTTGGCATGATGGGATGACAAAAGTCGTATTGAATAGAGAAGTGTAACCACGGCCACAGTGACTGAAATTAAACCAATTCAGTGATATTTAACAATTGTCAGGTAGGAGAAATAAATTACCACACTGCGTCTGTATGATTTCTAAAACAAGAAATGATTTTGTTTAGTAGTACAGCTGCAATTTTACAGCTTTTGTTAACAATACAAAGGTGTTCAAATGTGTTGTATTGTGTGAGTCTTTTGAACTCTGAGATGGTGAGAAACAAATCAAAAATACTGTTACTGACATTCTCGCTTCTGTTGAGATGAAGGTTCGGTGTTCTCCTCTTGCAGCATGGCAGGTGTGAAAGTGCCTGCCATGCTGCAATTGAATCAAACTGTAGCACATCCACACCCTCGGTACACTTCGTTTGGGAAGGTGAGAACGCCCTAATCAAACTCTGGGCTGCCACAGACAGCTGGTGTTGGAGCGCTGCCAAGTGAAGGCGGGAATATTATGCGAGGGAAAACTAATCGGAATAAATGGCGCACATTACGGGCCGACTGTGTAGAGATGCATTCTTGGTGTGTGCGGACATTTAGCATCTGTTCAGCTGTCAGCATGCGTTACGAGCTTCAGCCTGCTTCACCCGTTTTCCTTGTAAAAGAAACTGGGAACAGGTCATGATGACAATCCATCACTTCCAGTGCTCCTTGTGCGTGCTGGTGTGTGGAAGCGGCACACCATTATTTTTAAAACATCTAACTATAAAGCAAGGAGTCTGTCGTTCTGTCTGTCTGTGGGTCCTTCGCATATCTCGAAAAGCGTTCATCTGATCCACTTCACACTTGGCGGGTGTATTGCTGGGAACCCAAGTCGGTGCCGTGTTGGTGCAGTTCGGAAACGTTCAATATTAATAAACTTTGAATAGACAAGCGAGCCGCTCTCTGTGCAGCATCGGGGATGGGGCTTCAGGGCTCTGCAGACTCAAAGCATGTCGCCTGCAGTTGACTCAATGGGCTGCATTGAGTCATATTGGTAGAGGAAATATATGACACATCATGAGAATACTGTTGATTAAGTTGTACTGAATTGGATCGAATTGACCTCGTGCTATATCAAACCGTCTCAAAGCGTTATTGTATTGCAGATCAAGTATTGAGATACCTATTGAAGCGTCTCGAGAGGTAAAGATGCACACCGCTAGCTGAGTTACATATTCTTTACGCGTAATGTTCCCATTGTCGCCATTTCACATCGAGAGACCATTTTTTAAAATTTGACATTACTGTATAAAATGATCTGTTGTGACCTCTAGGATAATCACCGCCTCAGAAAGCTTTACAACTACAAACTAAAGAGCTAGGACATTCAGGGGATGTATGGCTTATTGACATTAAGAGGGTTTCAAAGCAGAATAGAAGTGTTCGCCATCCAATTGCCAAAGAATTTGAAGAAATCCCCAAATGTCAAAAGTTTTTGATACCAAATCACAGTATAGATCTTTATGTTTTTCCTCAAGGTCTTGGTGTCTTAACGTGGCATTTTTATAAATTGGTATAAAATTAGCTCCAAATCTGTGTTAACAAATGGTATGAACCCAAACATTGCAGCAAAAACGTATTTTTCAAATAGAAATATTGAAAGCAAGCTGCAAAATTGAATACCTCTGAAAAAGGCCTTTTAATGCTTTATAATGCTTTATATAGGTCGGTAAATTGTTTTTTCATCTTTTAATGCTTTTTAAGACCCTGCTGTAGAATTCTGTCTACCATGTCTACAAAATACTTAGGATGACTATCTTTTAACGAAAGGGTTACTAAAACTATCTTATTGTGCTGTTTCTGTGTCCTTGGCTCCTCGAGTAGTTTTCTCCTTTAAGATTTATGAACATAAGAAAAAGTATTACCTTCCAAATGGTCTGTGTGACCCCATCAAATACGCGTTCATATTTAATATCACACTTCATCCTGATTACTCTAAATAATATATTGTTGTACCCATAAGGACTAATTCTGCCAGCTTTCACTCTATCATGAATATGTCTCCAAAACTTGTCCTCCCTGACAATTACAGGCTAATCCCTCAGGTGACCTTTGTTGCAAAAGGCTTTTAAACTGATAATCACTTCCAGTAAAGAAAAAAAGACTGACATTTTATAGATTAGTAGAATTACTTTGTTTGCCATGTGGATCACGTCAGAGATTTAATAATAGTTTTTCTCTTCTATTCACATGGTTTTGTGACGTAGACTTCTACCGAAATAGATCATTATCCACACAAAGCTGGTCATAACTGTTTTGTTGTATTACTGCATAACTGCACCTTAACATGAGACTTTGTGAGTATTACATCTTTTAAGACTCAATGAGATATGATTTTGTAAATAAAAAGGTATGACCACTGTGACCTTTATTATTAAATTCCACATTTGATTATCTTTATAAGCCATTCCCAACGGCGGCGCATGTGTATGCTGCTGCCGGTAGCTCCCATGAATTTTGTCTTCATTTGTTGTCTTTTCATGTTTATAACTGGAGCACTTATGACGTGTGACAGAATACACTCATCAACATCAGAGAAGGAAGCGTGGGGATTGGGGAGCGGACCTTGAAACGTTTACCTCCCAAGGCCGACCACCCAGCCAGACCTGCCCGACCAAACACCACCGAAAACGGAGTCGAGAGGGAGGGGAGCCGCGATGGAAGCTAAGCTAACCCAGCTAGGACCTGAGGCTATTCCACCACTCAGTCTGCTCCTGGCTAATGTTCGGTCACAAGAAAATCAGGGCTAACCCAACGATGGGAGATGGGTGACTGTTGTGCCCACATCTTTACAGAGACCTGGTGCCATCGCGGTCCTGGACGAAGATGCACTTGACGGGCGGACCGCAGGAGGACGCAGGACTCCGGTGGGACGAGAGGAGGCAAACTCTGTTTAAGATGTCGGCCCAGAGAATGGTTTTGCTGCTGCTGTTTTTTTAATCCTCCTGATGCAAGTTAAAAAACTACACTACAGGAATGCAGTACTGTTTTGGTCTGGTTGTGTGTCTGGATTTTCTTGTGTAGATGTCTGGAAACAAATTATCCTTGAACAGACTATCTGTAGTTTTCCTCTCTGCTTTGGCAGCAAAAACAGCCTGAGACAAAATGTCCATGTTGAATATGCCAACCATTTCTAAAAAGGTCTATGTTATAGCCTTATATATTTTCAGCCTGATATTATGGCCTTACTTATATTATTTCGTCGATCTCTACAGCTTCTTGTTAACAGTATCGGCTTACTTTGATATCATATTTAATACTCTACTCGTGGTTCTGACAGTGTTGCTTATTATTAAGGCCTCTTTCAAACAAACGTGCTCATAGCCAGATTGTGAACCAGTTGAAAGCCAGCTTCAGGACACCAGACAGCCAGGACCGGCTACTGATTAACTCAGTGAACCCAAGCAGTCCAAAGAAGTCCAGACTAAGATGAACTTGCAGCGTGACACAGAAAGTTTAATTACAACTCTGATCAAACTGATCTAAATGTATGAAACAAATCAAAACCTTTTCTGACAAACTAAACTTGTCTTGGCTTGAGTGCAAACTTGTATTTTCTATTCTAAACCTTTTTTATTGACATGTACGATCAAAGAAAATGCAGCGAGCGAGAGCTTTCTGAAAATGAGTTATGTTCAGTAACTCTCCATGGTGCTGATAATAACTACTGTGTGTTTTCTACTCTCACAGCACGTGAGCAGCAAACGGCTTAAAGAACAGATGACAGCTCTAGTTAATTGACAGACAAATCACTAATTCGGGAAAAACCCACTGTAGACGTACAATAACTAGGAGCTGTTGACTGTGCATGCCTACATGCTTTGCTTGAGCATGTGTGTGCCGTTGCATAACTTAGCTATGATGGAGTTGACTACCCAGCTGGTATCCTCTCTTTTCAGCCCAAACCGCTGCTCTTTTTGGCTGCTTCTAAAGATTACTTTCAGGCCTGATGTAAGCTTTGATCAAGAGTCCTTCAGTAAAATGGCTGTAGATGTGAATGCAAGTCAACGGCGTTTCCTCCCACATTACTTCAGTGATAGCTGTGTGTGTCTCATTTTCTTCTTCTTCAATTAATCTGCAGTCATTTAATGTATGCTAATCACTTAAGTGTTGGACCGGAGTTACAGGACAGACCTGAAGCGGCCTCGCTGTCTGTCTGACTCCTCCCTACAATTCAATATTATAGTCATAATGACCCACAGGTAGGGCGTAGATATGGAGAAAAATCAAATATGATATTTTTGATCAAACGCATCAATATAAATATTGCGACGATATTACAGGATTGACTGACCATTGGTGATTTCACAAAATATTAACAGAGATTGAGATTTCTTTCATAAATAATCATCAGCAATCTGGATATAATGACTATGGGGCAAATAATAGAACAGCTATAACACTCTGGTAAGTTCAGAAAAGGACATGACTTTACTGTAATGCAGTCTTTAAAGCAAAAAAACACTTATGCCACGATATTTAAAAATCGGAGACAATATCTAGTCTCATATCTCGATATTGATATAATATCAATAAATTGCTCAGCCCTACCCACAGGAACATTGCAGAACTATTTTCCCGTTCGACAGAGTGGCCTACAAGCTGGATCAACTTCAATATCAGCAGGTTCATACTTGCAGAATAAATGTGTATATGCAGCATTAAATGACAGCAGCCATCATTATTTGGTTTTAAAAAGCCATTATTTCTCTCAACAGGCGCGGCTCATGTACAGCCGCTAAACATGCCAACATTTCTGCCCTTGAACCTGCAATTTAGCAGCGGACACGTCGAAACAATCCAGAACGGGTTGACAGAAACCAGAGGGGAGCACTCGCTCTGAAATAAATCTCTCTAGTTATACGAGCTATCGCTCCGATTAGTCACCGACCGTCCCCCCGGACCCGACTCGTGTTTGCCAACCACAATCGATGAACAAACAGATCTGACAAAGGGAAAAGGGCTCAGGAGCCCCCCGCCATCTTCAGGCCTCGGGCTGTTCCGAAGGGATAGCTCCACGTGCGTGCGGCTGCGTTTCAGGAAGTAATGCGCGGCTGTCATTGCTCTGACAAGGTCACGGCATCAGGTCCCACTAGATAAGGTAAACCACAGCACACCATATTGAAACTGGCAGTAAGGAAATAATGACCTACATCGTTTAATCTTCTCTATTCTTATTACAAACTGACTTTTATTAAGTCCTGCTGTTTTACTCAAAAATATGAATGTTATTTAAGGAAAGAGGCCAGAGGAGGAAAGGCAGGAAGTGCATACATTACAACTGTAGCAGACACTCAACTGCATGAGGGCTTAAAATAGGGTTCATGGCAGATGTGTAGGACACATATCCTGTATTGTTTGCAAAACGCTGCTGTCCGATGTCCACAGTAAGCACATTTCACCTGGTGGTAGAGGAGATACGGTGCCAGCTCCCCTAATATGTCTCTATTTGGACATGACAGCTATTCCCTGCTCCCCCCGTGTCCCCAGTGCACTGACTATTCTCTTCTACCGTTTTCCATTCCCCTCCACAAGCATCCTGCATCCTCCACATGTGAAACCGGACACTGTTCCTTTACATTACGTTATCTCCAAGCTGCTCTGTTCTACATTTCACCGAATTACCAGAGCTCTTCATCGATGCCTCGCGTGTCTGCATTGTTCCTTATAGCTGGGCTAGAGTGCTCTGACCTTTTGATGGAAAGATTACAAACAGTTCATGTCAGCGAAACAATAAGTAAGTTGTTACTCGACACCTCGGAGGCAGCCGTCATGGATACCGCCATGGGCAGAGGGCTGAAAGTACTGCACATGTATACGGCAGCTTGTATGAGAATACACAGCTACTTTAAAGGCCTTGAAAGTGTATTTTTTTAATCAGCTTCTTACCACAACACAATAGTTTTAATCCCTACAAACACATATCTGCATATGAAGAGAATCTGTTGGCGATGGGACGAGATTTTGGTATCGGAAGTGTTCTGGTTTACGTTTGTAGTCTCAGTATTATTGACCAATCACGTTCGAGTGGGCTTTGGTTGAATGCAAGTAAACACTGTGTGTCAAGAACTAACAAGGTGGAACGCATTGGCTATAATGCAATCCCGGAACAAATTGGCTTTTCATTTCGCTTTTCATTAGCTGACAAATTAGCTGGCTTCTTGTTCAACAATCCGGTCGAAGACGTCTCAAATATATTGTGGTGTCTCACGTTGCTTATTTGACCGTAAACAATGAGCGGCGCACAGAAGAGGAAGTCTTGGCCCGGATACCCGGTTATCTAGCGGCTATGCTAGAACCCCAGAAATATTGGCCGTTGCAGCCAGAGGCTAAATTGTCAGACCCATAGGCGACGGGTTCCAAATTGCAAAAGTTTTTATCTTAAAAAAGTTTTGTATATTTCACATTAGAGGTTTACTTTTTTGTGTTTTTACTCTTTGTTCTTGTCTCTGGTTTGAAGCAGGCGAGCTCAGTTGGAAACAGGTGCTGTCACATGCTTCGGTGTGCCAACCAGAGTGGAGCGACACCTGAACGGGACAGTTGGGTTGTTTTCTCATGTTGCCAGGTCAAACCTCTCACACATGGGTCCCAGTGAAGCTCATTAGCTGAGTTTGTGAGTATTAAACTATCAAAGCTAGAGATGGTAATGGAATTAGAATGATTACCAATCATTCCAATCATTTCATTCAGGCCGAAGGAAATTATTGGATGGGCTACCTGACTGTTTACCCCGATCGCACTCTGAACCATTCACTCATTCATCGTCACCGGAGTCTTCCACAAGCTGCTAGTCTGTCAGCTGTGAGTACTAACAACAGCAACGTTCGTTGTTTATGTTCATAATGATCATTTTGGGGGAGTGGCTTGAGAGGCAGGCCTGAAGGGACGGGCTGTCAGTGTTGCCGACTACATTTAGCGCCTTTAGGAGCTAGTGCTGCGAGCGACTTTCATTGGAAAAGAGTTGGTAACACTGGACTGGGTTTCTAGGTTACTTTGCTCTTAGGTGGTTGGATTTGTTCTCACATGTTCTCTGATGCAACGGATAAATGAAGGAACATCCTGGTGATCATGAGCTGCTGTTAATATTTTGGGCCTTATCACAGCCAACATCAATCAGTTTGTCTATTGCATGCATTTTCTACTGCTCCTCTCATAGGGACGCATGCCGATAGAAGTTTGCATTGGGTATCATGGTTAAGAGTGTGAAGCTCAGATCTTGGGCTGAATTTAGAGTAGCAGAGCTGAGGGCTACACTGAGGTATCTTATAGCCCTATCCAATGAATGTTTAATGGGTCTCAAGAAGTCGGCGTGGAGGAAGCTGACTGTGCTGCATCAGTGGGCTAGGCTGTAAAATGAGACAGAGCAGGAAGCCAGCCGGCTCAGGATGGAGGGAGGGAAGGGGAGGGGAGTGCAGTATTGGGAGAAAGTATACAGAGCAGGACAGTAACCAAGATGCATGTTAGCAGGAAACCAAAAAAACACACCCTCGTAATAAAGACGTATATTACCGTAACGCTGTCCGGCCGCTGGTTTTTCGATATACATTTTTTTTTAAATGAATACACATTTTTATATCGCTTGACTATATATATCGTCTTATCGCCCAACCCTAGTCGTAACTATTAAATAATGTATCATGTTTGGGACCAAAATGGGACTAAATGGTGGCAGTCTGTTGACCTGTTGGACACTGGGATCTCTCAGCAGATCAGGATCACACTGTCAACTCAAAGAAAGGCCTCCCTTTGAACAGGAACTGGAGGCAGGATGCACTGCCATTGTCTGCAAACAATGTCAGATACTTCAAAGGTTCAACTTGAATGTCATAAGTGAAGATGACAAGCCTCATGAGGGACCACGGCTCTGCCTCGACGGCTGCAAGATCTCGGGACTGTTGGGAGGCTGAATGGGAGAGCTGACAGACGCAGTGGCGTCAGGCCAGACTCAACACTCCACCCAAACTTTAATTCATCCACAGCTATTCTTAAAGACCAGGGGTGTCTCCCCTTCATCGTGGCCTTATCTAAACCCCTAAATGTGACGACAGCTGGGCAGTAAGACCAGCCATCACAATCCCTCATGCACCTGAACTGCCTCCTTCATGGTTCCTTCCTGCTCGCTGACTGGAATAAAGCTGCCTCTGCCCATCAGGGACCGTGCCGCTGTGTACGTCTGTCAGTCCATATGCCCAACTGCAAACCCCCAGGCAGCTGTGAACGACATGCTAATGAGGCGTATAAACTACAGCACACAGAAAAGGATTTCACCTTACAGAAAAATTACTTATTTTTCTCACAACTTCAAGGAGGACACCAGTAATCACAGCCCTCCAAATAGAGAGAAGAAAGTCTGAAAATGTTCAAATCCATCCTCTGGTCTAGTTTATGAACAGCTGGGCGCGTTTTGCACTTCGTCGGAGTGTCTTCATCATTTCTGCTGTCAGGCGTCAAAAAACCAGCATCAACGTGGCAGCGGATTGAGTCAAACGTCTGTCTTTAAATATATATATATTTTTTCACTTGATGAAATGCGTTTCCCATTTGTAAAGCTAAGCACTATCAACACCGCACAAGTTGGAACACTTGTGCTGAAGTTGGAATAATCAAATCCCTGCATAAAGAAGTAAGCACGTTGCGTCATTGACATGTTTGGGTTGTTTTTTGAAGCCATATTTTGGAAGATCCTTTAGTGACAATAGCCTGAGTCACTCATCACCTGTAATTAATATGAAGCTGCTTAAATTGCAATAAGGTACCAACTGCACATGGAAAAGGACTTCAACAGAGACCTGGAATCTATTTGCTACAGTTATATTTGTGCTCATTATACTGGCACAAGATACAATGTTTTATCATTTAGGAGCACAATTCCAACATGCAAGCTGTTATTAAGCGCTTACATGTTTTTATTACAAAGTGCTGTTTAAACTGTGAGGCTAATCAGACCAGCCTTGATATTACCATCGCATGCCAACAGGAATAGAACTCAACACAGCATCTCCAATCAAGGGGTTCCTGGCCTGTCCATATACGGAATCTCTGGGAAACACAGATATAGATAATATCTTCAGGAGCGTATCTGTATCACTGTCTACACACGGGGAAACAACGTTTTGTGTTGTGTAAAATAACAATGGCATCTGGGGGTGGGGATGATATTTGGTACAGATACCCACAGTGATGAATCTTACTGACTTTTGGTTTTGAGTAAAATGTCTTAACAACTGCTTAATGGTTTGTTATTTTGGCATCCATTTTAACCTGTTTATCGAAATTAAATCACAGCAAAAAGTTACTTTTGGGTTCCTATCGCTGTAGTATACCTGCCGACGTGCGGCTTGCTACACACAGTGTATACAGCTCGTGAAAACAAGTTGCGATGTAACAACGTTGTGATGTCGTGTCCATTCTGTGCATCCTGACTGCAGCAGAAGGGCTCCAGTAATTACGAGCTGGCCAGCTTTACGATGAGTCAGCTAAAGGACACCGGTACAGCATATTCAGAGCAAATGCCAGAGAGCAATACCATCCTGAAGGGATGGTGCTGCGAGGGACGCTCCAAGTCAAACCCTTTATCGTGAGCGGTACAACGTACCACCACAGTCTACTTCAGTCCCTCACAGATGTGAGGAGACGCTGTGAGGGGGTTACGAGGGAGTAAGTTTTGGTCTCACGTGAGTTGAGAGACAACTAAAGAGATATGGTGTCTTTATCCATGCTGAACTACACCATTCTTCTCTGCTGGCTCCTTTCAAGAGGGATATATAATTGAAGTTACACAGGAAGGCAATACTAGATAAGCGACGCCGTCTTTCCAGCAATTAATTAAGCGACGACACCAGGACACTGAGCGATGCTGCAGACAAATGCACAAACGCTTGCAGCTGCAATAAAAAAATGATTCCACGCTTATTAAAGCTTCTTAAGTTGTGAATTTACAAAAGTTAACAGCAGTGCATACCGTAAAGTTTAGTCATAATATCTAAATCTGATCTATGATCGAGGACAGCAGTGACAGCAGTAGTACTCCCGTTGTAAACATGAATCAGGTGTGTTTCTGGGTTAACTGGACTGAAATAGAAACACACCAACACTCTGTGGACTGCTCACATATTTGACAGGGATCTAAAACCACACGTGAAGCGTCTCAATCGTTTGGCCCGAATATCAGGTTGATTGCCATCTAAAGGTCGGTGGCTTTTATGACGGCCTCTGTACAAGGAGCACAGCAGATGTTACCGCACAGCCGTACGTGGACCGCAGATACCACGTTCAGCTGATTCTCAGCATCTTCTACTCTTCTCTCTTTTATATCAGAGTGAACCGGATCTCTGTGGGTTTGGACTGTTGGTCGGACACAACAAGACATTTGAAGACCTACCTTGGACTAGTATTGTCCAGGTGTCAATACATTTCTATACTGAATATTTGAAACGGTATCAACACACATTTTTCACAGTATCAGTGCAAATACACCATTTTTTATCGATTATTAAAAATCTAAAATTGACTGCCCTCGATGTTGTGAACTTTTCCCTGTGGTATCGAAAATGCTTTCTAAAATTGATCTTTTTCAATGTATTGTCCAGTATTGTGACGACGCTAACTTGGATTCGGAGAAACCGGAAAAGACATTTTTTATTATTTTTGGACATTTTATAGATCAAATGATTAATCGACTTATCAATAAAATAACTCTTACAAATAATGGACAGTGGAGCCCTACTGCCCGGTTGATTGAGTTCACTAAAAGTGCTTCCTCTCCTTCTCAGGACAGCTGTTAAAGATAAACAAAGTAACAAGATGTTGGTGGTGTGGCGATACTTTGGCTACTTCAGGCCCCGTTTGGCCACAAAGTGGATAAGACAGTTTTAAAATGACTTTTTTTTGCTGCTGTCACATTTCACTTTATGTGGCCTCATTTTTCACTGCAATATCTAAGTCCTGCATCTCTCTGGAAACAGCAGAATCAAAATTTAAAAAAAAAACAGAAGTTGAATTTATTTGATCATTTATTTAAGAAAAATTGGAAAACAATGGAATCTCTATATCCAACATGTTTCAAGTGTTACCGTTGTTGTAAAAAATAAATTGAGGCTCCACATGCTACATATATTTAACGGCCACTTCAGTCGAAGTTTCACAGAATTTTTGTCACGTGACAGTTGGTCTCAGCTGAGTCAACCAGGGCTTCAAAGTTGCACCGAAGAGCACTGAATTTAATGTCTTTTACAGAATCTGGTTTGAGCAAACGGTTCATTTGGGGAAAAATTTCAAATGAGATATGTAAAATTAAGTGTTTTTGATGAAATATTATAATTTTAAGCTTCAATTTGGTTGTTTTTCTTGAGGGAAGTGTTTGTCACACATGATGTGTTCAAGGACGGTCAGAAAGATAATGAAATGATATTGTCTGTTTTTCAGCTTCTGGCTATGATAAACTGTGTAGTTTTGGCGATTGTGGTTGTGGGGTTCAGAGGGTTAAAGTGTGACACTAAACATAGAGGTGTGTACTCTGTGCCAACAATCAATCTACCATCTGAAGCTTGGGGGAATCTTTAACCTAAAATAAACTACACAGAAATACCAACCTGCTTTAAAATGTATATCAATATTGATGGGAAAAGGTTTGGGTGATAACATTTGTATCCATAATTGGCCAGTGAGTCTGGGGATAGTTGTTGTTTTTCCTTAATAATGATATGTTTCCTTGCAAAATGGAGCCCCCATGGGGGGAAATGTAGACTTACTCTCATCACATCGAAACTTTCCTACTGCTGAACAAACATTTCATAGATTCATGGAACAAATTAAAACCAGTGGGCCTTCCATGATACATCCTGTGATTACCAGGATGTGTGACCTCAATACAGGAAGTGGAGTGTTGGAATTAGAGAAACAATTTATCCAAAGCCACGGGGCACAGAGCAGGCCACCTCGCTGTGATTCAAGTTTCAACTCTGGTCTGCAATGAGAAGCAATGCACACCTACACACACACACACACACACACACACACACACACACACACACACACACACACACACACACACACACACACACGCTGAACTTTAAAGAACATGTACACTCCAGAGAGGAAATAACTCGTTTGAAGTCCTAAAAGCATAAAAATAGACTGATGGGAGTCGTGGCTCATTCATCTGGTCCACTGGCAGAGTCCAGGGGGGAGTTGTAAGATGTAAGTGAACCGGTGAGAGGTTGTTAAGTTATACTGAAATATGTTGAGTCACACTCGTCTTTTTTAATGCCACTTTTGTCGTGCGATCATGACAGGAATGTTCTTAGCTGTCAAGTCTCTATGCTCTGAGATCAGATCTCGCTCGCATTGAGATCCACATGCCGAGGTGGTCTGGCTCGCATTGAGTTCTGATCTCGGTAAGGTGTAGTATGCATGTTGGCACAATCCGGACAATCTATTAAACATGGGTCTCCATCATCTTCCCCACCTTACCGAAAGATCAAAGAGAAGAGAGGAGGAAACCCAGTAACAGCTGATTAAAACCCAACACTTCCCGATTTGGCTGCTTCAAAATAAAATCTTTTAAATAACAAAATATCGGGGGACTTTTATTGTGAAAGTTGTATAGGAAAGTGTGGAGATTTGTTAGGGGCTATCCTGCAATAAAACAAATCTACTAATACTGCAGGGAAGAAGAGTAAGCAGCTAAAATAACGGGGGACTTTTATTGTGAAGAGGAATTCAAAGAAAATATGTGTATGAGCAAATTAGCAGCTATTCTTCAATAAAACAAGTCTACTAATACTGCAGGGAGAACAAATAAGCAGCAAAAATAAAGGGGAGAAGAATTTCTAGGAAAATATGTTTATCACAGAATATGCAGAGCTTTGTAAGCAGCTATTATTAAAAAAACACAAGTCTGCTTATACTGTGGGGAGGAAATGACTTTTATTGTAAAGAAATTTAAAGGACATGAAATGTGTTTATTCTACATCCGAAATAAAAAGGGGCATCAGATCAATAAATTTATAAGTTCGGAGCACTCCTAATTTAAAAAGCCACACAGAAGGCTCAACAGCGAGATACTGCTGAACAGCCACAAGACTGCAATCCATGCTGTGAAGGAGACGCGAGTCTCTTCTTTGCTTGGTCAGCAGCTTTGTTTTTTTGCCAAGTAGCCACCCACCTACTGGGAGAACACTCATTAAGTGATCATACTGTAGGGATCATAAAAATAAGAAAGAAAGGGGTACTGGGAGAAGTTTCTGGGAGTTAGAATTAATTAGGCAGAAAATGCTCCATTCACACACACACACACACACACACACACACACACTTCACTCAAAAATACACCAAAAACACATCAGAGAATCACAAACGCAAGTTCAAAAGTTTTCCGGGAGCTCCAGAATAATCTCGTTTCACCCACGCAAACACAGAGCCGACATGCAGCGAGAAGGACCACACCAAAAACTAATCCAGCTGTAAATACATTCGTCTGCAGAGGTCAGAGGTCAGAGATGCAAACGAATAACTTCCCCAATCAGCTTAGAGGACCAACACTAATAAAAACCTGCTGTTTCTATCACACGCATAAAAACATGGAAACATGGACAGTGAACATTCTTGTCAAATATAGGAAGTCATGGATTGTCATGGACAAGGAAAAGGATGTAATCGTTAGAAGAGGAATTACTGGCAAAGCTTTTAGGACTGCAACTAACAAAGATGAACTAATTAATCAGCAGATTATTTATCTCAATGAACCGCTTGGTCTATAAAAAGCCCACGGTGCTGTCTTCAGTTCACGAAGAAGAAAACCAGTGTTAAGGAAAGTAGTCGAACGCTCGTCGCCTTGATGCAAATAAAACCACACTATTGTTTCTAATAAGCACAACGTCAACGGAGGCAGAGAGGGCTCAGTTATGTGGCGCAGCCTTTGACCACACCAAAGAAAACCTTATCGGCTCCTAACTTAGAATCATTCATCCTTGTTTTGTTTTTCACTGTCTTGATTCTCCTCTCTGGGACTGCAGTGTTTGTGAAACTAGTGATCTCCACTTGTTTTCTTATTGCTGCTGAGAATAGAGAGGGCTGGACAGCAGCAACTTGTAAGTAAGTGGAATCACTGGAGTCAGTGCAGTCCTAGCAGACTTGACAAAGCTCCTCCAGAGCCACGGAAGACTATACAACTACTCTCTCAGCTTAGGGTCGTGTTTCGCATACAGACCAACATAGAGATGCACCGGTTGCAATGTTCTTGGCCGATTCTGATTTCACTTCTAAGAACTACATTTGACAGCAGGGATCCAGACGAACCTTTTATTTTTGTTTTTTACCACCGTCCCAAAAAAATAATTACAACTATACCGAAGTCAATGTAAACTGTCAAAAAGGATCTATTCATAGTGGATATTTGGATAAAAACACTGGAAATTGAATTTTAAACACATGCTTTGATTTAAAAACAAATCTTGATATTAGTAGTTCTAATTACATATCATAAGCTACTTAGAGCAAGTGTTCTGAATTCCCTCTCTGATATGTGTTCTATAATGCAGTGAAAAGAGGAAATCAATGGTGGTATCAGCTGTTCTCATCAGCTGCTCACATCCATCCAATGGCACGGTGACACGCCTACATTGTAAGCCAATCATCTTGCTGCTGTCTCTTTTCAAATACGATTGTGTCTCTGTCTCTAGAACATCGATGCTGCTGTCACCGCCCCGCCTCCTCGCCGCCGCCCAGTCTACGTCGATCCATCAGCTTCACCAGCCTACCAGTCTCAGCTGAATCATCAGCCACCAGCACCACCGGTGTCTGGACTCCACGGGGAGAGAGGGAGGAGGGGGGGGTCTCTCTTGCTTCTGCTCAGGGCAGACGCCCCTCCATTAAAAATCTCCCCGTAGAGTCTAAACGCCAAAGACTCCGTCAAGGCTTTATTATCCCATATCGTCTGTTACGGCTTTCATACCAGCTCACAGGAAGAAGATTACCCAGAACTAAACAGGCTGGATGTGAAAGCACTCCTAAGATATTTCAATAGAAAAGCAAAACAAAAAAGGAAAATGCTCTTCATTTTTCCCCCATTGTTTACATCCATTATCCTCCAACATCACCCCCCTCCTCCTCCCCCTCCAGCCCTCTTGGCATGTTGTTGGCACATGTATTTACTGAGCTTCGTCATAACGAGTCCAGCTTAGTTCGGGGCAGGCAGCCTGTTAGCAGGCATATGTTCAGATCCTGGTTAAAGACACACTGCCCCCCCCAGGGGATGCTTTTGTGTGTGTGCGTGGGCAGGAGTAACAAGTATGGCAGCAGACGGTTGCCGTGGAGCGCAACCCCCGAGCGTCCATTAACACAGCCCACCATGTTCCCTTCTCCTCCCCTACCCATCGCTGAGAGAGAGAGAGAGAGAGAGAGAGAGAGAGAGAGAGAGAGAGAGAGAGAGAGAGAGGCCACTTGAAACCTGGAGGGATACAAGTTCACCCGAGTGTACGGAAGAGGAAGGCGACAGGAAGGAGCAGGAGAGAGGGGAGACGGAGGGAGGTTGGCGAGGACCTGAGTCAGACGGAGTGAGAGGGAGGGAGGGGATGACACAAGGTGAGGAAGAGAGGAAACCGGAGAGGAGTGGGAGAGAACAGAGAGACGGTCTGGCTCGGGTCCAGGGTTCTCGCTTCGCCATACGCCAGCTGGAGTTGGCAGCACTCGGCCAGAAGGCCGCCCGCTTCCGACGGCTAGCGTGTTCGCCCGTGTACACGCAGGGGCGACGCGTTAAAGCACGGGACCGTACATGCATAGCCGGTCGACTGAAGGGACGCTCTTCAGAAGTCGGTGCTCGTTTTCTGCCAAGTCGCCTGCCCTCCCCGACCACGGAAGAGACGAGGGAAGCCTCTTAAAAACATCTCCCTAAGTCGCCCCCCCCCCCCCTTCATTTGGCAGACGACGCCTTAAGTGTATCCTCTTTAGGCGGGACGTTACATAATTGCACATAACGTGTAGACGGGCCCCATTGGCGTACCAGAGGGATGTCAACGGAAGTGAACACGCGTTAAAACCTGCAAGACTTTTGGTGTGAAAAAAAAGTTTGAAAGCGTGACGACATGAAGCTTGTTTGATGTCATCAAGCTTCTCCTTCATTCGTCGTTAATCAGTGATGCTGAAGCACAGACGCTGCCCCACTTTCCTCCATCTCTCCTCTCTCTTGAAGATCAGTGGTAGGGAAGGGGAGGAAGGAGGAGGGGGGAGGTGTAAAAGTAGCAGGGATTCCTCTTCTTTTTTAGGATGAGGTGCAGCTCTACTTTCTCACCACTCAGCTGCATGTTGAGTCCAGGGATTAGGGGATGATGTCATTTTGCATTAGAGCTGTATTAGAGCTTTTGTTAGATGATTAATAGATTGTCAATCATTAGATAATTATTTTTTATTTATTTAATAATTTGGTTACTGGTTTCAGCTTCACAAATGTCCATATTCCCTTGTGTTTGGTTGGTGTTCTATGACAGTAATCTCAACCATTAGGTTTGGGACTGTTAGCTGGTCAAACAAAGCCATGAGATATTTATTTTGGGGGATTTTGGAAATTGTCATTGCCAAATTTCTATATTCTCTGATATTTAATATTCCAAACAATAGAAAAATAGCAATAGATTAACAGATGGTAATGAAAATGATCACTAGTTGCAGCCCTGTTTCTGAGGTCGTGAAAGATGACCCATCGGCTTTCAGACACAACAATGACCTTCTCTTTTAGCGCTCTACGGGGAGGTCAGAGGTCAGCTGCAGGTGATCTCCAGCCTATGGCGCCATCTTGTCAAACAAAAACCTGTGCTCTTCTCTACATGAAAGCACATTCAGATTTGTTAAAATGAAATAAAGTAAACTGTTTCAAGCTCACATGAAGTCACCGTACATGTGATCAAAGTTGCATCCCCCTTGACATGCCTGAGAAGCAGCCTCTGTGTGGAATCCACCCCGATGCGGTGCTGCCTCAGAAAGCGCTCCCTCTAACGGACACACAGCAGCTCAGACTCTGCTTCGGCAAAGAACGGCTCCATACGAAGAGGTTCATCCACTCATAGCATTTGTATGACATCTACACCAGCGCACCATGCCAATCACATTTGCCTTCGCATTTGAAGCCGGTGTGCTGCTCAGTGTAACCCAGCTGCTGCAGTCCAAAAAAAAACCCGTCCTGGAGCTCCAGGCGAGCAAACTCACACATGTTGGGAGGGACATGTCAACCCAAACAGCCCGCAATCTATCACCCCGGAGCCACAAACGACAGAACTCCCAGTAGTGCCGTTTAACACGCATGTCCGCGGTGTATTACAGTGGAAATAAACAGGTTGTCTTCTTTTTTTTTTTTCTTTTTTTTAAAGGTTTAACCAAAGGAGTTCCCTATCCTCCGTGTGTTACAAGTCATTTCACGGTTAACCGGCCCGTTTCCCTCATCATTCGCCGGCCGGGCTCCGCTCAGGTGCGGTGGTGAACACACGTATGAACTTCATGGCGTAGAGTGTGACATTTTCTTAACATACAAGCGACATATTCAAAGTTAGCAAACAGAGAAGCGGGAAAACGTTTTGTTTTTTTTAAAGAAAAAAAGCTAAGTTAAAACTTGAGCAATAAACGTCATTGGATACACACACTGCACTTCGACTCACCTTGAGCGGCCGTTCCTCGGGTGCTGAATACACTTGCTATCAAAGTGGCCACATACCAAATCATAGTACTATTGCCGGCCAGAAATAAACCTCATCATATCTCAAAGTGCCCCTTTCGGTTAATCGCTCATCGCCGAGTGTCCCAGGACGAACTGAAGCGGGCCGGTATCCTGTTTTCTTGTTAACCGAGCCCTGGACACTTTTCCATCGGCGCTTTCCCCTCTCTTCCCCTCTCCTCCGCTCTCCTCTCGCATCCTGAGACGGATCACCTGCGCCAATGAGACGAGAGCAGACGACGCAGTGAAACCAAGCGCGAGCTCCTAGATAACTGCGGCCCCGCCTCCGCACTCGTTCCATTGATGGGCGTGGGAGGAAGTCCGGACGCTGATTGGTCACCTGCGCTGTCTCTTTCTCAGATGGAGTGTTGCGTTCACTGAACACGGTCATACTCGGAGATTTCATGCTTAAGTTTCTCATTAATGGCCTTTGCAACCTTAACGCATTTAAATTGACATTATTGGAAATAAAATCATGATATCACGTTTTTAAACACTAGCTAATCGATTTAATAGTAGAGTTAGAAGCAAAAGATTACTCTTTTGTGTGCTTTTCTTCTTTTATTGCTGTTTCTATGTTATGTTTTATGTGTTTTTTAGGTACTTTGTGTTGAGAAGTGTTATATAATTAAAGACATTGCTGTTATTATTATTACAGCATGCTGCAGGGGAAAAAATACCAAACAGAAAACAGAAGGCAAAAGTTATGATTGTTGTGGTAACATGGTAACTATCCTAAGGATTGATTAAGACTGAAACTACCTTTTACAAGGACAAGAGGCCAGTTTTTCAATGAATGAGTTCACCCTTTATTTAGAAGCGATGACTTCGTAGTATCTCAACCACAGTTGGCAAAATCTAACAGGTGGTTACCCTGTGAGGGCATCCAATGCAAATCCCCCTTGCTCGTTTAAGATAGTAATACAACCATTGCTTGGCTCTAGGTGTTGATGTGTGACACATTATTTAGTTTGGTACTGAGGAATCAGGATTTATGCACAAAACTGCAAGTTTCTAAATTCTGTGTCGAAAAAGGATGATTGCGTTTTTTCACGTAGGACCTGAATGCAGCACCGGAGGGTAACCGTTTTAAGGTGGGTTGGAGTGTGAAGCCCGTATCGGAGCTGCGGTATCATCCTGCGCATTTCGACGAGAGGAATCCTCGAGCCTGACTGTGTGCATCATCATGTGGATCACTGCCATGTGCTACTACCCATACATTCAAATCCATCTGGAAAGAATGTCCACTATGTATGACTGAAGCAGTGTGTTGCACTAACATGGAAGATCACTGTAATCATAGAACGCCGACTAAAACAATTCGTAATAAATAACTTGAATACAGCATGATTCATCTTCATTGATACAGTGATTCATTCAGTCAAGGACAGTTTCAAATTCTACTGACTCAGTCGGCCTTGCTCATAGAGCACCCTCTGCCTCAGACTTCTCCCCCAGCTCCAAGTCTCAGGCCCCGGGGCTGCTCCTTCAGGAGGAGGAGGAGGTTCCAGTAAACGCCTCCAGCAATATGACAAATAAATCAATTCGAAGTTATTCGAGGTCCTGCTGTTTCACATTGCTAGTGTTCGTCTCATCATGTTTCTTATTCATGTCCAAATGTACCCAGCTTGTATATTTAGTTTTTATCCACACATTTTCCCCGCGCTGGCCCAATGATGACAACTGTGACAGATGCTACAAGTCATCTTGCAACATCAGATATTTGTTTTCCTCTTCAAGATACAGCACAGAAGATGTATTGGGAATTTTGATTGAATTCATGTTAAATTTGAATAATTTGTTGGAAATCTATTATTCCTCCTTGACAAAATTATGTTTTTAATTTAATAAAATGAAAATCTATTTTTTTCTGAAAGACCTATTGGATAAACCAGTAACATCTCCCTTAAGAATAATGTCTATTTTTTAAGAAGTTTATATATGTGTGTGTATATGTATATACAGTATTTATATATATACAGTATTAGGGTCATAACAGACTACAACTTTATTTTATACAACTAAATGCAAAATCTTGTAAATCTTGTAAATCTTGCCTGGTGAGTTATTTGATCCCTAAAAACTTGGCATTTATTCTTAAGATTAATTACATTTTTGACTGCAACATAAATGTTACAAGGGTGCTTATAGCGAAGAACTCAAGCTAGCTAGCTAGCTATTGCTCCAGCATGCGTGCTGCAGGAATGAGTCCTAAAACAGAGAAATGAGTCAGCATTTTTGCACTTCCGGCTCCCTTTTCTCCAAATTAATGGGTTTTTGTTTAGATGCCTGAAATAATGTCTGTGGTTAACACAAGCTCAAGATTTGTACTGTTTGTCCATGTGACAGTGGTGTAGTTTGTTTATAGCCTAACATTAGCTTTATACTTCTGGTGACTGCATTCACGCTTCAAAAATTAAAATCAAAAATCAAAACTTGAAAGTCTTAAAACTTGAAGTCCCCTCAATTCGTATGTAATTTTCTGCTAAATATACAATCATAGCATTGTCATTGGGAACATGGTAGCATGCTGAAAGCATTGCGACGTGTAAGCACAGCCTCACAGACTGAAGACTAGCGGCAGACTCTGAGTAGATTAATACAGTCCCAACATGGTGATGTATCATGTTACACTATACGCAGAGTCTTTGTTGTTTTGCAGGCTAATTCTAAAGATAGGAAACTTAACAAGAGAATCGAGTTTTGGTGAAAAAACAACAGGGAATTGATCATAAAACATTCTCCTGGTCCAAAGGTTTTACTTTTGTAAGTGAGGAACATAAGAGGGATTCTTATTCATCTTTTTTTTTTCTTTTTTATACTGACTGATAGAGATGTTAATGTAAAGCAGCATTTAGAGGCAAACATCCAGATACAAGATATCCTCTCTCACTCTCTGTCACACTCTTTTTTCTGGGGCCACCTTGATCTCCCTCTCTCCTTAAGGCCTGCGAGTCCTCAGTACTCGCGTTGGCTCTTCTTCCTCATGAAACAGCCAGGAGAGTTTGGCATGTCAAGTCCCAGTATGTCAGCTCCTGTGACCGACTGGCTACAGATGCAGCCGAAGGTCCTTTTCCTGATGCTAAACAGCCATTCAGACCGCCGCGGTGATGGGAGCGCAGCCATGTCTCACAGCTAACTGTCACACAGAGCAGTGTGCTATAAAAGAGCTGTGTGAAGTGCAAATGGTATATTCAAATTCAGCTTTCATGGCTATTCTGTGATCTACTTACACTCAGCTCGCATCAGGTTTGTGTTCCTCCTGGTGACTAATGAGCCAGGTGTAAACGTCAGCTGTTGGTCGTAGCTACAGACTGTGTTTATGTATGTGGTGATGAGGAAACTCTTGAAATTGAAATTCAGTCTCCCCGTGATGAAGCCTCTCATTTTAGTGTCAAGCATTATGATTCTGTCTCCTCTCCCCCTCTCTCACCCACCCAGTCCCACCCTTTCAAAATAAAAGCCCCACAAATACAAGATTCAATCCAAGAGTATGAATCTAAAATGCAGAAAAGAGAGTAGCACTATCTCAATTGAACCTGAATGACACTACCGGTAACATTGGCATGTGTATATCGCGATTTCTTCGGGCAGTAGAAGCCACACTGTCAAAATTTCTTTAGGAATTTTCTAGTTTTATTTTTGTTATTCATGTTTTTTTTCTCCATTGAATCGTATATTTGACACTGAACTCATTCATCTTTATCTCAGTGATAGTGTCCAAATGAGCATAAAATATCACTGGTATGTAAAAACTACACGGACAACAAAATAGATGTAAATGTTGATCAAAATCGTATTCCCTTCTGCTCATAATAAAACAAGTAAACAACTCAAAAGTTGACACTGTCAGGTCCATTCTTCATCCATTGTGTGCGGTCCCTTTAAGAATTAGGATTTGGGAGTGACGCGGATGTGAAAGCTAGTTTATTCGTCTTTCCTTTACAAGCAGGAAAATTATTTCTCTCTCTTTATTTGAGAAAAGTTCATATTTGTGTTGTCAAATTTCACTATGACCCTGAAATTCTGTCTCTTGTGTTATCATAAACTGAACGCAAACAAAACTACAGAGCAAAATCACACTTTCTGATTAAACCGATCTATGAACTGTCTGAGGCAATGGCTATCCGCGGCCCCAAATGGCCCCCGGATATCCAAAAGCGCGCAAACATGCCACTCTCCTTGAGGCTAAGCCCCCCCCTTTCTTTGAATCCTAGAAACGCCCCTGGTGTAGTGAAGCTTCATTTAATGGAGAGTAAATGGTAGCTCAGCTCACAACACTTTCAAAGTAGCTTACCCAACACTGCAAATACCATCGTGACATGTTGGATATTTATTTGTGATTTTGTGAAGAAAATGAGTCAGTTTGCAGAAGCTAAAATGAAATGAATGAAAGGAATGAATAAGTGTGTCGAAAGTCAGGAGTGGGTTGCTGTCTGAAACGTGTCCCATACTGAAATAGCTGGTCACAAACACGACTTCACCAATACACCATTTTCAGTTGCGTGGCATGTTGTTAGTGGGCTTGATGTGAGGGCTTTGTGTGACCTGGTGAGGGAGCTGGCTAATGTGGAAACAGGTTTAACATGTGCCTGGGAGCACTCAGTCTGGACTTGGGAGGGGATCAATGCCCCCCCTTGTAGCAGTTTGTCAATATGGCTCCAAATGGTGATTTGGCAGAGTGAGACTCCCCATTTTCACTACCTTCATAGTACTCCAGTAGTTTATTATGTTGGATCATGGTCCGATTTTGAAGCCTGACAATGTGTTTTTTGTTGGATTTGCAATTAGGAAACCAATTAACATTCAAATTTCAACTCCTTCAGGATATGTTATGGTCATAATAGTGTAAAATTGCTTTACAGCCATGCTAGTGGTGTGACTTTATTGTCGGGAATGTCAGCCAGCTCATCTGTTGCTCCACCAGTTTGGTCCAGACTGAAGTATCTCTACAACTATTGGATAGATTGTCATTAAAATATTGTTGAAACATTCATGTTCCCCAGAGGTTGAAGCCTGCTGGCTTTGGTTATCCCCTGACTTTTCAGCTGCTGTATTGGCACTACTAGAGGGTCAAATTTCCACTTATCCATGCAAAATATTTATATCTACTGCATAGATTGGCACATTTTGTGCAGATGTCACGGTCTCCAGATGATTAACCCCACTGACTTTGGTGATCACCTTGACATCTGTGTTTCTTATGGATTGATAAACCATTGCAACTGGCTTCCACATATGGCCCCATAGGGACGTTAAGAGTCGGCCCCGTGTTCACTACGTTATCAAGGGCGATGTCCTTTAAGCCAAGGACGAGGCAAGGTCCCAGCACTGAGCGGCCTGCAAACCATCATGGAGGCAGGTGGCTGCATCTGTACATTGCATTGATGAAAACACTGATGATGTTCCAACTGAACAAATATATTTAAATCAGGAGAGACTTCATTAGAATTTAACAATAATTTATTACACATGCATACAATTTGAATAGTGCAAAATCTTTGGTGATTGGACTCCATCCTGAAGTAGGATAATAGAGAGGTAGTGACGCTGAGGTCAGATAAGGCAAAATCCCCCTGGAGTCCAGACACTGGTGGTGGTGGTGGTGATGAAGGGAGTTGCTGCAATCCGACAATGAATGAGGACCATGACTGGGATGCTGACTGGAGGGTGGAGGAGGGTCGCATCCGATTTGAGCTGAAATGACAAGTGACAGTAGCAGAGAGGAGAACATTTTGAAAGTTTGACAGCAACGATGTGATTGGCTTAAGGAAACCTCGCAGAGGTTAATTTAAAGTGAACGCCCACAATCAGCTGATAGAGTAATCACAGGGATCCAAAAGCAAGTCAATCCCTGTAGACCCCCATGTTCAAATGCCCAAATTTACAGCAAAAGTAAACATGTTTTAGAGACCTTGTCACAGAGACTATGTCCATATTTTATAGTCTGTGGGTTTAATTTACTTATTGTGAGTCTCTTTGAAAAAAAGGCATCAGTTAAATGAATGTAATGTAATAGAATGTAATGATGCAAGAGAAGGATTGCAAAAGACGTTAATGAATATGATGGACAGTCTACAATGAGAGCTTGACAACAGGTGGTAGGGTGATGTGCGGAGCCTGATTCAGAGAATTCAGAGTTACTTGACACAGATATCACAGATAATTATCACATTGATCTCTTGGATTCTCATAGAAACAAAACCTCAGCTGGTAGGTTTATATATAAGCATGAAGTCAACATGTACATATTCATTCAAACAATTCTAGCTATATCTTCAGTGTTTAAAAAGCATATACATAGAAAATATTGTACGATTGGATGATAGGAAAAATAATCATGTGATTTCATTCAATCCATCAGAATCAGAATCAGAAATCAAGTGCCAAGTACGTTATACACACAAGGAATTTGGCTTGGTGATTGGTGCGTGACAATAAACATAGTACAATCGTAAAAGACATTGCAGAAAAATTTGCAATAGAATATGACAACCAAACAAACACGCACGTTAAAACAAGTATGTTATTAAAGTGTCATGGGTATATTTAAAGAGAAGAGTTTTGCAAGGGTGTGTAACTTCTTCAGCTGCCTCAGGAAGTACATCCGCTGCTGAGCCTTCTTGGTGATGGAGCTGATGTTCAGCTCCCACTTGAGGTCCTGGGTTATGGTGGTGCCCAGGAAGTAGAAGGACTCCACAGTGTCGACCAGGGAGTCACACAGGGTGATAGGGGCAGGTGGGGCTGCGTTCTTGCACCCAACTGAAACTGAGAAGTATAGCAACAGAAAGAGTGGCTGGGTGTTGGGAGCCTTGGTTGTGTCTGTGGAGCTGGCGGATGTTTTTGGGATCCCCTGAGAGCAGACCCACGAGAACTGTGATGGGGACTTTGTGGAGAGTCACATCTTCAGGAACAGAGGCAACAGAGCAGGGTGAGGCTGAGAGACGGAGGGAGAGTGAAGCTGCCTGATGGACGGTTGGACAATCTCAAGCATTATCACTACTTAAGATCAAAATGAAGGCCTAGTTTGAAGATGGGTGTGGCCCGAGCAAGGGCGCCAATAGTAGGGGGGTAGAAGGCGTAGCGGCTGGTGTGATCCCACTGACAGATGCTCTCTAGTTTTTAACTATTTCCTATATTTGTAAAGTCATTTTAAGCCTCTATGTTTTCTTATCCTGCCACTTAACGCTGCTATGGATCATCTAATTCGTATGCACAATAACTTAGACTCACAAAGGTTGCTGGTATTTAAGTCCTTCTGTCATAAAATGAGAGCACTTTCTCTGCTTTGATTCAAAAGTTTTATCGTAAGAACATGTGACAAATGAAACCTCTCACAGAGGCTGAGTCATGCCATTTTTGAGTTCAATGACATTATCTTTGATGACGTCACCATTGAAACCATAACCTACATCTGGGAATGAAAAAGGTTACATCCGATCAGGGGATTGAGCTTCTCGTAATGGCTTCAACCTTTAGTCTTACCAGTTTATCACAGCACTGGAAGGGTTTGTCAAACACCCAAACAATCAGCTCCACCACCATTCTGGACATTCATTACATTTCGGTCATAACTCAGGCCATATTTGATCGCTTTCATGAATACAGGCGCCACATTCTCTGTCTATGCACATGACTGGGACACAGTGGGCACTGGGGTGGAGTAGATCAATTAGGGTTGTCTGCTGGCCTTCCCCCTCGCTCGCTCTTTCTCACACAGTCACTCCCACACATATTGTGTCTCTTCGTCACCCAACCTTTCCCTAAAACCCAGGAGAGCTGAAGGTCCAGCTGGCATGCAGCCCAGGCCTCCTCCCCCTCAGACCACCATCACGGGGAGTGAACCAAAAAGCACAAACACAATGATATCCAAGTCACCACACAAGATACAAAAGAAGCAGACCGATGCATATACTGAAAGTGTCATTCCAGTCCCAAATTGGGACAGTATTTGACACTATTGATGGTCTGCTAATGCTTAGCTATGACAGACAAGGATGGTACTAAAATCATCTTTTGTAGGAAATTAGACTGTCCAGTAACAGGAAATATATCACAAATAACTCAAGGAGATGTATGTACATAGAAAAGAGAGGAGGACCCAGGATGTATCCTTGAAGAATCCCATTAGTAAATTTAACATCAACAAGAACAAAATGGCGCAAAGAAGCAATCAGATGCACATTGATTAAGCACAACTTTGTGATTTCTTCTGTATACTGAGATGTTTGGAAGTATATTTAGTCTTTTGTGATTGAACATGTGAAATACCACATTAAAATCAAGCCACACTAAATAAAAGCTCACAAGCATCTGTTGCTACAGTAAAACATGCCCATGATGTAATTCTTGGTAAAAAGAAGTCAACATGTTTTAGTTGGAATGCAAACTATTTTTAATAAGCATTACAATTGGAATGAGCAATTCATTATTTATACTGAACCTAAGGTGCCATGAGGGGAGTAGGGCTTGACAAGTGCTCAAAATATGAGAAAACAAAGCAACTGATCAAAGGGATGATTTTGATGGCAGGAATAAGTTAGCCAGTACTTCTGACCTCTGTAGTTCTAACACGTTTTCACCCCTAACTCGTCAAACAAGGCAGCTTGGTCAGCAGTCCTACGCTTCAAACTACGACGCTCTTCGTACCCCTCATGTCCGAGTTGCCAACTTGGCGACATTCTTGCTAGATTTCGTGAGTTTTCAGTCACCCTCTTAGCAGCTTTATTTTTAAAACCCAACTAGCGACTTCAGACCATCAGACAGCAGGAAATATATTATTCATTGTAATTCATTCCCAATGAATGGGGTCTCTCTCTCTCCTCAGGCAGTCGCTCGCTCGCTCTGCAATCGACACAATGACGAACCGATGACTTTACCGTCATGCAAATGAGTGTATGATGTCATCTGGCGACTTTTAGTGACTTTTGGAGCTAATAATAGCTACTTTCATTGGAAAAGGGTCGGCAACACTGGCTTTGCGCGTGTCAGTTTTGCACGTGTCAATTTCTGTTTGTTACACTGTATACACTGTATTTTCAGAAAAAAGTAAGAAGATTGTGGTTTGGATTAAAATAAGGACGTTTGTTGTGTAGTTGAGAAGGCTATGTTACTTAACTTTACATAACCTCCGTAGCGTTACGTAACTTAAGCGCGTAATTTAAATTAGGCAGCATTGGCATTGGCAAACAGCAAGCTGGTGACCACCAGCCCCCTAATATCTAAATAAGGTTAGGTAACATTAGGTCAGGTAAGGTTATGTCAGGTTAGGTTGGGTCAGGTTAGGTTAGGTTAGGTTAGGTTGGGTCAGGTTAGGTTAGGTTAGGTTGGGTCAGGTTAGGTTGGGTCAGGTTAGGTTGGGTCAGGTTAGGTTAGGTTAGGTTAGGTTGGGTCAGGTTAGGTTAGGTTAGGTTAGGTTGGGTCAGGTTAGGTTGGGTCAGGTTAGGTTAGGTTAGGTTAGGTTGGGTCAGGTTAGGTTAGGTTAGGTTAGGTTGGGTCAGGTTAGGTTAGGTTAGGTTAGGTTGGGTCAGGTTAGGTTGGGTCAGGTTAGGTTGGGTCAGGTTAGGTTAGGTTAGGTTAGGTTGGGTCAGGTTAGGTTAGGTTAGGTTAGGTTGGGTAAAGTTAGTCTAGATAACGTTGGGATATTCCATTACAGATTAAAAATCATGGTGATCGTTTTTGGAATGAAAGTTGATTCAGAATGCATTATGTCCCATAAAATAAATTATTGAGGGTGGTGGCCAGGTGTGTAGTCCCTGCTTCGTGTTTTTCCATTCAGTCTCAGACAAAACTGTTGCCACTTCCGTTCATTCAACCACTTAGTGGTGAACAGAAACGCTCTTCATGTTCCCATAGCCAGTCAGTGTTTTACGGTTTTCTGAAGAAAAGAAAAGACTACTCTCTTCAAACTGAGTGTCGCAGCTCTATAAACATTTTCAATGAAGATTTTGACATGGTAGCCTTCAGACACTATTAGACAAAGTAATCCCCCTCTGGGTTATACAGAGATAAAGGTACAATACATCCACTGAAGGCCAAAGGTGTTTGCAAATGGAAAAATCAATACATACTCGCAAATGCCATTTTAAAAAGGTATTTAAAGATACTAAACTAAAGTTAATGCTCTTTTGTGTGTGCAAAACAAATCTAGAAATGCACGCACTGTGCCAAACACGTCTTTCCCATTATAGCACCCGATTTGAATAATTCTTGTATTTAAAGAAGACGTGGTGTCTGCGATCGTGTCACCGTGTTTCTCTGCTGCCAAGTAAAGCTCGTATTTTTAGTCTGTTTTGTCGTTCTTTTGGTTAAATGCGAGACTAATGTTCTTCCCATTTATAGGAGGCTCGTGGGAGAGGCAAATCCTTCCAAATCACTGAGCACAACTCGTTCCTCCAAATAACTCAACTCATCTCCAGTTTCCAATTTAAAGAGGGCGTTCTGCTCTCACACACACCTGTGACTCAAACCGCTCAGAATGACGCCACGGCTTCCTGTTTTCAGCCAAATTTGAACAGATGCTGCAAACAGCTGTCTGGACCTGCGTTTGATGTGATGAATGTGAATAAGTTGAGTATTTAATTAACATTTAACAGTCCAGTAGATGCTGTTCATTGGGATGATCTTTGACGAAAGATCTACTCTGAACGCAACGTTGACTGCCTCTGCGTGGCTGACCTGACATTTCAGCCTGATGATGTGGAAGTAAAACTCAAAATGAATTTCTGAGTTGAAAAGATCTAAGTAGAAAAGATCTCACCCTCTAAGTAGCTTTCAAGCCTCAGTAATCTTCAAGTAACACGAAGCCTGGAGTTCTATATGTTCTTCACAGGCCTTTACGAAAGTATCTTTATTCTTTTATAACACTCATGTATTTATTAAAAGGATAGCGTTATACACTGAGACTGCTATGAAAGCTTAAGTAGAGGAGGACAACCATCTCTCATATCCTTCAATTTGCAATTGTATTTCAAATGTGTATTATTAATTTGCTGCCAAAGTCCATTTCAATCTCGCCGATGAACAAGAGAATTTGACTTCACCATCATTCATAAATAATCTGAAAGAAATATCCAGCTACAGTAAGTGCCCCTCTGTCATTATGTCCTCGTCAATCATCATGTCCTTGGCTTTCATTACTTGTAAAGTTATTATATCAATGTCTGTATATTTCTTTCCTTGATTAGATAGAATAAAGAAGCGGCCTTTAAATTTGTTAAAGATATACTACATTTGCATTGATACCACACGTCTATGGCAGAGTTTGAGCCACCAGGGCACCTTTCTGTTTTTTGATCATGCCAATGTGACGGATAGAAGCGCCAGACAGGAGACTGCAGAGAAAGCCCCTGGGCGATATCAGAGGAGGAGCAGCTTGAGTGTGGTAGTGTGCAGAGTGCAGAGAGAGAGAGCTGCCATTTCATGAGTCGCCCGGAAACGCAACCTGTTTGTTTCTGCCTTTCAACTGGTAGGAAGTTCATAAAAGTGTTGCGATGACTGTGATTAAACCTTGGATACTTCTAAGGAGAAAACACCCCCACTTTCACAATGCAATGCTCATGCAATGGTTTACTACAGTGATAGCAGATTATCTCATTTGAAATTTATGAACTGCCACTGGAGAGCAATGCAATCAAGGCATGAAGTGTCATCCTGGTGTAAGAGCCACTCCAGTCCTCCAGAGGGACCACAGGCTTCCCGTCCTGAACTTTGTACCTCTCAGCACTTAGGAGGAACGCTGTGCTAAACCTACTGCGGCTATTAATTAGCTCGCATTCTACTGCATGGCCTCGTTCCATAGCTGCTGGCATCCCCATGAGTGCTGTTGTGTATGTTTGATCTATAACTTTTGAAAAGACTGAAGGCTTAACTGAACCAGAAACATAACTGTGCATCCATCTAGCTGAAGAGAGGAGGAGAAAACGAAGCCAGAATGACACCAATTTGCCGTCTTGGATGTCTGGGCCTGCCACAGAAATCCAGTACAGGTGAAACAGGTACCAATCAGAACTCATGAATCATATACATGGTGAGGCCTGATTCTCACTTAATCTACCTGCAGTATGTGGACCACAGGAAGGCTTCGAAGGAAAACATACAGCCAGGTGACACCAAATGTTCTGCACATACAAATAAGCTGAGCAGTGGTTTGAGTCTATCTTAACGAAATGCTCACATGCCAGATCAATGTTGAGAGAGTTATCGGTGACTGTAATCATTAATCTTCTTCATACTGGCCTTGACAGCACACTGTAAGAACAGAGCGACAAAATAAAGAGTCCTTGTTCTGTGCAAAAATGCATTCATTAGCTTAAAGCTGAGATGAGGCTGGGGCTGCCAATTTTCAAGTGTTTTTAGTAAAAGATGTCCTGTTTGTGAGCTGCGCTGAGCTGAAGCAGAGGGGTAAGTACTGTGAATTCAACTCTGCTACATTCATGTGCTATTAATTGTTTTTGTCCAATACATTTTTAGATGAAATCCACTGTCAACAATTTTTGTATTTCCTTTTTATACCACTCGCAAATCACAGGGTGGGGTCAGGGCAGCTTGGATTTGGTAATGCTAATGCACCTGGAGGCAACCGTTGGTTCCTCTACACGGTAGGAAAGGGAGGGGTAGGTATTCAGTTGGTTGCAATCTGAAAAAAACACCACTAGAAGCCACTAAATCCTACACACTGGAACTTTGTGTCAGTGTTTACCTTTTAAATACAAAGCAATACATCACCATACCACCTAGCCCAGTATCATGGCAGGTCGTGATACTATACGAATTGTAATCTATTGGTTTCCTGTAAAGGGACACAAGTTGTCTGGTTTTTTGGTGTCGCTCAGGACAATAACAATACAAACGGAAAGGTAATTAGGATTTTTTTTTGGTGATGGACACACAAATTAAACACATCCACGTGACTATGCAACAGTCAGAGGTAGTGACGTTGGCATTAAATCTCAAGAAAGACCTCTTTTGGTGGGCAGGACCAGGGCTTGGTGGGTCCAATGAACAAAGGCCCTTCAACCATGAGAGCGGTGTTTGACACTATGTGTCCCAAAGTGTTGTTGTGGTTTTGTAGCCTAAACCTAACTGTACTTAGTTATTTTAAGCCCAACAATGTTACCCAACAAAGTGGTTTTGTTGCCTAAACCTAACTTTTGTTTTGTTGGGTGACGCACTTCTGAAACGTCGAAAACCATCGTAATCTGGTAGAAAATATATTTCCCTTGAAAGGTAATTAACATTTTGTTTTGTTGTCTGTAAAAGTAAATTTTAGAAGACCAGGCTTATAAATCCACTAGTACTTCTAAGGCTCACTAATTAACATACTGTATATAAAATTATATCTTGTCTGTTTGATCCGAACAAAAGCTCATGTTGATTTCATCCCACTAAACCTGATTAGCAGCCACGGCCAAGGACACATTTTGAGGTATATTTTGTTTCCACCCTTATATCAATATATTTCAAATTATTTCTCTTCCTGTTTCAGCAGCAATGCTGGCTCATGCTTTGTTCTTCATGGCCACTGCCTCCGTTCTTCCAAAGTGATGTAGTAGGCGGCGGAGCTCAAACTGCTTGCAGTACAAAGTATCCTGTCATGGTCAAATTAGAAAGACCTTAGCTATAACTTCAACTCCTAAAAGAAATCCTTATGGTTTTTTATGGGAATAGGACCTGAAGGATCAGAGTCAGATGTTCATCATATTTCTTCCTCCAAACACCTTGGTCCCTTTATTTTCATGCACAGATAACTTACTTGCCTTTTAAGATACCTTGCTCATTTTAGGGCGTTTAAATGCCCTTAACAATGACACATTCAATCACATCCTGATGAGCCTGGCTGACTAAGAAGAAAAGGGTTAAATCTGACCCCACTTGGGGCCATTGGATGGCGATGAGATGATTAAATCTCAAAAACTGTTAAGTAGAGTCAAATTGGGTGCAGAGCAGATATCCCTCAATAATCAATCACTTTAGACAATGCCACCAGGACAAGTGTTTTTTTTTATTCTTGTGGAATGAGATGAACAGTAGTAGAAGTAATCATCCATCTTTGTAGAACAAGCTTTAGAAAAAGCCTCTATAATCCAAGGGGAATGGCCCAAGCTTGTCCTCTTGAGTTGGCAGAACACGCAAACACCTGGTTGCATGTCAGAAAAGCTGAAGTTCGTGCCAAAGATGTAGAAAAAACTATAATCAGAGGGACATTGATTGCTTTGCTCATGATAAAGGAGACTGAGAAAAAGCATCCAATGCAAATGGCTAGAGTCATGAGGTCATCAGTTCAATAAGTAAGATAAAACAAGTACATTCATTTTATTCAATTTACACTTATTTGTCACTTTATTTATAGAGCTATACAACAGCTCTGCCATAAAATCTATGGTGTTTATGGTTTTTGGTGACATTGTCAGAAATGTGCCAATTATAAGTTAACTATTGAGGGCATAGTTAAATGTGGTGTCGTACGGGACTACATTATATATGAGAAACACATCTCAGTATAATGCAGTCAATACAACACCATCACTAACTATGACCCAGGCGGCAACAAGCAGTTCTGAAAAGTGAAGATAATGCTAAAGTGCCTTAAACTTGCCTTCTCTCTAATGGCCATCAGGAGGCGACTCCTCTGGTTGAAATAAAAGTGAGATTGTAGTCTATGAGAAAATTACACTACTTCTCACATGATTCTTTTTACCTCAGCACATATTGTAAACATGATGTTATGGTCTAAATACTTCTTTAATACAGCATAATGTCTATTTAGTAGATTATGGTCCCATATAGAATAAAATAGACCATAAAGCAAGCTTTAGGGCGGGGCTACATGTTATTGACAGGTCGCTACCACTACCAGAGCCGTATTTAACGTCTCTACTTCACTCCTCCACAATCCTAATATAGTCACTTCCGCTCACTTGTTGCAAAAAAAGACGATATGGCGACGGGCAAAAGCCAAGTTGGCGACTGCCAAAATGCTGAATTTGAGGCTTAGAAAACCGCAGTCCACAAACCAACGGATGACGTAATGACGACGACTACGTCCACTTCATATATAAGCCTATGCTATGACCTCCAATACTAAAGCATTTGGAGTAGCAGTGCAAAACATTGCAGCTATGTTAACTAGATCGATGTTACTGATGTGATGAGTTGGATGAGTGTATGTGTGCATTATGCCTTCACGTGCTAACGTCTGGGTTCACTAAGCATCCAAGGATATTGTTTTTTACACCCAGTAAAAATCAATAATTCAATCAAGTAACAACTCTCTGACAGTGTCAAACTTCAACATTACAGACGTCCTAAAAGTAGACTTTATGTTAGAACTATTGAATTGTATGAGTTGTTGCTGCATGTTGCTGGACTGCCAAAGTAAACCAAATCACTGAGAGGAAACATGCAAACTTCACAAAAAAAGGGTCCAGACTCAAGACCAATGAAGCAGTGCTGTATAATGGTTCTGGTATAATGGTGAGGACTCAGAAGCAGGACGCAGAGACACGGCAGGTAAGATGAATGGAGGTTTACACTATTCACTTCTAAAGGGACCCAACAAAAAGACACAAACTGGGGCAAAAAACATTTTAGGGGGGCTGAAGCCCCCCTAAAATGTTCTTCAGCCCCCCCCCCAAATAATTTGGCATTATTGGCTTAAAAAAAAAAAAAAATAGTTTTTTTTTTTTGGTGATGTCATTAAATTAAACTATTGTTTCTCACATGGACAAGTTATTTATAACTCTAACATGCTACATATGTGCGTGCGTTCTGGTTTGTATGTTTTCTCCCCCTTCAAATTACAATCCAATAGCCTATCATCATACTTAACGATATAAAGTTGACACTGTCAGGTCCATTCTCCATCCATTGTGTGCGGTCCCTTTAAGAATTAGGATTTGGGAGTGACGCGGATATGAAAGCTAGTTTATCCGTCTTTCCTTTACAAGTAGGAAAATTATTTCTCTCTCTTTATTTGAAAAAAGTTCATATTTGTGTTGTCAAATTTCACTATGACCCTGAAGTTCTGTCTCTTGTGTTATCATATACTGAATGCAAGCAAAACTACAGAGCAACATCACACTCTTTCTGATTGAACCAATCTATGAACTGTCTGAAACAATGGATATCCACGTCCCCAAATGGCCCCAAAAAAAATGCAAACATGATGCTCCCCTTGGGCCTAAGCCCCTCCTTTCTTTGAATCCTAGAAACGCCCCTGGGAGGCAGGCATACTAAAGCACCAAAGTGCAAAGGGGAGAACACAATAGATGATCTGGCAAAGGGGAAAGGGGCGGGTGAGCACGTGGGGTTGATGATGAGTTGCATGGAGACGTCTTAACCAGTGGTCTTACTGTGGAGCAATGAATATGACACATTGGGAAGGACAGTACAAAGAGATGCCTACACAGGTTCTGTAGGTACCTACACAGGTTCTGTAGGTACCTACAGGTTCCTGTAGGTACCTGTAGGTTCTGTAGGTACCCGTCACATTTTTGTGAACAATAATTTTTTTATTTCTTCACAATATTTTGTGGCTTGGAAGAAACATTAAATTGTTATTACATTTTTTCTAATTATGTTGCTTTTAGAAGTAGTTCTGGTGACATTTCATTCCTCCCTAATTGAATTTGATGAATTAGTAGAATATAAACATTATTTATTGGAGACCGTAACCAGTGTTCCGTGATACATGCAAGAGGTAATTTATATTACATTAGTACCCTACAATGGCAAACAGATCTCGACACTGCTTTTGTGTGAAAGAGGCCTAAGAACACAATTCCTCATTAATACCGTAAATGCCACTGTTGCCTGACTACCGTATGGTCTTGACGTGACATGATATGCACAGCTCATGCCCATCTGCCACTGAAATCCTTGCGCTCACTATACTCCTAGTGCCGCTACTTCTCCGGTGTCACAAGACTCAAGATGCTCCCACATGTATGTTGGATGTATTTTTTATACACTACTGCTGCTGACATGCAAACTTTCCTGTGCGTTACAGTAATCTGTCACAGAAGCAGCAGCAACACTCAGATGGGGTGGAGAACATTTTTTTTTCCACTAAAGAGAAAAACCTGGCAACCCCGGAAGATCAAAGACACATGGCACACGTCTATTGATCAAAGTTAAAGTGATGCTTCTACTAATAATGGGTCATGCACTAATTATGTTATTTAATCTAATCAACCAAGGAGATAATCAACAAGGACGATTCTTCAAAACCCAAGATGACATTGAAGTCTTTTTTGCCAACATTTAAAAAATTCTATTCGATCTATTATATCTGTGCTTGGCACTATATGGTTATGGTTGGGTAATGTTAATAACATTCGCTTACTCAAGTAAAAGTACAATATCATAATATGAAAATACTGCATTATGGGTAAAAGTCCTTCATTCAAAACCCTGCTTAGAGGGTCTCTACATCGAATTCAGAGCAAATCTACAATTGAGGCATTGCCTTCACACGACTCAACATGTAGATGGTTGAGCCGGCGGCTAGCAGCAAACAGCGCTAACAGTGCAAAACCATGGTAACAGGGCTGACAGAAAACAGTGTTTTGCCATGAGCTAGCCAGTGGGGCACACAAACAGGGACTCACGTGTAACCAGCTCAGCTACGTAAAGAAAGTACGGAGAAGATTCGATGGCAACACACACAGAGGTGGACAGCTAGAGAACTCCACTATATCCTTACAAAGCAAATAGTTGTTTGATGCTATATTAATGCTCTGATATGTCGTATAGAGAACCTTTAAGTAAAATATTTATCATCTAAATGTACTTAAAGTATAGAAAGACAATGCCGTCTGTGTCTGATATATTATCAAATATATAAATTACCATTGTGGGAAATGAATAATCCTGCATTTTTAGATAAAAGCAAAAAGTGATGTTTCTAAATTGAACACAATGCACCCGCTATGTCACGTCTGCTGCGCGCCAAAATCACTTTCAGCAAAAAAGACATCCTCTTATCCCACCTCTCAATCTGCAGGCACACCTTTGCATATCAACGAGAGCGCATAAAACTGCATAGTCATCCTGTCGAACAGAAGGAGCTGGATGATGAGGTGTAGAGGTGAATGAAGAGAGGAAAAGAAAGGGGAGCTTGTCCAAACAGGGGCAGGACAAGTGACAGATGCAAAAGTACCCGCTTTGAATGATATCAGCTGATTGAGTATTTTATCAATCATAGGTTGGATGGCCCCTCTATTTGGTTCCACTGCTCTGTCTGTGCTTTCTTTCTCCAGGGCAGCAGACCTGATTGGGGAGTAATCAGTGGCGTTGGGCACACCTGGGCCCGGTCTGACTGCATAAAGGCCTGAGCAGCAGTCATTTGTTGGCAGATCTCCTCTCATCCCGCACCTTTGATGTGGCTTTTAGTTTCTATTTTGTATTTTATAACACTAATGCACATGTTCACACATGCACTTCCTACACTTCTGACTTTACAGATTCCTCCCATCCATTGATTTGACTTCTATTGAATTACTCTTTGGTTAATAAATAACTTTATTTTTAAGTATACTACCATTTTTGTCGTAGCTTGAGAGCCCGGCTGTGGCCGCCTGCAAGTGACATAATATATCGACCGGGCATTGAAAGTTTCGTGGTACAATAACGACGATAACAACCATCTTTATCATAGACCATGATCATGTTTTTAACCGTAAACCTTATTTATGACCTTAGCCAAGTAGGTTTGTTGCCTAAACCTAAACAATTGTTTCACAACATTTACTACGTGGCATTGTGCGTTTCTGCAAGCGTGACACGGGGCGGATATGAGAAGTATTTATGAAACAGATTTTTGGTCTCGAAACGACGACATTCAACGTTTCCCGAGGTGTGCAGAAACATATAATGCCATAATTGTTTTCTGGCTACACCTACTAGTATGTTCAGAAGGTCGTTATGATCTATTCACATGGTTGAGCACCGATACAAATACGAGAAGACGACCCTGACTGCTAGTCAGTAGTATTTACGACGGGAACAAAGGCAGAAGTCAAGTGATGACCTTTAAAAAGCAACGATGTCCTTGTTTGAAAGAGGTCAAACAATCACAGAACTTTCACCCAGGAGACCATTGATCGTGTCCCTTGTGAAACTAAAAGTCAATGTTTACTTCAGTAAATACTTAAGTTATGTAACTGGCATACTTCATTTAACCTAGAGCACGCCTTTCTCTTCAGATTTTGTTGCCTAAACCTAAAGTTGTTTTGTTTCAGTTCATATCAGTATGTTTCCCTTTCACATCGTGGTTGGTGCAGCATGGCCCTTCTTCAGCGTTAGAATGGTAGCGATACCCGCTGATGAAGGCCATTCATTCAGATGAAAGCGTTCTAAATGTGTTCAATGTAATCTGTGACCTGAAAATGCATTCTTTGAGATGGAGCACTGAGGACAACTGATGCGCAGTCACATGGACAGATTGTTAAATTGTGCGGCAAAAAAGATACCCTTGTGATATCTGAGTGGTTTATATGATAGAGATGATCATTGACTGATAAGATTTGATTGTATTTTATGAATCTACATCGTGTTTTTTTCTCAGGAAGTGTTTAAGGCCACTGTTTAAACAGCATGGATGCACATATGAAAGAGGATAGTATGGTCTATCATCTCCACTTGTATTAATATACTCATGTCTAAGTGGTGTTAGTGGTCGAAATGAATAGCCACTTGATTATAACGAGATCTGGATGAGGCCAGTCCAGGACATTAACATTGTTGTTTTATAGCCATTCTATTTAGCTTAAGCTCTGTATAGAGCTCTATATATGGGCTCATTGTATGACTTGAAAACAAAGCTCATGTTGGGGCAGGTTTTTTGCCATCAGGTTTTGCATCAGGTGTTACATTTCTATATTTTGTTGCATTTGTTTTCCCCTCGACCCTCACAAGCCTCTCAGCATGCAGCAGAGAGCCCCACCATGGCATGATGCTGCCACACCACCATGCTTTATAGTGAGACTGGTATGTTAACAATAATGTGCAGTTTAGTCTGATGGCTCAGTTCTGGTCTGATCAGACTAGTGGTGTTTTGGGGGGGACAAAGACTGTGGGGCAACAACTACTTTGAACAGATACAAAACCAGAAAATTATGAATAATGTGCTATTTCACATTGTCAAACACTTTAACATGGTGATAATTGACGTGGTGTTCTCCGCAATTCGCAATTCGTATGCAGTTTGGATGGCTATGTTAGCCCAATTTTTACCACGTTGTCCTGCTGTTAGCAGTTAGACATTTTTTCCTGGACAAAACCTCCATGTTAAATCTAGGATCATTTTTCCCCACATAGCGGCCTACCAAGCCAAGAGCCTGTAAAGTCCCCCAAACCGGGACCCTTAGGTGTACTGCAAGTTCATGCCCGGGAACCTGTATGCGCTTATGCATCAGGATGGGGGACGAACTACTGACAATTGTCTCTTGCAGTGTGTGCAGCACGCAACAATTTTATTGCCGGATACTTTACGTAGAGAGGGGAAGGCCTCCTGGAGCGCTTTAGAACCAAACAACATTCTCTTTTGCCGTGACAGCTAACCGTTAGCGTTCTGTCAGAAAGAGCCACAAGCTTCATAGCAACTATGTGACACATTTATTGATTGACACACATACCAACAAATCAGAGTTAAATTACAGATAAGTATTATGTTTTCATATTGGGTTAGGTAATATGAGCAGGGCAGACCATGATAAACGTCTGTGTAAGCGCTGACAACTAGTATATTAGAATATTTGAAACTGGGACAAAACTGGGACATTTTAGTATTTTACAGATATTTGTCAGGACTCTTGACACCGATCTTGACAGATGTCCTACGTCCCTCTGTGTCCTCCTTCATGGTCTCCCTCTCGTAGTCTTGCTAAGTCTTTGAGGACAGCCTGCACCGAGCAGAATAACTGCTGTTCCATGCTCTTTAAAGATTGATTTAACTGGACTCCGAGGGACGTTCAATGATTCCGAAATTCTCTAGCACTGACTTGCGCTTTTCAGTCCTGTTTTTCTCAGAGTTGCGTGGCAGTTTTCCGGTGCAGGCTTCGCTGTGATACTGACCAAGGAAGCAAATTCAGACACTAATATGCCACATGTAAAACTCAGATCCGAACATCTGGGATACCAAGAAGCAAACCCTTAGCTACACACAGGTGATCTCCACTTTACTAATTACCTGACTTCTAAAACCAGTTTGATGATTTTTGTATGTCCTAGTAAATAAACCAGTGAATAACAAGTGCTCTGTATTTCATATCTTTTTATTGATTTTGATAACTTTGTTTTTCAGTGTAAAAAATAAAGAATAAATGTTGTAAAACGAAAGCTCTGTGAGTGAATACTTTTTAAAGGTACTGTAATTACAGGCTCATTATTGCGATAAGCGTATTAGCCAGTGACTCTGTAATGCACTAATGAGCATAATGTTCCATTGCATGATAAAACTCATTTGCTCGTAGATGTATTAAATAGAACCTGTAAACATTTCAGCTGAATATGCTCTCAGAGCACAGCAGCTTGAACACTGGGTGCAGCATACACTGAAGCCAGATGGCAACCGCTGGTTAATTGCTAAATAATCTTCCCAAACACTGGATTGTGTGTGTTTTTTTTAGGTGTAAGCCAGTATTTCCAGGCCGCATGCTGGGAGATCAGAATTTAAGTCTCATCTGAAGGGGAAATTTCTCAGCGGGGCGTCTATTATTTTAAAGCAGATTACTCTGTCAGGCTGTTTTGGGCTGCCTCGTCACCCGTGTTGTCGCTATCATTTACAATAGACACGTGTGAAACAGTGGTGGAAAGCACTCGAGTAATTCTTCTTTATACCTTCAGACACTCATTAGAGTCACCACTGCCACCAGGTGTTTCTGCAACGACCACTGCTGTAATGTTTGAATGAATACAAACCACAATTGGCCCCCGGCTCCGTGCAGGTTCTCAAGCTTGATTTTGTACTTGACCCATCCGCGAGGGTCGCAAGTGTCACACCATTAGCTCCATTGCGGGGGTCCCGTGTGGCAGGTTTTTGCCTGTCAATGCACATCTGACATCTTCCACGTGGACGCGGATGCGTGGAAACCATGCGGAAACCATGCTGTATCCCCCTTTTCATTTGTACAGTATTATGTTCTCTATGGCTTGGTTCTCATGCTGATGTTACGCACCCCTCTACCTCCCCATCTCCGCCCTATCTTTGCAGTTCCATCAGCTTCATCAATTTATCATTCTATCAGCCTCATCAGCCACCACCACCACTGGTGTCTGGACTCCACAGGGGGATTTATCTTGTTGCTGGTCGCGTCCAAGCGCCAAGACTTTATCATCACATATCATCTGTTTATAATAAACAATCATCTTTTCTTTATCTAACTTGTCTCTCCTGATTGAAATGTGGATTGTACTTGGGATGAAAGCTTGTAAAAGCTTTGTATTGAATAAAAGTATATATTTTAATTTGACACAATATGCAAATCAACTGTATCTTTTCTTCAAACGATAACACCAATAACATTTTGCCATGATGGTTGTTTCTGAGGGTGATAGTGGTTAAATATATAAGATGAGGTTTTAACACAACACCAATGAGGAAGACCCTTCCTTCCACCTTTAGTACCACATCACATTCACAAATGTTGTTCACGGATGGATTACAAGTTTCATCTAAACCACTTTAAAGTATTTGCAAGTGGATTTTCGTACTGAAATGAATCCAGCTGTCAGTGAAGGTTAAAAATTGGGAAAACATGTAAAAACCCTGGTATGGTCTTTTGATGACCAAAAATAATATTCCATTATGATAAATCTGTTTCCGTGCAACCTGATCAGTTCAAAGGTAAAGATTTAAACAGGAAAATGAAAAGAACATAGAAACAGCTCATATGAAAAAGCAGCAGGTATAAAACATCCCATTCGAACATTTGGATTGACTAAAAAAAACATGCAACATATTGTGAAACCCTCTTGTGTATATAACTTTACGAAATGTCCAGGACGCATGCATACGTCCAGCCTCCATGCTGACTCGTAGCCAGCATGAAGCCAACGTGAGTCAGTGGCTGATATTTCCATGTGTGGGCTCGAACTGTGAATAATCATGACTAACGTTTATGACCTTTCTGGTCCAGCCAACGCTGCGTACCGTACGGCCCGTACGGCAGGCATTGTTCCCTGACATCATCCAGTCAGCTGCCGCCCACCAACACCTGATGCAAGCGAGCAGCCTGTCGCTGCGTTGCCCTTCGAGCATTGTCATCAAGACATCAGGATACTGCCTCTCATGAGCCTCGTTCGGTGTGTCATGTGTGTGGCCAACATGAATGAGTCATCCGCCTCTCCTTCACCTAATCGGCTCCTACATGTTTTTGCTTTTTTTTGGAGCTGGGTTTTCTTTCGGTGACTCACTGAAACTCAAGGTTCAGATTCCTACTGGGCCTCTGAGTGAAAAGGAACAGGAACCGAGGCTCATTTAAGTTCCTAGAAGGCGTTGAAATATGCGTTGATTCGATTCTCAGCCATACATTAGCAATCCTCTACATCTGGCAATTTTCTTTCCTTTTGTCCCTAAAAAAGGAATCCATCAATCACGATCTTTCTTCCATATTGTTGCTATGGTTTCCTGCCTTATTATATATATCAGGGTCATGTTAAGGACTCCCCGTGATGTCGCAAGCGTGTTGGAAGACTATGGTGGCCGACGCAAAAACGTGAAATCGCCAATGGGCCTGTCATGATCCAACAGTTCTAATTTTCAGGTGATTACACACTGAAGAACTTACTATCATATTCCATTTCTGCTAATACATCCCCCTAAACGCTACACACTGGCCCGTTAAATGTCATATTCTACAGAAAAGAACATAGATAGATGTGCAGTACTGGCGTTAAGTTGTGGCCTTTCGGTGCCTATATGTATACCTTGTAATTGACAGGTGACTCCTGTGGTGTTCGTTCTGGGCATTGTCTGCGTTTTCGTCTCAAAACTTGAACCCCTTTGCAGTGTGTTTTCAGTTCATGAAAGTTAATTGTAACATTTTGCTCATCTAAAAAGTGTTTGTTTGCACTTAACTCCACCCTCTCGTGTCACTTCTGGCTCCAGAGGATGGTGACGACTAAAAACCAAGATGGCGACGGACAAGATGCCAAACTCAAGATTTCAAAACTGTATTCCACAAAGCAATAGGTGATGTCACGGTGACTACGTTCACTTCTTTGTACAATCTACGCTGATGCATGGCATGCTCGACTCCTCGGGGCTCTGAAGCTCCGCCCCCTCTGCGCTAAAGACAGACAGACAATATCAAATTCAGTAGGCAGTAACTGTGGCTAAGTCTCAACTCACTGGTGGGGTGTTGCAGCCAGGCCAGACCCAACACACTCATGTAATTGTGCAAATTAGTGAGTTATTTAGCCTGGGTTTACTTTTAAATCTGACCCCTATTTATCATACATTTTAAATGAATGAATTTACAATTCATTGTCTCAAACAATCTACTGGTTCATAATTGGACGGTGGAGCATAATTTAGTGTTGTAATACTATTTTGCACCGAGCCAGCTGAGCTTGGATTGACCTTCATGTTAATGCATTAGTTCTTGTTGGAGGCGCTGCCGGCAGCAGGCTCCTGCGTGTCCGAGAGGCAGAGACTTGCAGTGGAAAGGTTGTAAAAAAAAAACACAAGCTTCACATTAGGAGCGGAGCAGAGACTGTTTATTTTTGGTTCCGTGTCAGTCTAGTTGCCAGGTGGCTGCCGGTCAGTGTTTTTTTAACACCGAGGTAAAGGTTGTGCCGGTGTGAGCGTGTGTTCACAGTTTCAGTACCTACGCACTTCGCTTCATGTTAGGCGAGAGATGATGCGGGGAACACTCTGTCGCGTTATCACCATTTTCAGAGCTAATTAGTCTGACGTCCTTTTCAGTGTGTGAGCTTATATAGTGCTGGCGTCACAGACCTAAATCGTTCTGCTGCAGCAAAGTGACAGAGGTCTGAGGGGGGACTTCCAGCTGGGCCTAAAGCACCAGGGATGTTTTTGTAAAAATGTATTTTTAAGTTGTTTTTTCAACTGAAATGTGTTATACAAGTAGCACACTCCTTTAAGGAATAACTTGGTTGCGTGTGTGTGACGTTAGCGAGAGAGAGAGCGTGTGTGTGATGGTGAGTATCAAGTCAGCAGTAACGATACTGCTGTGAAAGTAGCAGTGCAGTGTGTGTAGTTATTTGTTGGTGAATAAATTCTACTCAAGCCAAGTTCCTTGCTTGCCACTTTCTGATTAAAGTAGCGGGTTGGCGCCAAAGTTAAACCACAACTTCGGACCAGGCTCCTTTTGATCGGCCTTTAAGGTGAACCAGCTATTGTCATTTTAATTGTAATTGAACTTTCGTTTCATCACAGTTTTTCAGAGATCTACAGCATGAATAAACCAAACAGTCTGGCTCATATTTATTAATATTTCAAAATTTTGCTTTGGAAATGCTTATTTCATTAAGTTTCTATCGGGAGTCTCATGATTAACACAGTGCTGCAAATCATTTATTCAAACAATCCATTTTAGATGTTGAGTGCGTCAGAGGGATGTTTTTCATCTGCAAACCGTCATCAAGATATGGAATTGTTTGTGTGTGTGCGTGTGTGTGTGTGTGTGTGTGTGTGTGTGTGTGTGTGTGTGTGTGTGTGTGTGTGTGTGTGTGTGTGTGTGTGTGTGTGTGTGTGTGTGTGGTTGTGTATTACTCATGTTGTGGGAACATGTGTCTTACACAGTGACATTGTGGGGACACGCCTTCCTTATGGTGACAAAGTGCACCTCCCCATTATTATATTTTAGTGTGAAGACTTGGTTTTAAGGTCAGGGTAAGATTTTAAAATAGGCAAGTAGCTGTTATGGTGAGGGTAAGTCTCCAGAACATGAACGTAAGTCAAAGTAATGTCATCACATTTTAGGGTGAAGACTTGGTTTAAGGTTAGGGTAAGTTTAAGTTAAGGTAAGGTTTAGGATAAGGTAAGTAGCATTCATGGTAGGTCTCCAGGAAATGAATGTAAGTCAATGTAATGTCCTTTTAAGTGATGGAAACACGATTGTGTGTGTGTGTGTGTGTGTGTGTGTGTGTGTGTGTGTGTGTGTGTGTGTGTGTGTGTGTGTGTGTGTGTGTGTGTGTGTGTGTGTGTGTGCGTGCGTTTTTACCACATTGTGGGGACTCACCCTCCTTTTGGGGAAACTGCACGTCCCCATAACGTAAATCATTACATTTTAGGGTGAAGACTTGGTTTCAGGTTAGGGCAAGTTTAGGTTTAGGTTAAGGTTTAGGATAAGGTTTAGGATAAGGTAAGTAACATTCATAGTTATGGTAAGTCTCCAGTAAATTAATGTATGTCAATGTAATGTCCCCAAAAGTCATGAAAATACTTGTCTGTGTATGTGCGTTGATGCAACTTTGCTATTTTTATAAGGTGATCAGATGAGACATGCACATTAACACTGGGTTCAAGATTGTTATTAAATTAGCTCATACAACTCATAAACCACTGGTGAAAGGAATACGGCTACATCCTCTGGTATATAGTTTAATATCACAAACATCTGGTTCCTCACCTGGTCGACATGTTGCACCGGTTCAGTTGCAGACGTTGACTGACCACAAGAGAGCAGCATTTCACCACAAACTGGATCACACGTCTTCCTCCTGAGGTCAGCTACATGCTACTGTGAGTGAAACATACATCTCTGCAAAGTTCTGCTTGGCTACAGATGAGGAAAATGAATTTAGAACATGTATGTGTCCTGCTGTAATTAAAGCATGGGCGTCGAGGTTTTCTTTATATATATATATATATATATATATATATATATATATATACATAATAATTACAGTACAACATAGTGGCATTTGCATTTAACCAATCATAAGCACTTAGGAGCACAGGAGCAACTTGGGGTCCAGTGTCTCGCTGAAGCACACTTCAACCTACAGACAGGAGGAGCTGGGGATCGAACCACCAACCTTGTGATTAAAGAACGACCTGCTCCAAAACTCTTCATTGTTTTCCAATAGGCATATTTATTAAATAATCTCAACATTCAAAATTCAAATAGGAGATAGTTCAAATAATTCAATATATACACCAACACATGTAGATATGTTAGTATTTCAGGCAGACCTGGCCCATTCATTATTGTGACTTTGAAGGATATCAGACCACATTTTATGACTAAATTATGCAAAGAGGAAATCCAAGGGGATCATTTACTCCTTCTAGGAATAGAGACGGAGGTCATAGATCACTTCATATGTACAGGTTTATCTAACATTAATTGCGGTGTACTATTTAGGAGATGAATAATGTGTACATGTATTATATCACTTTTTCTCTGTTACTAATCTTACCAGGTACACTGATTCTGAGGTAAACGGCTACATCCTCTGGTTCAGCAACAATGCACAAATTCATCTTTAATGTAAATAATTGTATGTTTTTAAAAGACATTATAATTTATGAGGATTTCTCAGCAAACAGACAGCATTGCTGCTCTGTTACAGTGCAACAGCGGCTTCAAGAATGAATGTAAAGTGGACTTTATATAGTTTAATATCACAAACATCTGGTTGCTCACCTGGTCGGCATGTTGCACCGGTTCAGTTGCAGACGTTGACTGACCACAAGAGAGCAGCATTTCACCACAAACTGGATCACACGTCTTCCTCCTGAGGTCAGCTACATGCTACTGTGAGTGAAACATACATCTCTGCAAAGTTCTGCTTGGCTACAGATGAGGAAAATGAATTTAGAACATGTATGTGTCTTGCTGTAATTAAAGCATGGGCGTCGAGGTTTTCTTTATATATATATATATATATATATATAAAATTGTCAAGTCACACTGTACAAACAAACAATCAATGCATCCTTGTCCTTTTTAAATGGGACCACATGACCTCACATGGCTTGTGTGTCCGTGAGTAAAAGAGCAAACGATACATACGGTTCACCTGCAGCTTTAAAGTGGGAACGGCTTTA